>NC_133339.1:333333-666666 GCF_030506205.2 Paramisgurnus dabryanus
TTTCCCACATATTGACTTTACTTGGGTGCGCTGCCCAGTTATATTAACAAGTGCCCAAGTATATCTGGCATCAAATTTAGTCTTTTATGTTTTTCTGTGATGATGACACTCTTTAATAATGACATTTTGTGTGCGTTCACGTGCTCTCTGTTTCTCAATGAATTGGGATGCGACGTGAACAAGCTCGTGTCACATTGTATCCTTCATGTTTCTGAACTTGAGCAGAGTTTTACCATTAGAGGACTTCACGGAGCACCCGCGGCCCGTATGGTTCCGGGTTTGTATTTGAAATGGTCAGCCCGGTCCGGGTCAGTCATAGTTAAATTACTTCGGGTCCCAAGTCTGATTAATATTGTGTGTAAAACCTAAGTCGATCGGAGAATGGCCGTGAGCGCTACCGCGCTAAAGCTTGCGTGCAGTTTCAGCGTGCCGACGGTTTCTATGGCGATAACAACTGGCTCTTTTCTATTATTATTAATAAACCATATCTTTTCCAAAATCTATTGCACTGAATGAGCAAAACTCAAGCTGACTCAAGATTTACAAAACCCAAAGCTGTAATGTAAAGTCCCCTGTCACTAACAGCAAGTAGACTTTTCAATCTGAAATAATGAGTGAATTTAGCTTTTTTAAATCTGCAAGAGAGAAATAGATAGAAAGAGCAGAAGCAGGAAAAGTGCCTATCTAATAGAAATAATAACCATTATAACACCAGTCACATTTATAATCTATAGACCTGCACTGTCTATCATTAATGTACTATATTATTGTATTTAATAGAGTTTGATAAAAAGGGGTCATCTAATTGCTTCATAACAGTTTTTATTTTTGCATAAAGACATAAAGTAACATCAAACTACATTTAGCTTGTTGTGTTTCTTTTCTTTAAAATTGTATATCTACTTCAATCAGTCACATAGGAAAAAGTAAACTACATTTACATAATGTGAATCGTTTGTTAAAATCAAGAATCGTTTTTAAATCGAAAATCGTTTGTTTTTAATCGAATCTTGAGCCCCAAAAAATCGGAATCGAATCGTGAAATTTTCTGAATCGTGCACCCCTAGAAAACATGGACGTGTTTGGTGGCTTTTAAATTCTTCCCTGTTTGGATCTTAATGAATGAATGGTGCTAGGCTAAATGCTAACATATTCACGCCACAATTCACAACAAATAAAGGCAGGGTGCATGAAAGCCAATGTTTACATTTGAAATCATCTAAACAAACACACGCTTACACTAATAGAATCTGGACCTTTTTTTGATAGACCCGCCCCACAAATACGCAACGCAGGAAACGATGTCAGTTAGTAGACATGCTGCTAATTGGCTACAAGTGTGTTTTGGTAGTCGGCCCGACTCCCTTTTCCAAAACTTTATTTTTCAGAAATTGTGCACCCCACCTTTAAGTGCACGCATTGAGAAAATAGAGGTATGTATTAATTCATCTAAGTTGAGGGAAGAACATGGTAAAATATTGAAAAAGGTTTTCCTTTAAAGGGGCAATCAGTAGGATCTACCCCCATCTAGTGGTGGAATTGTATTTTGCATTTAAACGAACAGTGCTTAGTAGCTCCTCCCCTGTCCAAATGCGTGTTTCAACTATGGTAGCCGTTATGTAATCGCTGATCTCCTTGTCCGTTGCAGCTGGTTCACGTGTTCTGAATGAAAACGCGTTGTGGAAACACGTTTGTAGGCTAGTGCTTTTTGTCCCTCTCTGCTATTATAGTTTATCAATACGGCAGAACGATATGGATGCCTCCTTGGACTTACCCGTTCAATGTAAGTGAAGAGAAGAAATTCTAAGCTTACAAACAAAAGTCAGATCACTGGCAGAGGTCATTTGACACCAACGAGGACATATTTATGAATAAAGACATTGATTTTGATTAATAAAACACTTAAAATCCTACTGATTGCCCCTTTAAGAAAAATAAAAGAACTATGACAGTTCAAATCAGCAACTGTAGTTATAACCTTTCTCAAACAGACATCCTTTTCTGCATTCTTGATGCTCTCTGTCCTCCTCTGTCCCTTGCCCCAGTGAACCAATTTGACAGTGCCTTCTCAGCTTCTTGCTGATTGACCTTGGACATCAGGGCGTTGTCCTTAAGAGCATCTGCAAAACCAAATACATTTTTAAGATAAAAATATTAAAAATGACACATTTGTTCTTTTTACAATGACAGTGTTTGGTGTCAGAATCCTGCCGGATCCTGTTGGTATTTTAGTCTAGTTTAGCATGGCAGGGTTCTGACAGTACATATGTTCTATGTGGGAAGTGTGTGGTTGTAGTATTGGTTTATTTCGACCACGCATTTCCCGGGTCTCGTCACTTTTTCCCCGATCCCTTACTCATGATTATTTTCAGCTGTATGTAATTTACTTTCTCCCTATTTAAGAGTCCTTGTGTTTGTTGTCTAGTGCACGTTCGTCTTGTTTTATGCCTTGTCCTATGCTTGTTTTCTGCCCTGTTGGTTCCAGTAAGTTTATGTATATTTTAGTCTTGATCTGTTTTTGTGTTGGAAGAGTTCAATGTTAGTATTGTTAGTTTAGTGTCAGTTTCGTGTAGTACTGTTGCCCTTGTCTTGTTTTGCCCCCTCGTGGGTTTTGTTTTCCTGTTTTTCCCCTGTTTTTGCAATAAATTCCCTTTTTTTGTACGTCCGCATCTGGGTTCGTGTTTTGTGTTCCCCGATTCCTGACAGAACGAACGTGCCAGAAAAGAACCCAGCGGACATGTACACCGGTACTCGCCTGGCGAGACGGGGAAAGGGTTGCCGCCCCGCATACGAGTCGGGTTACGAGTCTTATGACCCGCTCGTATGCGGACCCGTGGCCAACGTCAGGTGGAACCCGACCCGAACCGCCGAACCCCATCGACTCCCGCCCATCCGGGAGGGAAGGACCGTCGGGATGTGGGGGTTCGGCGACCCTGAACTCTCTCCTCTGGCTCCAGAGAGCCGCTCCCCGCCTCCGTCCCTTCGAGGGAAGCGTGAGAGGAGGATCTCCTGGGAGTCTTCGTCTGGGGGGTCCTCCTCCGACTTAAGAGCACCACCACATCCTCTATCTGCTCCGCGACCTCGAAGGAAGAACAGGAGGAAGGGGGATCCGACCCAGCCGCCAGAGCGTCTAGAGCGCCCAGAGCCGTCGACGCAGCCGCCAGAGCGTCTAGAGCGCCCAGAGCCGTCGACGCAGCCGCCAGAGCGTCCAGAGCGCCCAGAGCCGTCGACGCAGCCGCCAGAGCGTCCAGAGCGCCCAGAGCCGTCGACGCAGCCGCTACAGCGTCCAGAGCGTCCAGAGCCGTCGACGCAGCCGCTAGAGCGTCCAGAACGTCCAGAGGCTTCGACGCAGACGCCAGCGCAGCCCCAGCCATGTGCGCCGCCAGCGCAGTCCCAGCCTTGTGCGCAGCCAGCGCAACCCCAGCCTTGTGCGCAGCCAGCGCAACCCCAGCCTTGTGCGCAGCCAGCGCAACCCCAGCCTTGTGCGCAGCCAGCGCAACCCCAGCCGTGGGCGCAGCCAGCGCAACCCCAGCCGTGGGCGCAGCCAGCGCAACCCCAGCCGTGGGCGCAGCCAGCGCAACCCCAGCCGTGGGCGCAGCCAGCGCAACCCCAGCCGTGGGCGCAGTCAGCGCCACCCCAGCCAGACTTTGCCATTTTTGGCCATGGTCATCCCGGGACTCTCCCGAAGTCCACCCAGACTCTTTCCCCACCCTCCCACCCTGGACCACCCCCTATGAACTTTTGTGTTCCCCCACCCCCCCTCCCTTGTTTATTATTTTTATTGTCCCATCCCAATCCAGTCATTGTTATGTCTTGTTTGCCCCTAATGTTATTTGTTATGTTTTCATGGTTCATGTCATGTATGCAGTCCGTCTTGTCCCGTGTTTAGTGTTCCCCCTTCGAAGGCGTCTAGTAGCCGCCTTTTGGAGGGGGGCGTACTGTCAGAATCCTGCCGGATCCTGTTGGTATTTTAGTCTAGTTTAGCATGGCAGGGTTCTGACAGTACATATGTTCTATGTGGGAAGTGTGTGGTTGTAGTATTGGTTTATTTCGACCACGCATTTCCCGGGTCTCGTCACTTTTTCCCCGATCCCTTACTCATGATTATTTTCAGCTGTATGTAATTTACTTTCTCCCTATTTAAGAGTCCTTGTGTTTGTTGTCTAGTGCACGTTCGTCTTGTTTTATGCCTTGTCCTATGCTTGTTTTCTGCCCTGTTGGTTCCAGTAAGTTTATGTATATTTTAGTCTTGATCTGTTTTTGTGTTGGAAGAGTTCAATGTTAGTATTGTTAGTTTAGTGTCAGTTTCGTGTAGTACTGTTGCCCTTGTCTTGTTTTGCCCCCTCGTGGGTTTTGTTTTCCTGTTTTTCCCCTGTTTTTGCAATAAATTCCCTTTTTTTGTACGTCCGCATCTGGGTTCGTGTTTTGTGTTCCCCGATTCCTGACAGTTTGGCATACAGTAGGTATTAAAGGATGGATACTCAAACCGAGCCCACGGGACCCGGTGGTACCCAACGGCCGGGTTCGAATAGACATTTAGAAATTATGTTCGGGTAAGGCATTGAAGATTTGAAATTTAAAACAGCTTATTATAATATGTAGGTAGCCAATGGGCCTGTTTAAAGCGATAGTTCATCTTAAAATGAAACACGCGCATTCACACATCATCTTCTTATTCATCTAATGTTTAATAGCGGGTTGCGAAACAACTTCATAGGTGCATACTGCTTCCTACTGTTTCAGGTGCACGTGAGGGCGTATAACACTATACGGGGCTCTCGTTTCTCTGGGGATAGTGTTGTATTAGAGGTAAAAAATGATATAAATACTGTTCGGTTTCTCGCACAAACCGATCGTTTCGTGTCTTAGGACATGGATATGTCGTGTAGCAGGGTTTTATTTGGATTTGTCTGTGCATGTTTTTTTTCTCTTTCGGATTTTGTTACCATCCACTTATACAACTGACAGACTGAAACTGTTGGAGTTAAAAATCTACATTTGTGTTCTACTGAAGAAATAAAGTCACCTACCTCTTGGATGGCTTGGGGGTAAGCTGATATTAGGTGTGTTCATCTTGAAGTGGCATTGTATACACTGATTGATGTATGAAATCAAAGTACTGTAAGAAAAATTAGAGAGCCGATCAAACTAGGCATGCACCGATACCACTATTTCCGCTTCCGACACCAGGGGCCGGATTCACGAAAACATTCTTAAGACAAAAAATAAGAAAGTTCTTAAGATAAATTATAAGAAGTGCGTAAGAATGTTCCTAAGTGCAATTCTCAAACATTTCTTAAGAAGTTCTCAATTTTTTTCTTAAGAATATCTTAAATGTGTGTCTTAAGAATAAAATGACAAGCTTTAAATGAATTATACCCTGCTAATGAGGTAACAATAAATTTATCCATTAATCTTTTGACTACCTTGCGATCATTAACGCGATACAAACGAGTGATGCATTAAGACTACCACAGGATGTTATTCGCTGTTGTAACAGAGGTCAGCTAGTATTAAGGCGGTGCGGTGCGTAAATATAAATCCATAATGTCCCAATCGGTCCGTCATGCGGGCCGAGCGCTCTGAGTGTGCGTGCTTCACTCTCCGTGCCCAAGGCTTTCGTCTCCCGCGACCCGCGTTCACGCGTCAAGAGACGGACGCGGAGGGTCAAGCGTGCGTGCCCGCAGTTTCGGAGCCCTCGACTCACATGACGGAGCGATTACCGGTCCGCCTCCCGCTTAGAGCGACTTTAAGCTGTTAAGTAATTTCATAATGAATAGGCTATTATGGAGGAAGTTACATGTTTGCTAATATTATCACTAATACTTATTTGTGTTGTATGACATATTACTGAGTAAGCTATTAAACTTCATTATATTCCTCTTTAAACTAATCTATGTGAAGTAAACTGATAAAATTGCCATTTCAGACTACAAAATACAACATGTCACATTTAAAACAATCACATTAACTTATAAACATCTTACATTTTGAGATTTAAGACTACTGTAAGGTTATCCTAACTTTAAGATGTTATTTAAGACAGTTTATTTTTCGAGAATTGGAATTCTTCTTAAGTTTTTTCTTAAGAACATACTTAAGGAAAAAAATAAGAACTTTCTTAAGAAGCTTTTTTGAGAATACAAAATATTCTTAACTTTTTTCTTAAGCTTGAATTTAAGATAAAAATGGCAGTTAAGAAGATTTTTCTTCTTAAGAATGTTTTGTGAATCCGGCCCCAGAATTCTGTTACAACACTGCTTATTCAATGTACAATAAACAGTTAATAATAATAATAATAATAATAACAATGTTACTAAATTCTGAACAAAAATGTAATTCAAAATAGTCTTGCATCGTGATGTGCATCGTACCGTGACCTTGTATCGGGATACGTATCGTATCAGGAAATTGTTGGCAATACACAGCCCTAATAAATACAATGCAATTTTTTATCTTCCACTTTTTATGGAGCAGCAAATCCCTAAAGAAGTGCTGCTTGGCACACTTGACTGCAACTACATTTCTAGTGAGGTAAGAAAGCAGGCCATGATGCATTCTATTGCAGTAGGGAAACTTTATATTCAAGAAACGTTAGCAAAATATTAAATTCTAAATACTTACATGGTATTGAATAACAGCTACTACGGATCTGAAATAAAAATGACAAAATTATATGAGTTAACAGCTGGCAAATACTCTTAAAGTTCACTAACCAAGTCCATACTATACAGTATGTAGGCTACTATCTTTTTTTCATGTAAAGTTAAGCATAGAAGTGCAACAACAGTCTTGTTATAACCCTCACCTAATTGCTTCCCTATATCCAAAATGACATTAAAACTTGTAATAGATATCAGTGATCAAACTGAGCAAACAAAATAGTGCTCTTTACAACAAAACATGCAGCCAAACGAAAACGTGATTTCCATAGGAGGGGACAGCCGTCAATATTATACTTGAGTTAAAATACAGTAATTCGTGTTATCTAATATTATCAAACTAATGTGTCACAAAAAGCACTCACATCTGAACAAACATTACTTTTTAGAGCGAATCAGACGCCAATCGTCGATGGATTTTCTTCCTGCTGTAATCATGGCTGTGATTCAAGTGAACATTTTAACTTACTTTGTCAGCTCGCGTGCGTTTATCCGGGTCTGACGCACAGGTCGCGCGAGCATTTTCTTCTTCGAATACATTTACCGCTTTTGTTTCAGTAGATTGATAGTTCACTTGCATCCACTTCATCTAACACTCCTATTGGCGTGTTTTTAAGTTTCACGACGTTACGAGAGAGAAGTGCTGCAGATGTTCAGATGATTCAGATTCAGATTCAAATTGATTCAAACCGTTCAATCAATACCTATTTTAGAATCGACCCGGTACAAAACAGTAATTCCTTTTGTGAAGAATCGACTCGTTCAAAAGAGTCATTCATTCCCAAATCAAATGCTTCGGCAAATTGTGAAAAATAACAATAATCTGACGTTCGCATTTCGTACTGCATTAAAATAAAGTGCGTCGTGCAAAACTGAGTGCATGTCATTTTCATTAGAAGTATCATCGAGTTAGGAGTAAAAGTAAAAATACCCACTTTAACTGTTAAATATATCCTAAAGTGCTTCTTAAGTACATGTAACGTTAACAGAGTAAATGTAGTGTGTTAATACTCTGACAATTTAAAAACGCGACCGTACGCATTCACCTAACGTTAACGAGCTTCGCCACTGAATAACATCCAAGAAAATTTTAATGTTTGACTAACGTTACTTGAATATACTTTTTATCAACAGTTTAATGTCATACAATGTAATAAAACAGACCTACTCACCACACTTCGAGCTTGCAGCACTGCACTCCAGTGAAGACAGCAAGTAATTAAAATGTACCAGCTCCAACTGGC
This sequence comes from Paramisgurnus dabryanus, assembly GCF_030506205.2. Taxonomy (NCBI): domain Eukaryota; kingdom Metazoa; phylum Chordata; class Actinopteri; order Cypriniformes; family Cobitidae; genus Paramisgurnus; species Paramisgurnus dabryanus. The sequence continues at coordinate 341,240 of NC_133339.1, forward strand.
TCAGCAGAGCAATGCGCATGTCCTTTTTTCTTGGCGCCGTTTTTTTTTTAAATGAATACAACATATGTTGTATTCATTTAATACAACGTTTCTGAATAAATATACCCCAAAACACAATGTGCATATAGCTCTTACGAAAATTAAACATGGTTTTATTGTGGTAAAAGTGTAGTAACATATTTTTTTTGTGTATTGGTTACTATCAGCAAAACCATGGTTGTACTACACTTACCATGGTTTTACTATGGTTTTTTGGTTTTAACTATAGTAAAACCATGGTTAATTTTCTACATGAAAGTATAATAGCTCATTGAAAAAAGAGACAATAGCCTACCTAACGAAAATTAAGCATGTTTTTTGTGGTACAGTAAAATCCCTGCTGAAAAAAACAGCATCAAACCAGCATGGACCAGCATGGGAAATATGCTGGTCTATGCTGGTTTGATGCTGGTTTAGCTGGTGGTCACCAGCATACCAGCACCAAAACACAACATAAGCATATGGTTTTACTACAGTAACCATGTTTTGTTGTTGTTGTTTAAACTGTAGTAAACCATGTATTTAATTTTCGTAAGAAACTGTAGAAACTGCAGCCCATAGATCCCAAATAAATAAAATCCAGTAGCCCTGTTCACATGACCTTAGCAAACTGAAGGTAGGAGCATCTGTTTGGAGAGCAGTGGCATCCTGCTTGCAATTCTGCCATTCACGTAGTGACGGCCGCGTGGTGACTTCTTTTTCGAGGGCGCACGATGCAAATCTCATCACAACGTATGTAGCCTAGTTCCTAGTGGCATGAGTTCAGTGTTAAGTTAGTGTCTTGCAAGTATTTTGTGAGCGCCTCTTTTATTACAAATCCTTTCGATGTGTGTCCAGCAGGCAGGGGTGTCGGACTGGGGGTAAAACCAGTACTGATTACCAGGGCCCCAAAGGAAGAGAGGGCCCTTGAAAGTCTGGAATATATTATGGGGGTGGGGCATGGGGGCCCATCAGGATTGCATAGGGCCCGAGATCTTGTGCAATGCCCCTGCCGGCGAGCAAGGTGCATGATGCACATGGTTCACATGACGCAACAAACACATATTTTGACATGATGAGCAACACACATGACACCCCAAACACAAATTTTTGAATCCCTCACAAGAAAAGTCACCAGCCACCCCTGCACACCACACCATAGTTGGTCAATGCTCTTCTCATGGACTTGAACTCATGGACTCAGCATGATAGTAGTCTCAGCTTCAACTGTCACGCCCACAGAATGTTGGCTAAACATTGTAAACAACTTCAGTATTGAAGGTCTGGCCAGACTAGCACGATAGAGGCCTTTGGTGTATGGTGATAATTCACTAAGTATCTATCAAAACATAAAATGAGTTCTACATATGTACAAATCCTCTCAGTATAGCAAATATTGGAGACAATGTAAATAAAAGATTTTTGTGCAGTTTTGACTGTTTAATTTATTAAAATTACACTCAGACATCCCACCCTACAAAAACTGATTGGGAAGGAAGCTCACCAACAAGCCCCCACAAAAAACATACATTTAAAATAATTTTATCATCAATGTAATTTATATTTTATTTTGTGTTATGTTGTTTATTACTTTAATACGGTTGCTCTTTTAACAGCTTTAAAATATATGTACAATTATGAAGGACACCTTAAACTCCTTTGACCCTATAGCCTATTTATAAAAAAAGACACATATTTAAAAAAGATAAAAAGGAACAAATAAAGATAGGTTAAATGTTTTTGTTTTGTTCAAAAGCAGAGGGTTTACACAGAGATAAACTTTGATATACTTAAAAAATAAAGTAATTATTGTATTATTTTCCTGGGGTTTTTTTGGACACTCTGTCATTTACTGTACATTGTAAATAAACTACTACTGTACAGTGGTTTACTGAGCTGAAGAGAGAGGTTGATTGTAAGCCTGCCCACAGTGAAAACTGATTGGTCTAGATATCAGAATACAGTGAATACGGTCTGTCACTTTCTCACTTTTGCTAATTATGTCAGATCGCTTTAGACTTGCAGGAAAATTTTAACCTGAGCCTGAGCCTGAACCTAACTAATTTTTGTAATGTTTTATCATCATATTACAAATAACATTTTAAATGCACTAATACCCATGCAAGCTTTGGGTAAAAAATGCAAGGCTTCTGTTACATTGATGCCGCCGCCTTTACTTAGAAGTTACCCTGCAGTCCTTTGGGACTTCATAAACTATTAGGCTACATGTCTTGCTTTTAGCGTCACCATGGTTTGCGAAGTAAGACAGTCTGAAAACATAGGCATAAACCTTTCAGGATCCCTGTTTAAAAAAGGGCATGAAATGACAATTACATATGTGGGGAGTCTGTATGGGACTGATTTTGGTCCGATATGATTTGACAGAAAGGGTCCCATAAGTGTTTCCTTATTTAGAATCCATATACGGGAATGATTGTGTTTGCCCATGTTGTACCCATATGGTTTGGCCAAAAGGGCCCCATATGTGTTTCCTAATTCAAAACACATATGCATTTGACCTATGTGGGTCCCACTTCGGACCCATATAAGGAAATTATATGGGGATAATTGTGTTTGCCCATGTTGTACCCATATGGTTTGGCCAAAGGGGCCCCATATGTGTTTCCTTATTCAAAACACATATACAGGTGACCTATGTGGGTCCCACTTTGGACCCATATAAGGAACTTATATGGGGATAATTGTGTTTGCCCATGTTGGACCCATATGGTTTGGCCCAAAGGGTCCCATATGTGTTTCTTTATTCAAAACATATATACAGGTGACCTATGTGGGACCCACTTCTGACCCATATAAGGAGCCTATATGGGAATATTTGTGTTTGCCCATGTTGTACCCATATGGTTTGGCCAATAGGGTCCCATATGTGTTTCCTTATTCAAAACACATATACAGGTGACCTATGTGGGACCCACTTCGGGCCCATATAAGGAGCCTATATGGGAATAATTGTGTTTGCCCATGTTGTACCCATATGGTTTGTCCAAAAGGGTCCCATATGTGTTTTCTAATTCAAAACACATATGCAGGTGACCTATGTGGGTCCCACTTCGGACCCATATAAGGAACTTATATGGGGATAATTGTGTTTGCCCATGTTGTACCCATATGGTTTGGCCAATATGGTCCCATATGTGTTTCCTTATTCAAAACACATATACAGGTGACCTATGTGGGACCCACTTCTGACCCATATAAGGAACTTAAATGGGGATAATTGTGTTTGCCCATGTTGTACCCATATGGTTTGGCCAATATGGTCCCATATGTGTTTCCTTATTCAAAACACATATACAGGTGACCTATGTGGGACCCACTTCTGACCCATATAAGAAGCCTATATGGGGATAATTGTGTTTGCCCATGTTGTACCCATATGGTTTGGCCAAAAGGGCCCCATATGTGTTTCCTTATTCAAAACACATATAAGGTGACTTTTGTGGGTCCCACTTCGGGCCCATATAAGGAGCCTATATGGGAATAATTGTGTTTGCCCATGTTGTACCCATATGGTTTGGCCCAAAGGGTCCCATATCTGTTTCCTTATTCAAAACACATACACAGGTGACCTATGTGGGACCCACTTCTGACCCATATAAGGAACCTATATGGGAATAATTGTGTTTGACCATGTTGTACCCATATGGTTTGTCCAAAAGGGTCCCATATGTGTTTTCTAATTCAAAACACATATGCAGGTGACCTATGTGGGTCCCACTTCGGACCCATATAAGGAACTTATATGGGGATAATTGTGTTTGCCCATGTTGTACCCATATGGTTTGGCCAATATGGTCCCATATGTGTTTCCTTATTCAAAACACATATACAGGTGACCTATGTGGGACCCACTTCTGACCCATATAAGGAACTTATATGGGGATAATTGTGTTTGCCCATGTTGTACCCATATGGTTTGGCCAATATGGTCCCATATGTGTTTCCTTATTCAAAACACATATGCAGGTGACCTATGTGGTTCCCACTTCTGACCCATATAAGGAGCCTATATGGGGATAATTGTGTTTGCCCATGTTGTACCCATATGGTTTGGCCAAAAGGGCCCCATATGTGTTTCCTTATTCAAAACACATATACAGGTGACCTTTGTGGGTCCCACTTCGGGCCCATATAAGGAGCCTATATGGGAATAATTGTGGTTGCCCATGTTGTACCCATATGGTTTGGCCCAAAGGGTCCCATATCTGTTTCCTTATTCAAAACACATATACAGGTGACCTATGTGGGACCCACTTCTGACCCATATAAGGAACTTATATGGGGATAATTGTGTTTGCCCATGTTGTACCCATATGGTTTGTCCAAAAGGGTCCCATATGTGTTTTCTAATTCAAAACACATATGCAGGTGACCTATGTGGGTCCCACTTCGGACCCATATAAGGAACTTATATGGGGATAATTGTGTTTGCCCATGTTGTACCCATATGGTTTGGCCAATATGGTCCCATATGTGTTTCCTTATTCAAAACACATATACAGGTGACCTATGTGGGACCCACTTCTGACCCATATAAGGAACTTATATGGGGATAATTGTGTTTGCCCATGTTGTACCCATATGGTTTGGCCAATATGGTCCCATATGTGTTTCCTTATTCAAAACACATATACAGGTGACCTATGTGGGTCCCACTTCTGACCCATATAAGGAGCCTATATGGGGATAATTGTGTTTGCCCATGTTGTACCCATATGGTTTGGCCAAAAGGGCCCCATATGTGTTTCCTTATTCAAAACACATATACAGGTGACCTTTGTGGGTCCCACTTCGGGCCCATATAAGGAGCCTATGTGGGAATAATTGTGTTTGCCCATGTTGTACCCATATGGTTTTGCCCAAAGGGTCCCATATCTGTTTCCTTATTCAAAACACATACACAGGTGACCTATGTGGGACCCACTTCTGACCCATATAAGGAACCTATATGGGAATAATTGTGTTTGACCATGTTGAAAATATATGGTTTGGCCAAAAGGGTCCCATATGTGTTTCCTTATTCAAAACACATATACAGGTGACCTATGTGGGTCCAACTTTGGACCCATATAAGGAACCTATATGGGAAAAATTGTGTTTGCCCATGTTGGACCCATATGGTTTGGCCCAAAGGGTCCCATATGTGTTTCCTTATTCAAAACACATAAACAGGTGACCTATGTGGGACCCACTTCTGACCCATATAAGGAGCCTATATGGGAAAATTTGTGTTTGCCCATGTTGTACCCATATGGTTTGGCCAATAGGGTCCCATATGTGTTTCCTTATTCAAAACACATATACAGGTGACCTATGTGGGACCCACTTCTGACCCATATAAGGAGCCTATATGGGGATAATTGTGTTTGCCCATGTTGTACGCATATGGTTTGGCCAAAAGGGTCCCATATGTGTTTCCTTATTCAAAACACATATACAGGTGACCTATGTGGGTCCCACTTTGGACCCATATAAGGAACCTATATGGGAAAAATTGTGTTTGCCCATGTTGGACCCATATGGTTTGGCCCAAAGGGTCCCATATGTGTTTCCTTATTCAAAACAGATATACAGGTGACCTATGTGGGACCCACTTTCAGCCCATATAAGGAGCCTATATGGGAATAATTGTGTTTGCCCATGTTGTACCCATATGGTTTGGCCAATAGGGTCCCATATGTGTTTCCTTATTCAAAGCACATATACAGGTGACCTATGTGGGACCCACTTCTGACCCATATAAGGAGCCTATATTGGAATATTTGTGTTTGCCCATGTTGCACCCATATGGTTTGGCCAAAAGGGTCCCATATGTGTTTCCTTATTCAAAACACATACAGAGGGACATATATGGGTCCCACTTCGGACCCATATAAGGAACTTATATGGGGATAATTGTGTTTGCCCAAGTTGTACCCATATGGTTTGGCCAATATGGTCCCATATGTGTTTCCTAATTCAAAACACATATACAGGTGACCTATGTGGGACCCACTTCTGACCCATATAAGGAGCCTATATGGGGATAATTGTGTTTGCCCATGTTGTACCCATATGGTTTGTCCAAAAGGGTCCCATATGTGTTTCCTAATTCAAAACACATATGCAGGTGACCTATGTGGGTCCCACTTCGGGCCCATATAAGGAGCCTATATGGGAATAATTGTGTTTGCCCATGATGGACCCATATGGTTTGGCCAAAAGGGTCCCATATGTGTTTTCTTATGCAAAACACATATACTTATGACTTATGTGGGTCCGACCTTGGACCTATATAAGAAACCTATATGGGAATAATTGTGTTTGCCCATGTTGGACCCATATGGTTTGACCAAAAGGGTCCCATTTGTGTTTCCTTATTCAAATCACATATACTTATAACCTATTTGGGTCCCACTTTGGACCCATATAAGGAGCCTATATGGGAATGATTGTGTTAGCCCATTTAAGACCCATATTGGTTGGCCAAGAGTGCCCCATATGTGTTTCCTATTATGAGCCCATGCCCTCATTTCCCATTAACATCCCAACTGGGACCCATATAGGGAGCCTATGTTTTTTAACCCATGTGGGGCCTACTACACTCACCCAAGTGAGTCCCATATAAGATGCCCATAATAGGACCATGCCCACTTGGTACCCATGTAGCCCAAGTAAAACCCATGTGGGGCCCACATATACATGTTGGCTGGGTGAAGGCAGCTAAAAACCATCAGGATATAATCACGGGCTTATTTTATTGCACTTGAAACCTTATCTATTAAACTGGACTGATGATTCAAATGTTGTTTACTCACATATGCGTTGTTAACTCTCGGATTTCATGTTGAAGCACTGCTCCACTCGTTCACTTCTCCATATGGACAATTCCTGTTTGTTTACAGTGTCGCGTGAGCAGCTACACTGCAGGTTCGAGTTCATTTGGCGCTAAGCAGACCTCTTGGTGATGTCAAAGTACCGCGAGAGCGATTCAAAGCAGATTTCTCCATGTGATAACTGAAATCGCTCTCGCGGTACTTTGTTGTCACTCGCCTGTGGGTTCTTGTGGCGCCACAGCAGTCTGCTCCCCAGTCACTCTAGATCCGCTATAGTATTAATTTGATTTCATACGCCGATCGGATCGCGCAGTTCGGCAGGTACAGTATGACACAAAGTAGCGCAACTCTGGACCTGACTGGAGCCGGACCGGATACACTGAACCGCATGTGCGTACAGAAATCTGCTCACTTGAGCCCCTTTTTGCGGTTAAATTGTTTAACCATTTAAACAATTGCAAGCCTTAGAAACACGTTAATGATAAACGTACCCTATTTAAATTGCATATTAATCCGCAAATCGCATGCGAGCTGAACCGCGGATCCGTCACAGCACTACCCATAGCTTCAGATGAATGCCACAGCAGCAGCTGCCTGCAGGGACAGTCGACATGTATGTTCGCGGCCGCGCGCGCGGAGCAAATACGTCACGTGTTACGTCGTGGGCAGGTTGTAGGTAACGGAGGGTGCTATGACAGCGAGCTCATCAGACGTTTCCTAAAAATAAACATTGTTCACGAGTCGCGCGGCTCGAGTCCGAGTCGAGTCTGAAGTCTTTGAGATTCGAGTCTGAAGTCGAGTCTGAAGTCACTGTGTGTGCGACTTAAGTCGCACTCGAGTCCGAGTCTCAAACTCGAGTCCCCATCTCTGCATTACAGCTTTTAACCCTGCGCTTAACACTCCGGGAAAAGGACTGCTTCACACTTGCAGTTTAAAAGCAGGGTTATCAAATTTTAACCAAAGCAGGATTAAGCCCACATTGCAGTGCCAAATTTGTGCAGTGTAAAATAAAGCAGAGTTACTGTAGTTTGGAAAACATATTATGTCAGTGGTTATGTTGTATTATTAAGTGCGTCGATCTCATTTTCTTCTGTCCTCAGCTTTACCCAAAGTTACAGTAAGTGTAACACCAGGCAGATCTGTGTTCACTGGAGAGACAGTCACTATGAAGTGTGATATAGAGGATCAGTACAGATCATTAAACTGGAGATATCAGTGGTATAAACACACAAATGAAGTGTTAAACTTTGAGAATTACACTGTAAACAGAGACTCTCTCACTATCAATGGAGTTACTGAATCTGATCAGGATGAGTTCAGCTGTAGAGCAGAGATACACGGACGACCACAGATTTCACATTCAAGCTCTGCTGTTAATCTTACTGTGAAGGGTGAGTTTATTGTTGCTTCAAAATAAGGGAATAAGGACAAGATCATCTCATGTTAATTATCATACATTACAGCTTTTAACCCTGCGCTTAACACTCCGGGAAAAGGACTGCTTCACACTTGCAGTTTAAAAGCAGGGTTATCAAATTTTAACCAAAGCAGGATTAAGCTCACATTGCAGTGCCAAATGTGTGCAGTGTAAAATAAAGCAGAGTTACTGTAGTTTGGAAAACATATTATGTCAGTGGTTATGTTGTATTATTAAGTGCGTCAATCTCATTTTCTTCTGTCCTCAGCTTTACCCAAAGTTACAGTAAGTGTAACATCAGAAAGATCTGTGTTCACTGGAGAGACAGTCACTATGAAGTGTGAGATAGAGGATCAGTACAGATCATTAAACTGGACATATCTGTGGTATAAAGACACAAATGGGACTTCAGTGTTTGAGGGAAACATCTACACCATCAGATCACCATCAGATCAGGATGAGTTCTGGTGTAGAGGGGAGAAAGATGGACAACCCTCATCCTCACAGTACAGTGATCATGTGACTCTCTCTGTTAAAGGTCAGTATGACTGTGATTGGGCAATTTTCCTGTTTCATTGTGAGTGCTCAGTATCCTGCTGTAAAAGTTCAATGTGAGTGCGTGCTTCTGGGGGAGTAGGGAGGGGGAGACAATCATGCTCAGGTACAGTACTGTAAAATGTCTGATTAGGTATAATGTAAGTGCGCTTAGGCCATTTTACATTGGGTTAATTTGCTGCGGTCTGAGCCCGAGTGCAAGTGCTCACACAGCATTGGTTTGGTTTCACCCCCACTTCATTCAATCAAACTCACACATTACAAGAGGATGTAATTCACAATGCTACATATACTTATTAATATGTTGGTTTTATCATGCACAGCAGAGATAGAATGGCAGCTGTGCATATGTGTTTGTTGTTCAGATATTCTGCATGATAGCATGTGTTTCTATTTCAGGTGTTTTTCAGGAGGCGATGTCTGGTTTCAAGATTTTCACTTATCTGCTGGCAGTTTGTCCATATCTGTTAGCGACAGTCGTGCTGTTTTTCAAATGCTGTAGATTGAGAGGTGAAACATCTGTCTGATTAGGTTTTTATATGTACTGTTGCGCCCGGGGCCGGATTAACCATAAGGGCAACTGGGCAATTACCCAGGGGCCCAAGACCTCCAAAGGGCCCAGGACAGCAAGGGCACGAGCAAAATACTGTATCTGGTAATCTCCCGCGGGCCGCTTTATATTAAACAAACTGTCAACACGGGTTTTTACGCTGCAAAGAGAGACGCTGCGCTGCCTATTACTTTGAACGTGAGTTGAGAGCGGTTGAGTCTCATGCGGAAAACCAATGAAGAGACGGGCCTCAGGTTAAGACCCTCTCCTCATTGGTCAGTCCGCATGAGGTGGGTCAAAGGTTCGCCGAGCATTACATGACGCATGGCATTAGGTGTGTTCGACTTCATGCGGCGCTGCGCAGACCGATCGGCGGCTGACTTGAAGCAGTGCATTCCGGTTAGTAATTTTGTCCGACTTCAGCTGGTGCTGCAGGCACGTGACTGTGTCATATGGTTTTTAAGTACCGCGAGAGCGTTTCGAGAGTAGCCGGCTAGCTCAGCCGGTGCAGCTTCTCCAGAGCGGCTGCACGGAGTTGTGATGACGTAACAGCTTTACATGATTGGCTGCCTCACTGATGACAAGAATCACGTGGGTTTCAAGTTTAATCCAAACTTTAGTTCCACTAACAAACATTATAAATTCATGTTTTAAAACAGCTAAAACACTTTAATATGCTTAAATATGTTATATTGTGTCGTGTAATAAAATAAAAACTCTCTTGGTATTTTAATAATATAGGCTTGTTTCCCATTATTTTTGGGTATACAGTATAAGCAGCAATTAAAATATTCAATATAAAATGTTTCTGGTTGCAACTTTTTATTAAAAGGTTTGTTTTATCAAATTCAGCATCTAATTCACTTCATTTGCGATTAAAAACAAGGAAACACGGCGCACACGTCACTACGGCAAGCAGCAGGTGTCCGGCTTGACGGCTCCGTCTTCAGTTCCTCCCTCGACTGCAAGCGGCAAACCTCGCCGATCGGTCTGCGCAGCGCCGGATGATCTCGAACACACCTATTGGTACAACAGGAAAAAACGAGAAGCTAAGTTGGAGCGCGAAGCGGAAATTAAAAAAGGAAAAGGACATCAGAAACGCAGAAAATGTAAAGTATAAACAGTGGTGTAGTCTACGTGATACGCAGGTATCTGCGCGATCCGACCGGCGTATGAAATCAAATTACTATAGCGGCGCGAAAGTGACTGGGGAGCAGAGAACCCACAGACGAGTGACAGCTCAGTAGCGCGAGAGCGATTCCAGGTATCACATGGAGAAATCTACTTTGAATCGCTCTCGCGGTACTTTGACATCACCGAGAGGTCTGCTTAGCGCCAAATGAAGTCGAACCTGCAGTGTAGCTGCTCACGCAATACTGTAAACAAACCGACCATGTGGCAAGTGAACGAGTGGAGCAGTGCACAACATAAAATCCGGAGAGTTCACAACGCACATGTGAGTAAACAACATTTAAATCATCAATCCAGTTTATTACGTTATCTGGAGGTAAGGCTCCAATAAAATAAAATAAGCCGGTGTTTATGTCCTGATGGTTTTTAGCTGCCTTCCAGCATGTTTGCTTGTGCTTCACAGTGTTAAACTTCTTTTCCCTGTGTTCATTTATATATCTATGTTCAAGATGTAGCCTATATGATCTTAAACTTCTGTGAGGAAAATCATGTCTGCGTTGATGTTCAGTTCAGACTTGCAAATCATTTTCTTCACTTTGGTTTGGGTGTCTAATATTAGGCTATATGATGGTCTTGTAATAATAATTAAGTAAAAGCCTATTTTCATTTTTAGACAATGCTTGTATATGCAAAAAATAAGCTTTTTATATCAATGACTATGCAAATTAGAGTTAATCCATGGTCATCTTAAATGTGTATTAATTAAAAAGTTCTGTTAAGTGAGCTTCCGTCAACGACGAGGACAACTCAGCTAAGTTAGCCAGGACTTTTCTACACCGCCAGCTTACTTTTACAGCCCGGAGATTATACAGATGCTGATGTGTTTTGTTTTCATAGCATCATATGTGAGTGAATGTATTTGATAGGGGACATAGTAGTGCATTTGTATGAGCATTTAAATATTTGTAAATCAAAATACACCTGATGACAGTTAGAATTTGAAGTATTGAGTATATTTACTGTATAATACAGTAATATATTATGTATATGACCATATTATGGTGATCCTGGGGTCGTGATGATGGGGCCCTTGAATATTGTTGCCCAGGGTATAACAAAGTGTTAATCTGGCCCTGGTTGCGCCTAAAAACATCATCTAATGTCCAGTTAATGGCACTAATTGTGTTGCAGTTCTGTACGTTTCCCATTGTTGTCCCTTTCATTGTCATTTGGACTCTCCCCATCATCCTCTACTGTACCTCACCTGATCGTCATTGTCAATCATCACCACCTGTAAGCTATAGGGTTGGGTATGGTTAGAAATTTTCCTGTTCCGATTCCAGTTCCAGTTCTGCCTAACGATTCTCGGTTCTGATTCCGGTTCCATATAATAAAATAAATACTTAAACAATTCCATTTGTGAAAATATTTTAAATGTAAAGTGAATTAATATTTTCAGTCACTATATAATTTATTCCTGTTAAAGTAGTCCTCATAAGGTTTCCTACCTGGTGAAGTGGACATGTAAGGAGCAGTAGTTCTCAAACATTCAAAACATATGATTTGATATATATATATATATGAAGAGCTCTTTTCCAAAACGCTATAAATCCATTTCAAAAGTTTTCAGAAAAAGTACATTTTTTACCTAGACCCACACATTTTGTGAATATTCAATTTATGCTGTTATAATGGATTTTTTGCTCAATCTAAACATGTTGAATAATGATTATTAAATCAAACAACAATATTGTTGATTATAAATTCAAAGTTAATTTTATTTTTTTTCAAAACGCTATAAATCCATATATTTTTCCCATAAATGTATGTTTTTTCTTTAAAAAACAAAACAAAACAAATAACAGAATATGCAACATGCACTCAGGGACTCTTTATACTATAAATGAATAAGTAAATTATTCAGATTGTGATATACATTGGAGCCAGTATGAAATAAACAGAATTACACATAACTAACTTGCTATTACTCCCTCCACCATTTCAGTTTTCTCCTTAGCAGGGCATTAGGAACCCCTTTTGCTTGATATATTTCACCTCTCTCTCTCTCTCTCTCTCTCTCTCTCTCTCTCTCTCTCTCTCTCTCTCGCTCTCTCTCTCTCTCTCTCTCGCTCTCTCTCTCTCTCTCTCTCGCTCTCTCTCTCTCTCGCGCGCGCGCTCTCTCTCTCTCTCTCTCTCTCTCTCTCTCTCTCTCACACACACACACAGTTGTATTAACCTCACACGCACACACAGCGAGCTCCCCTCGATCTGCTCTCAATGACATACCATGTAACAACGCGCTCATAATGTCCAATCCAAAAAGCAAAACTTTACAGATGTCCCTGCATTGTTCACTACCCACATTTTGTACTTTTGCACGACATTGGTCAATGTATCAAACGCCAGTCTGTCTATCAGCAGGCTATCGAACTATTCAGTACTTTTCATGTTACGTTAGCAGGCTTCTTCACAGGAAAAAAACTTTATTGCAAACGTACAAAACGGTATTAAACGAGCCAGTTCTGAAACGAAAGTTGTACATACCAAACACTTTGATGAAGATCGCCTTGCAAACGGGTACCTTCTCCGGGTGAGGAATTAACATGACATTAATCCTCATTTGAGTAATGAATGAACATAAACAAACATCTGTTCAGAGCGCCGCCATTGGATTGCGTCAAACGCTCATCGAGTTCTGATTGGTCGAGAGGATAAATCGCGTTTAGGCTAAAAATAGGCTCGGCGCTTATCGCGTTTTGGAAAAGAACGGCATCTTGTACCTACATTTTAACAAGGAAATGTAATGATTTGACATAAAACATTCATGGAGCAGTGAATAGGTTCAGTACACAGCCAAATGACCTGACAAACTCATTTTTTTTAAAAATGGCGTTTATCGCGTTTTGGAAAAGAGCTCTTCATATATATATATATATATATATATATATATATATATATATACATTTTTGTACAGGTATGTGCAAGCGCGCATTGATGCATATAGGCATCAATATAATGTATATATAATGGATACAATGTAAACGGGGATCAGATATACTTTTCTTAACAAATGTGACCCGTCACGGAAACCAGGGACTCAAGTCGGCAGCACAAGTTTCGAGAAAATGAGAAACAAAGTTTTTTTTTCGAAATTTGTGATTTTCGTTTTATTGCAGAATCTGTTAGTTGAGATCACGAAGAAGCCTCTCCATGTTTGAGATAGCAGTTTTTGTATATTTAAAAGTGTACATTTTGCGGTTAAAATAGGCTTGTTTTTCCGGAGATTCTAGCGTGCAGCGGGGGGCGTCATTGTCTGTGTGTATATTTACATACTGTATAAGCTTGTGTTTTCGCCTCCGCCCCCAAAGGGAACAGCGTGACTACTAAATAAGGATAGTTCGCCCAAAAATGAAAATAATGTAAGTAATGACTCACCCTTATGTCGTTCTAAACTCAGAAGACCTCCGTTCATCTTCGGAACACAGTTTAAGATGTTTTATCGTTAGATTTAGTCCGAGAGCTTTCCCCTTCATTGAAAATCTATGTATGGTTTCCATGTCCAGAAAGTTAATAAAACATCATCAAAGTAGTCCATGTGACATCAGTGGGTCAGTAAGATTGTGTTGATGCATCGAAAATACAGTTTGGTCCAAAAATAGCAGAATTACGACTTTATTCAGCATTGTCTTCTCTTCCGGCTCGAGCGTGAAGTCACGTGACTGTAGTGACGCGCTGCCCTGTTCCTCAGATATGTTTGCTAAGTTTTTTTTTTTTTTTCTCAAACTTAAAGCCTGCGTCTGCCCAGACTGTAAAGCTCGGGCGCACAAAACAAAAGAAAAATAAAAGAAGCTGGGGCGGAACAAATAACAGTCAGCCGCATCGTACGTCAGCCGCGTCACTGACTTTATGCGGCGCCGCAGTCGGAAGACGTCAAAGTACAGCGAGAGCTCTTCAAGAAATCTTACGGAGTAGTTTAATTTCGACTCGCTCTCGTGGTACTTTGACGTCATCTGTATGTCAGTTCTTGCAGCGCAGCATGAGTCCAAACACACAGAAGTTACACAGATATCGTTGTATTCTTCATATAATTGGCTACATGTTTTGTCTATCAATATTTTCCATGAAGTCATTGGCTGATGGAGGAACGAGCGAGCCATTGGTAACCTCTCTAAAGGATGTCACGTTTTCGACGGCGCTGTTTGGATGATCTATTATACTACTTCCCTATTTTAAATACAAACTTTGAAGGCGGGTTCATGTGTTTAACGGAGTGTAAGCTCATATAGCCTTACATGTTACGATTTAAATAGTCTTCAGATTATATATTATATTGTATTACCAGACATTCATGCGAAATCTGATGTAAACAATCTATATTTCACGGATTATATGCATTTGTGGACAAATATGGTCATTGGATAATCTGAAACAGACTGGATTCGACTTGTGATCCCCACAAAGGTAAAAGAGTCATGTTTATTTTTGCGGGTTGTCATTTGGTCATAAAATACTACATATGATGCTAGAACATCTCAAAAAGGGTTTTACAGGGGGCATGGCTTAGCTAAATGAGATGGCTCGCCACAACGTCATAATTTCGTCAAAAAACCAACATAATTCCATCAGAGTACTTTGTGCTTTATAACATCTACCAGGATGGTCAGTCTCTGGAGGAGTGTGTGGAGGAGTTTGTGGACAATGCCCATCTGGTGAGCTGGAGTGAAACCATTCTGAATCGCTGCTTTCAGTTGGGGCTGGATGATTATTTACAAATGATCGTTTCTCCTGATCAATGCTATTTACCCTTTACATATTTAAATTATGTCCTAAAATTGAATAGCTCTAATTTCGAGGTTGATGATATGCAAAGGGACCAAAGTAATCATCATCCAGCTCGAAACCAGTGCAGTGCTCCAGCTCATCTCAAACCAGTCCCTGTGTCCATCACCTCTGCTAATTGCTCACCTGTTCGTCGTGAGTGCCCGGCTCTCTCACCTGTTCATCGCGAGTGCCTGGCTCGCTCGCTCACCTGTTCGTCACAGGTGCCCAGCTTGCTAGCTCACCTGTTCGTCGCGGGTGCCCAGCTCGTTCGCTCTCCTGGTCGGCGGTTGTGCATGGGTCACTTGCTCGCTCTCCTGGGCATTTCAGGTCCCCGGCTCGCTCACTCCCTTGCTCTCCTGATCGTCGCGAGTGCTCAGCTCGCTTGCTCTACTGAACGTTATGAGTGCTGGCTGCCGTCCCTGTGCCTCAGACCTGTGCCCGCTCCCAACCCCAACAGCATAGAGCCCACTGATATACATCCCTGGTTTCCGATGCGAATTGGACCGCCTTGATACTTTGCCATGGGCACTGTCCTAGAGGCATCCCTGTCCTGTCCCACTCCGTCGTGTCCATCCTCCCAGCCTCCAGGACAACACACCCCCAGGGAGTAGTCTGTTCCTGTTTTAGGTGCGAGGGTGCAGCTCCCAGGAAGGGGAGTACTGTTACAGTTTTGTTGGTTGTGCCTGCATGTTTCCCTTTGTTTTCCAGACTTCTCCCTTTGGACACAGTTTCCCATAATCCCTCACTGTCCCACATCTGATCATCGTCTGTTGTCATTGCACTTGTCACTCATCACCCTGTTGTTTTTGTCAGTGTTTGTCTGTTCTCGTTTGCATTTGTAGTCCCTTGTTTGTTTACCGTTTGTATTCCATTGTGTGTGTTAATACTTGCCTGTTTAAGATTTTTTTTAATATAAAAAATCTATGTTTATTGTTAAATACTGTCGTCATCATTTCTCACACACCAAGCTAATAACAAATTGTTTTTGTTTTTATTTAACAGTTTCTCACTCATCTCTTGAAGATCAGTTGCAGTATGCAGTAAGAGAAGATGAAACATCAATCTGATATGAATGTGTTGTGAGTGCAGTTAAGCATCAGGCTGTGAGGTATTTATCCATGAGTTCATAAAAGTGTGTTGTTGCGTTCTTTGGTGCTTGTATGTAATTATGGGATGTGCACTGATGCATCGCGTTCCCATAAAAAAGACCTGTCTTAAATCGATTCTGATTTGCAAGGCTTCGATTCTTAGATTCAGCTTGGGCATGTACTACGGCTCTGTGAATAGTAGGAAGTCCTTATCAATCTAAAATCATTATGAGTTTAACTTGTTTGTAATGTGCATTTAACAAAGCAACACTCATCAGACACAGTCATTCAAAATATTTTTATTATCATGAAAATAGCTGAAACAATCTGAAGAACAGCCATATAAATAAGCCTCTAGATATTTCCTGGAATAGTGTTTTGTAATGATGGCACAAATGAAGTTTCTGCACAAGAGGGCGCTCTGGCTTTTGGATGTGGCCCCATTTCACTGTAAGTCATTCATTGAGAAAATGCGCATTTCCCCGATTAATTGTCAAAACCCTAATGTAAATAAATGATTGTATAGTAAAGATGTTTATTGACTTCCACACACGAGGGATCCAGCTCCTTACCATTGAAGGGTGGTCAGTGAAACGTGCACGCATTTTCAGCGAGACAGGCACAAGCTCTTTTTCGACTGACTTTTGGTGAAAAACCTGGATTCGGACATTCTTGCCGGCATCCCCTTTATGGAATGTAGTGACTTTCCATCCGCCCTGCTAAACGTTAGGTCTGTATGGGGTCAAACACTTATGAGTATGGCGATAATCGGATTTACGGATAATCGGATTATCGCCATACAAAAAAGTGGATGCAAAAACTATATGCACTTTATAATAATAACTATTATTTTTTCAGTACTCTCACCCTTAGCTTTCTCACTAAAGGATTTGTCAGCAATCTTTTTTTTGTAAAAGTTCAATGCATATAAATAACTAATAAATATAAATGAACCTATCTCTCGCCTTTTGATTTTTGAGTTTGTATGGTAGCCCATTTCCATTGTATGCTTTGGAAAATGTATTATAGTCATAATTGTGAGATTCAGAAATAAACTACTGTTAAGTTTAGAGTCACTTGAAATGTTTCTCATGATCTTAAAAAATCTTTCGATCTGAAGGCAAATGTTAAAATGTTTGAAATAATTTTGGTAGACAAAAATATAATTCACATATTTGAATTTCTTTCTTCAAACATATTTTCTGTTTTTATTTTTAAATTAGTTTTTTCTTTTGCTAGTAAAAATATAATTCACTGTATTATGACTACAAATAAGACTAATGCAACTTCCATTGCAGTGAATCAGCTTTCCTGTTTCTGGCAGGACTCTTTGTACCACAGACATAAAGCAGATTATATTCTTTAGGTATGGGAATAGTTAGCGAAACTTGGCTTTTAAAACTGATTTTAGAACTTTGTTAAAGCCATTTGCTGTCCCCGTCACTTCTGGATCAGAGCCAACAGAGTTGATGTCTTGATCATGTCTTGATTTTGTCATGAACGTTAACAAGTCTTAGAAAATAAATGCTCTTTATTGTCATGAAACAGGTCTCATATTTAAATTGTAATGGCCTTAAGAAGGTTTTCAAAGGCTGTAAGTGCAACTTCAGAAACAGATAAACTAAAACAGCAGGATATCAACCCCAAACACTTACAGTATACTGTGACATCCCTCCACAGCCAAATCTTGTCATGACAACCGCCAATAAACAGACTTTAAAATGATGTGATAGTGCACACTAGTTAACCAACTAAGACTAAAATATGAATTAAAATTCTCAGTAAAACAGGGGTTAATTTAAAAACAGATCTTACCTTCTGTCACAGTTTTTATTGCACAAGTGGCCATATTCAAAAAGCATGCAAATAAAGAATAACGTACAGTTCACTGTGACTGCGCTATGATTCCCAGTGGAAGGACATGTTTATTTATCAACAGATAACAAATCATATTACTTCTGAAATAATGTATGCAATATGCATGTAGCTTGATTGTGGGGGAGAACCGTGAGTCTGTGTTTTAATTGTGAAAACACAGGTAAAGAACTACACTACCCACAATATTTAAGTGAGATGACGATTGTTCAGCAGGGATCATCATAGATATGTACACTAGATGTCGCCTTTGCTACGGCAGTTCATTGGACCGAATGCACCAACTAGAGCCGCCATCTTGAAACAGGGGAACCCCGCATCAGCGTCATTGTAGGCAATGGTGTAACGGAAATAAAATCACCATAAATCGTCATGAATGCGATTTTCTAGGTTTTCTTTTGATTAATTTCAACAGTCAGACATGTATTTAGCATTGAGTCCAGAAAAAAAATTAAAGTTTTGATATTTTGAAATCTACTTTTTCTAACTATAAAGCATACACTGTAACAAATACTTTGCTGCCTTAAAATATTTTGTTGAATCAACTTGGATTTACAAGTCATTTCAACTTACTATTATTTATCTTGACTAGAGATGAGTTGTTGAAACTACAGGTGAGTTGTTATAACTTATAAAATTAAGTTGACTTTTCTCAACTATATTTTATAAGTTGTGACAACTCATCTCTGTTGACATGACTTGTAAATCTGAGTTGATTTTACAAAAACTTTTAAAGCAGGAAAGTATTTTTTACAGTGTAGTGCTAGTAGGCCTAACATCCATACGCAGCACATAGGTCCGGCATCGTCCATGAATTCGAAGTACAGGCGGAGATAGCAGCTTTACCTAGCTACTTCCTATGAGAAGACCCCTGTTCTATGATGGCGGCGGTTTTGACGCATGCTTAGAACCCCAAGGCGACATCTAGTGTATATATCTATGAGGGATCATCATGAAACCTCCTGCAGTATCATAACTTGTGTTCAACTTCAAGCTGGGCTGCAAGAACGTCAGGCGGATGACATCAAAGTACCGCAAGGGCGATTTGAGAAATCATAGGGAACAATTTGCTTTTGTATACTCTTGCAGCACTTTAATGTCATCCGCCTGTCGGTTCCTGCGTGTAATGCATGTAAATGATCAATATTAGTAATGTACCAATTTTACAGATATGTTCTTCTAAAAAAAATTTAAATTATCTTTAATGAGTATCATTATATCCTGCTCATTTTTGTTGTTTTGTCTGAATGCTAAGGTTTGGCAACTTCTATACCATGCAATTTGCAAACGCCCTTCCTGTAGCACAGCCTCACAAAAGTTTAAAACATCTGAGATCCAAATGGCCTATGTTTAGTTTTTTTTTTTTTTTTGTGGTGTTTTGCTGACCGGCACTGTCAAAAGATCACACCATGAAGTCTCGGTTTTCCGGTCTGCAGATACATCGTACTGTAGCTCAGGATTCTCTTTCAATGTTCAGACAGTCTGTGTGGTTTTCATTTATTTTATTTTCCAGTAAACAGACATCTTAAGTCAGGTTGTTTAGAAACAAAACACCACAACAAGTTTGATCTCGGGTATCATTTGTATCTAGCATGATCCAGGATGAGTTCTGCTCTAAAGCAAAATACTGTGGTGGTGGTTTTGGTTAAATTGCTAAATCTATGTTTATACAATAGATAGTAACTGTCTTCTCAAGAATCACTGATGTCTGTGTTCACAGGTACATATCAGCACAGATCAGTGTTAGAGGTATAATGGAGAAAGGTTTAGTGTGGTTATAGTTTCTGTTCTGTTTCTGTTCTGTGGTATAAACCACTGTGTAAACGTCAGCAGTTGTTTATGAGCTTCTTATAGATTTTTCCGTGATGCTGTATTAGATTTGATCTAAAACATTAATTGTAGGGTACATAGTGTGGTAGTGCTGTGGATCTCAGTTTTTCTCAAGCCCCTCTGTCCACAACAATTGTAAGGCTTCTTCTCCATTTCTACCCTGTAAAGTACTCAAGCTTGGGATTACTAAAAAAAGATAATGTTATGTGTTTACCATGGCTGCCAAAAGATTAATTGCAATTAACCGCATACAAAATAAAAGTTTGTGTTTGCATAATATATTTGTGTGTTTATTGTGTGTAATTATTATGTATATATAAATACACACACATATATAAATGTAAGTTTTTTTTTTAAATATATATATAATATAAAATATTTAAACCTCTCTCTCTCTCTCTCTCTCTCTCTCTCTCTCTCTCTCTCTCTATATATATATATATATATATATATATATATATATATATATTCTTAAATACATACATACTGTAGACCACATCTTTCAGAGGATGAGTCCTCGTGAGGATACAACCTTCGAAATTAAATAAATGAGACACAGCTAATGATAACAAAACCCCAACAGATGAATATTTGTTAAACAATAACCAATCACTGAGAAATATCTTATACCAAATCAGTTCAAGCCATCGTGAAGCCCCCTAGTGGACCCCCGGCCCCCAGTTAAGGAACACTGTTATAAAGGAAGTCTTGATTTTCAGTCATCAGTAGATCAGTATGGAGTTGATTTCTCTTCCTCTAGTTCTCTGTGAGTATTATCTTCTCTCTATGGATTTAACTACACATCAATTACTCTCACATTGTCTACAGGATCAAGAGATTTACTGCTCCTGTATTTTTACAAAAAAATGTCATGTTACTTTTAAGAATTGAAACCTTTATCTCATGATATACGAGTGATGTTTGACTGAGACAATAAGTGTGCAGATAGTGTTGTGTGTTTGTAAACACAAATTAATCTGTTGTGTTGAAGATGATTGATGGACATCAGTGTGTTTGTTCAGTTTTGTTTGTCTGATGCTGTGTATGTTAAATCTGTCTTGTGATTTTGTTTTGTTCAGCTATCACGGCTTTGTCCATAAGTAGATTTGACACTGTATCATTTTGTATTTCTGATGTAAAGTTCAGACTGTTTGGATTGATTGAAGAAAAACCTTTGTCTTGTGTGATAGTAAAAAAGAGTACACGATTTTGTGTTTTAAAGCAACAACATAATTGAATTATCATTTTGTAGCTGAGATGAGATTAAGATGAGATTTTACTTTAGTAAAGAAGTTTGTGGAAAATGTCAACAGGTAATTTGCTGATTAAGTTTTTATAGAAATACCCTCAGGAAAATTAACAATGCTTTTTTTTAAGATTAACTGTAGTAAACCTGTTTTTTGGCAGATTGATAACCATTTTTATTACTTTAACTTAACCACATATACCACTGTTATACTATGAATATTTTGGTAAGCCCATAGAAAATGTATGGCTACAAGTTGAACAAAACAAACACTTATGGTTAAAACATTAATCTTGGTTAATTTTCATAAGGGGTGCTTTCAAAACAATCGTTATCAAATGTAGTAATGAACTAGGATCGCAAATGTTTATATAACTGTGTGTTGAAAGTAAGTTTTATTCATGTTGTCATCAGTCAATCACTTTCAACATGTGAGCTTTAGATAACTGTAGTTAACAGATGTGTGATTAGTCTGCAATTTAAGAAAAAGACAACAGTAAGTGTCCAATAAGGGTACCGCTTTATATTATGACTCCAAATGTACCGCGTAATTAAACAGAATTCATAGCGTAGCTATTTGTAACAACAGAGTACCTCTACAGTACGTACTTGTAGTTATAATGTAGGGACAAAATGTTAAGTTTGGGATAATAAGGGGGTAAGAATATGGATTAGTAGATTATATGGATTACAGTATTATACTGTATAATTACAGGGTAGCTATTGTAATATTATGTGGTATGTATGACTTGGGTCTAAGGGTAATAAGGCCTATTGAATTTTTTGTTATAATTCTATGTTTATTTTTTTCATATACGCTACTTACCTGATGAAAGTGTAAAGTCGATGTATATGATCCACATAACTTTTATTTCATTATAGACTGTATTATAATAGCAAAAGTGCAGCTCATTTAATTTGTTTATCTGTGTTTTAAGGCAAGTACAATAAAAAATTGCAACTTGTACCTCTTTGATCTGTATATGTATATGTAGGTAGGAGTTTCCAGGTAACTCTTACATTTGCGGGCTGTAAATGAAAGTGGTCTTTGTTATCCCCTTGTTCTGTGTATTTACCAGGTAGTTCTTACCTTTGCCGGCTGTAAACTAAAGTGGTGCTTTGTTATTAGGTAAATACCAAACATACACACTATTGTGATCTTTATTTTAAAAACAACTTATTTTAAAACATCTTTACAACACTATATTTAAGTCAACACTTATCAACTTTTATTTCAAATAAAAAGTCATGACAATTTTCATTGTTTTGCGGCTTGGCTTCCTCTGTTGGTCGTCTTTTTCAAGGACTCGGATGTCGAGTTGATGTAGTCTCATAAATGTAGCTGCTGTGCATTACATATATATTTTAAAAAACTAAGACTCGGCGCAGTAACACTCTCCCTCTCCCATTATGAGAGGGAGAAGGGGAGCGGATTTTTCAGGCGAGTTGAAGTACTCACAAAAGTGCTGTTCCGCCATACAATATAGTTCCTCTTTTAAATCCGCTTAGAAAAGCGCTACGTTTTATTTTGTACCACCAAACTTGCTCGTATAACTACTTGTCTTAAATAGGAAAAACGTTGATGTGTTTGGTCACTTCTAACTTTATCTCTGAGTGGTACCATTGAATGAATGGGGCTAAGCTAAATGCTATCGAAGTGTCGCAGCACGCCCCAGCGCTTACGTGCACGCACACAGATGATAGAGGGATGTATCAACTCTTCTTAGTTAAGGTAATAACATATTTTAATATTGAAAATGAGTAGACTATTCCTTTAAGCTTTGTATAGTTAGAACCCCAGACATGTTTTTGAATGGTCATACATAATTTTCTCAGTTGCCGCTGAGACAGGAGAAATACAGATTTCAGTGTTGCACTTCCTTCTTTCAATGATGTAAAAATCATCATTTTGCATCATTGAAAGAAGGAAGTCCAATATCTTTTTTTGAGGGAGAGAGACTACAAACACCCCTTTTCTTGGTCAAATAGGCACCAAATTCTAAATATATGTTAAATTTCACCTACAAATATAACACACTTTCAATAAAGATTAATGTTTGTACGGGTGAAATGCTCCTTTAAACCTGGTTATTCTTTCACCATTACATTTTTCACAACAAAATATATCAGACATTTTATACTGTACCACTAAAGTTTGAGGGGCTGTTTCCCGGACAGGGATTAGACTAGTTCTAGAATAAAATAAATGTAAGAGCTGTTCAAACTGAAAACAATTTGGACTGACATATCTTAAAATGATCAGTGACCTTGTCTAGGAAACGACCCCTGAATGTTTGTCAGCATAAGTTTACACTGATGATCATGGTTATCTGGTTATGATGACTCTGTCAACCCCAAAAAGCATCTTTCAACATGAATAACCACTCAAACATAACATGTTTCCTCTTTGGTGCCATTAGCTAATCAGCACTGTCATGACATTGTTTCCTGTATATTCATTAGACACAACATTTAATGGTTAATGATTACCTCAAAACTGTCTGGCAGCAGAAATGAGCCAATAAGAAAAGACAGAAGATTTTAAATACAATAACAGAATTGTTGTCTCTTTAACTTTTTGTCAGGGATGGGATCGAGTCAGAGTCTCATTCAAGTAAAAATGTTTATTTAGAAAAACAGCGAGAGAGAGAGAGAGAGAGAAAGAGAGAGTGTGAGTTGGAAATAAGCAGTCCAAACAATAGCAAGACTCAAAACCAGTGTCCGTTGGCTTACGGCCTAAATGTGAGGCAATCCAACGGTCCGCTGGAGAGTCAACGTAATCCACAAAGAAGGAAACTGGACAAGCGATTGCCAATCCACACAAACAAACCAGCAAATGCGTCTGCGTCCTGCCTAAATATGAGGCAATCCAATGACCCACTGGTAAGTGATCGTATTCTAAACTGAGGAAAAAACTGGAACAGATATCAGTAATCCACACAGAAGTGCACCCGGAGACAGGTGAGGTGAGGGATGACATCAGTTTTTTTTAATGCTGCTAACAATATCTATATAGCCTACTGTATACAAACATTAATAAAATTAACATTACAATATATTGTTTAAAAGGTCTACGTGTTTAGCATCAGTGTTTGGTCTCTGTTTTGAGATACAGAAGCTCTAGCACCATAAATGTAGTATTTTGTGACAGAAATCCAGATTACAACATGCAAAATATAAAGGGGACTTCTTAAGTTTGTGTTGATATAAAGATCGCTAATCGAATCCAGTCTGTTTCAGATGTGTGAATAACTCTTTAAAACCGTCTTATAAAATACATCCAATGACCATTTTTGTCCACAAATGCGTATAATCCGTTAAATATAGATATACTGTTATTGTTTACATCAGATTTCGCATGAACGTCTTGTAATAGAATATAATATACAATCTGAGGATTATGTATGTCGTAACAGTGTATATGAGATTACACTTGCATTCAAATCCGCGTTCAAAACCGTCTTTTATACGCTAACATAAGGATAAATAATAATAAGAACGAACGTGTATGCATGTAAACAAAAGACTTTTATTTTGGGGCTGACTGGCACTTAGAAAACCCTAGCAAGTACCTAATTTTTGGGCCTATTGACTTCAAACATGAAACATAACTTCTTCAGACTTGTGGCTTTGGCATCATTGCATTTCTAGATTTCACACACATATTTATCATTAAAATTTAAGTAGTAAAAACAATGTTATTCAAAAAAAAAAAAAAAATGTATTACAATGTATTCCAGCCTCTTTTTTTTTTTATTTTTATCTTAAAATAATTTTGAAACTTGGAAAATGAAGCTCAAAGTTATGGTTATACTCTAAGGGGTGGTTTCCCGGACAGGGATTATCTTAAGCCAGGACTAGGCCTTAGTTTAATTAGAAAATATAACTAGTTTTAACAAACATGCCTTACAAAAAACATTATTTGTATGCATTTTGAGACAAAACAAAGGGCACTGATGTATTTTAAGATATGTCAGTGCACGTTGTTTTCAGTTTGGACAGCTTTTACATTTATTTTAGTCTAGGACTAGTGTAATCCCTGTCCGGGAAACCGCCCCTAAATGGTTTAGTAAAAACAACCCTTTTAGTGAAAGTAGGTCATTTTATGGTTTGGGCCAGAGTGGGGGTGCTTTTCAAGAGGTTAAGCACTAATAGAGGCGAAACAGATCTCACACGATCTTCTTACTTGTTGTTTGATAAGTTTTGTTTGTGTGCACCTCAAGCGCAAGCCCGATCTGCATCTCAAGGCTTCAGACAGCTTGCATGTAACTTACAAGCAAATGGTAACTGAGTTTGTTTTCTTGCACTTGAGCAGACATTTTAAAACAAAATTATCTCAATATGTTGTGATTATAATAGTAGAAGTATATTACACATTAAATAAATATAAGCAGTTGAAAAATAAAATGAAATGCGCACGTGCAAACACATACACAGAGAGAGAGAGAGAGAGAGAGAGAAAGAGAGAGAGAAAGAGAGGGCGAGCGAGCAGATAGTTACAGGTGATTAGAAAGCTACTGCTGAATTTTTGTGTTTTCTGGTGAATACATACAGTTTGAAATAATAAATCAGAGTGGAATTGGTTTTAAAGCTAAGTTACAACCCGTATCTCCGACATAAGGAGAGGAAATTAACGTAAACAAGCCAGCATGTCTACTCTGTTCAAAAACGGAGTCGATGAAAACAGCTATACAAAGAAAAAGTCACCTGAAACATGACCATATCATCTAGTGTTTAGATCTGAGGCGTGATGGTGATCACAGATGTGATCACAGTAAACATTCGTCTTAAGCAGTTAACCCTGTGAAGCTGGGATTTATAATGAACAATCACTATTAGCTGTTTCAAATTGTGTTTTCTCCTGGCGCATCACAGGACCGGAGGAAGACGAGAAGTTGTGGTTTAAAAGTGCATTTCTTTTTTTTTTTTGCCAAAAGTGACAATCGTTTTGCTAGATAAGACCCTTATGCCTCGTTTGGGATAATTTAGAGGCATTTGAAACTGCAATTTTAAGTGCTGGGGTCCATTAAAGTCCATTAAAATGAGAAAATTCCTTCTTCTCAACTGAACTGGATTTGCCCTATCACCCAAACTCAATTTGCTTAAGATGAAAGCAAATTGAGTTTGGGTGATAGGGCAAATCCAGTGAACCAATGAACATGTTCTCTACTTGCTGTTATGGTTCGAAAGTTGCCCTGCATGACCCAAATGAAGATGCCTGGCAGTTGTTTGTTTGATAGAGCAAGACCTGTGGACCAATGAAAATGTTCTCTGCTCACTGAAATTATCATAATGTTGCCCTCCATGACCCAAAGACTTATTTCTGGCCATTAGCCTGGCCTCCTTATCTGCTAGTCCTGGGCATGTGTTTGTGTTAGCCCATTGCTGCCCAATCAGAATTGAGCAAACTTTCCTAAGAATTGGGAAAGAAATAAAAAAGGCCACAAATCTGTCTTAAGAAAAAACAAATTTTAGGGATTTTTAAGTAATTTGATCACACATTGTGATATATTGTTATTTATATTTACATATCAAATTTTAAAGTATTATCATGCCAACAAGGTTTTCTCTCTATTGTTTACAGTGCTGATTTTAAACATCCACGCTGGACAAACTGAAGGTAACTGAATTTAATAGATATGTGTCTTTCATGTAAACAGATCTGTGATGAGTTTATATATTAATTTAATTCTTTCCTCAGCTTTACCCAGAGTTACAGTGAGAGTAACACCAGACAGATCTGTGTTCACTGGAAAGACAGTCACTCTGAAGTGTGAGATAGAGGATCAGTACAGTGACTGGAGATATCAGTGGGCTAACAGTCGTACTGAAGTGTTAAACTCTGAGCATTACACAGTATACAGAGACTCTCTCACTATCAATGGAGTTACTAAATCAGATCAGAATAAGTACTGGTGTATAGTAGAGAGAGATGGACCACCACAATCTTCAAAAACAAGCTCTGATGTTTATCTCACAGTGAAGGGTGAGTTCAACTCGCTGCTTGACGTTTAAGCACGGACAGCTACACAATGCTCATTTGTGTTATTTCAGGGAACCAGGGTTAACCATATCGCAATACATATAGTTAACTCTCTGGGGTCGACCGCGGCGTGCCGCGCACCACCAACTTTTTATTTTTCATTCACTCAGCAAAGAGACTTTGATTACCCTAGCTTTCACAAACAACACGCGACAGAGTATTGGCGTCTGTAAACAAACATGAAGTATTGACAAGTTGTGTTTGTACTTTAATGATTACCGTGATTTAATATAGTATTTGTAGCCAAAAACATGGTTGCACTTTTTTGTAGTAAAACCATAGTTTCTATATTTGTGAAATTATAACAAAATATTTCAATATAATATTTATTTATTTTCTGTTGAAATATTTTGTTGTGAATTCACAAGTAAACCTTATCATGGTTTTACTACAGAGAAAATATAGGTCATCTTGAGGTGGTTGATATGCAGCTGAGAAAGATGAGCATTCCACGCACCGAAGGTTGGCTTGCCGTCACAATGTGGGCCCCATCCTGTCATAGAGGCATCTGTGGTCACCACTTTTCTCCTACATACCAAACCGAGTTCTGTGCCTGAGGGCCGGGACTCTTGCTTTTCAGCCAATATTGAAGCGGTCTCATAAATAGCAGACCCAATGAGGTGTGCTGCTGCCATGAGAGCATTCTTTGAAATTATTTAAGAGGAATGCGTGAACCTGATGAGATGAGAGGCTATCGGGATGTAAAGTAAGCATCTTTTTGATGCACTGCAGTCATGGAGTAAACCGGAGTTTCCACCATAGCATCAGCTACTGGCGCAATCCGAAGTGAATCATATTGAAAGGGAACGTACATTTTTTGTAGTTCTAAACGTAGTTTCGAGAGGAGCCTAAACATTCAGGTCTGTCAATCATCATTATGGGCGTATAAAAGGCAGCCTTTCCGGCCTCCGGGTCCAGCTGCAGTTTTTCCGCCATCCCACCTCCTCCCCATCTCCTCCTTCACTGCTCTCTTTCTTCCTCTGTACATTTCTGTTTCAAGGGGGGGTTGAACTTGGGGCTCGAGCCCCGGCCTCAGGTTCGCTCTCTCTGAAGGTTCAGAGCTCAGCTGTAGAGCTCCCTTCGAGGACAGCAAGCCAAGTTTGTTAACCATTAATCATTAAGATCTGAATGCGCAGGCGAACTATTGAATGAGGTGTTACCAATTTGAAGTAATTTTTAACACCGTTAAAACTTTTACAGTGTAAACAGCATAAAAGTCTAGTTTTATAACCTTATTTTCTGTGTTCTGCAGCTTTACCCAGAGCTACAGTGAGTGTAACACCAGACAGATCTGTGTTCACTGGAGAGACAGTCACTTTGAAGTGTGAGATAGAGGATCAGTACAGTAACTGGACATATCTGTGGTATAAATACAGAACTGAAGTGTTAAACTCTGAGCATTACACTGTAAACAGAGACTCTCTCACTATCACTGGAGTTACTCAGTCTGATCAGGATGAGTTCAGCTGTAGTGTAGAGATAAATGGACGACCACAGACTTCACTATCAAGCTCATCTGTTTATCTCACTGTGAAGCGTGAGTTTAATTTGAGTGTTGTTGTAAAACATTAATATAAACAGAAGTATCTTGTGTTAATTATTAAAAAACATTATGTCAATGGTTGTGTTGTTTTGATGCTTATAAACACACAGTAATATATTTTATTTCAATTATCATTTAGGTTTGTGATTTCATGTAAACAGTGATGAGATTTATAACTTTATTTTCTTTTATCCTCAGCTTTACCCAGAGCTACAGTGAGAGTAACTCCAGACAGTCTTGTGTTTACTGGAGAGACAGTCACTCTGAAGTGTGAGATAGAGGATCAGTACAGTAACTGGACATATCTGTGGTATAAACGTGGTATTAAATTGTTTAACACTGACCGTTACATTGTATACAGAGACTCTCTCACTATCAAGGGAGTTACTGAATCTGATCGGGGTCTGTTCTGGTGTAGAGCAGAGAGAGATGGACGACCACAAACTTCACAGTCAAGCTCTGTTGTTTATCTTTCTGTGAAGGGTGAGTTTAATATCAATGTTTAGGTGAGATATGGAAATACAGCGGGGAAAATAAGTATTTGTCATGTCAGCATTTTTATCAGTAAGGGGATTTCTTTGGGCTAAGTGGGCTATTGACACAAATTTCCACCAGATGTAGCCATCAAGCTAAATACTGGATTCATACAAAGAAATCAGAACATTTAAGTATACAAGTTGAGTCATAATAAATTAAGTGAAATGATACAGGGAATAAGTATTGAACACGTTGTAGAAAAGCCTTTGTTGGTGATAACAGCTTCTTAGATGCCTCTTGTATGGAGAGACCGGTCGTCTGCATTGCTCAGGGTGATTCTGACTCATTCTTCCACACAAATAATTATTGAAGGTTCCTTGGCCTCTTTTATGAACTTTGATCTTCAGTTCTCTCCATAAATTTTCTATGGAATTTAGGTCAGATGATTGACTGACCACTTCGTTGTTTCCTTGGCCTTGTGTTTGGGATCATTGTCTTGCTAAAATGTCCACCCTCTTTTCATTTTCAGCTTTCTGGTAGATGGCAGCAGATTTTTATCAAGAATGTCCTGGTACATTTCTCTATTCATCCTGCTTTCAATAATATGACGTCTACCAGTACCTTGCTAAAAAGCAGCTCCAAACCATGATGCTTCCACCCCCAAACTTAACTGTTGGTATGGTGTTCTTGGGGTGGTGGGCAGTGCCATTTCTTCTCCAAACATGGTGTGTAGAATGACTGCCATCTCACCATACTATAGTCTCCCAATAATCCACAGGCTTCTCCAAATGCTCTTTTGCAAATTTTAACCGAATTTCAACATGCTTTGGATTCCTCGGACGGGGATCTTAAGTTGAGCACCTGATCATGGCTGGTTTATGGCGAAGTGATGCTCTTTCCATTTCCGGATAATGGCCCCCACAGTGCTCACAGGAACATTCAGCATTCTGGAATTGCACCTATAACCATTCCAATCAAAATGATTTTCAACGATAAGATTACGAAGATCTTGAGAGAGTTCTTTTCTTTTACCCATCATGAAGTCTTTCATGTGTGCCTCCTGGGTAATGAGAACCCTTTATAGGCCATCAATTAGGACTAAAGCAGCTGATATCAATTAGTACTGATACTGACAGATTTCAGGTGAAGATCTGGCTTTCTATGGCATTTTGCACCTTGTTCTCTTCATGTATTCTATACTTATTCCCTGTGTCATTTCATTTTATTTATTATGACTCAACTTGTATACTTAAATGTTCTGATTTCTTTGTATGAATTCAATATTTGGCTTAATGGCTACATTTCAATAAGGAGGTTCAACCAACTCTGAGTTTAAACTTGAACTCTGAGTTGACTTACTCTGAGATAGGAAACTCTGAGTTTTCGGTTACAGAACAGCGGATCTGAGTTAGTTCAATCGACTCTGAGTAGGTTGACTCTGAGTTAAGCGCGTGCACAGCCACAATGAAAAGCCATCATCAATAGATCTCAGATATTATGATTAACCATGGCAACAGCACATGACAAAGAGGTATTAATACTTTATACTATTAAAACTGAAAGTGTTACTGCAAGTGTACAGCAACTACGAGCATATATTTTAAAGAAAAGAGTGGTTTTTGGAAATTGCTACTCTAGTAAATGCGTACATTTTTTATCACAGTTAATATATCAGAAGTAAATAAACTGAGGACTGTACGTTTTTATATTCATTTTCATGCAGATGCAATCCCATGGACAAAAATATGACAGCAACTCAGCTAAAAATTAAATTAAGCATAATACGTTGGCATATAAAGCTACGAACTTTACAAATGTTTGTCATGAGTAAAACAGAAATTCACCAAGCCGGGATTCGAACTTAGATTGCCAAAAGTACGTCTACCCTAACTACTGCGCATAGCACTACCTACTAGACCAGCGATAATGATGAGTGACTACATAAGAAATGTCAAGGCAACTGTTTAGATGTAAGAGCACCACAAAGACTGATATTAGTGACGTAAGTATATTTATTTCTAAAATGACTGCAAAAAATAATAATTTGGCTCACATAAACGTAAGTGGATATGACAAAAAACCACTCTGGGTCTCAAAATCCTCTCGCGACATAAATCTAACTTTCTACAAATGAATGCAACATCATCATCTGCAGGATTCTTTATAAAATTACATGACATTTTAGTCACTAAGATGATCTATGCACCTAAGTATATCATATTAGCTTTACAATTTAGCTTTTTCAATTTACTGTTTTAATTTTTTAGTTGAAAGTTTAGTGTAATATATAAAAATATACAGTAGTAAGTTAAAATGGTTTGCACTGGCAATTTAATTATAACTTAAAGACAGCTAAAAACATATTTTACAGTGTACATAATAAAAATGTGCACAATGAATGAATGTACTAAAGCAACTAACAATATTAAACACAGCTTCTCCTTTAAAAATGGGGAGGAGACTGCCATAAACTCTGAGTTTACAGGATAAAACCTGCTCCCGACCAGGTTAGGTTCACAGAGTAAGTTACCCCGGAAACAGACTCTGAGTATAAGTTACCTCTCCTTCTGAAACAGGCTTGACTTACCCTGCTGTCTCAGGTTTAACCTAACTCCCTTTTTGAAACAGAAAACTCAGAGTTTCCCTCATTTCAGGGTTAACAAACTCAGAGTTTTCACTTAACCACCTTTCTGAAACGGGCCCCTGGTGTGTCAATAGCCCACTTAGAAATCCCCTTACTGATAAAAATGCTGATGTGTCAAATACTTATTTTACCTGCTGTATACAGTAGACAAGGTCTTCTCAAGTTTGTGTATAAACTAAACTTAATGTCAGTGGTTGTGTTGTATTAATGCTTTAGAAGGACCAGAACTATATTGGGTAATTTAACTGATCATTTAGGTTTGTGATTTCATGTAAACAGGCTGTGAAGAGATTATAAACTCACAAAGAACGTCTCAGTTATGGATCTAACCCTTGTTCCCTGAAGGATGGGAATAGAGACATCACGTCGTGACCGACGATTGGGAACCGCTCTGCGGAGACAAATCTACTTTGAGAAACTAACAAAGCGCAAATGAACTTGGAATGCAGATATTTGGATCTGTTGGCATCACCCTGCCGTGCGTATTTAACGAGAGGCAGGTGCAGTACCAAATCAGCTTTATTATTTGGTGAGAAAGCAATGCATCAGTGCCTGGCCTGGTAACAGCAATAGAACAGGGGACACAATGTGGGCACTAACACAGGTTTACAGGGAATACATACAGTGAGAGGCTGACAGCTGATGCTCCGCCACATCTGCCATCAAGGCACTGGAGGAGAACAAAATAGTTTGGAACTCAAGTTTAAAACTGAGAAATCAAAGAGGTGGAAGAACTGCGAGCCTCTGCTGCAGTGCTGTCTTTCCAACCAACAGAAAAACAGTGAAATTCCAACCAGAAAGGAATGGCTTCTTGGGAGCAGCTTTCGAAGCAAATAAAGCTGATTTGGTAATGCACCTGCTCTGCATTTAATACCCGCGGGCGGTGCCAGCAGATGCCAATACCTGCATGCCAAGTTCAATGGCGTTTTGTTTCTCGAAGTAGATTGGTCTCCGCGGAGTGGTTCCCAATTCGTCGGTCACAACATGACATCATAGTGACCGACTGAAAGGGAACAGACGAACTATGAGATTCTTCAGAATCTGAAAGTGTTTTATTCCCTTGCAGGATCAAAACCAAAACCTGAACTCACATCAGATACTGAAGGATTTGTTCTGACAGGTAGCACAGTGACTCTGGTGTGTCACATTGATCAGTCTACTGGATGGAAGTTTTACTGGTACAAACACACACAAAACACTGAGAAGATGACAACAGGAACAAACACTTACACAATTCACAGTGTTCGAGTTTCAGATGGAGGTCAGTACTGGTTTAGAGCTGGAAGAGGAAAACCAGACTATTACACAGACTACAGTGATGGACTGTGGATAAATGTTACAGGTGAGAGACAACGTAAAATTTAAGATGCCTTTGATTACAGTAAGGGCAGAATCCATATTTAATCTAGACATGGTTTGTACTTTTATGAGTGGATGGCCATAACAACATTTAAATTTTTGGATGAACTGTTCCTTTATGTTTTGTCTAATACTTACACCAACCAGTGCCACCGCTCTCATAACGCGCATCACACGCTGTGCGTAGGGCACCAAGTGCTGAGGGGGCACCAAAAATAATAGCCTAATGAAAAAAATTATAATGCTGATATTATTTCATGAGCCTATAGAAATGTATTAGGCACTTTTTAGCCATGTATATTGAACAAAAAAGGGGGAACGAGATAATCTAATTGCTTTAGTCTAGAAAGTATGTCCCCCTCGCACAGGTTGATCGCGCGGGCATCTGACGAACTTTGACAGACAGTAGGCAACTTTATGTAAATGGCTCCGAAAAGACAGCAGGAGTCAGGATTTGAGAAAAAAAAAGATCAAGAAACTGCAAGATGATGCCCGTGCATCACTTGCAGGTAAGTCCATGTTTAGTCATGGGAAATGTGCATGTGCTGCTGCTAATCGTAATCAGGGTTCTAAATTAACTTTCTAAAGTTACCAGCCAATCAGCATTTCCACTAGCCAATTTTTTTCCGGTGAAAAAGAGAAATTATGAATGCATTTGATAATTTTATTAAAGAGTAACTAAACCCCTGGTCAGAGCCTGACTCCGCCCACTGGCAATATTTGAAAAATGCAAGAAAAGTGGGCAGATCCCAAGGAGATAGAGGGGACGAACTAAGTGAGTGGTGAGATCGTAACAAGGGCGTGGTGAGCTTGAACCTGCTTACGTCACGAGTCATTTTTTGGACCCAACATCCAATAGGAAAATTCAACTGCAGTAGCCACCGTTCAACCCGAAGAGGGCAGCACTCAGACGTTTTTACACCATATATTGTATTATTGAAACACTTTATATCCAAATGTCAAAAAACTTACTAAAATCAATGAACAGCACTAATAAAGCATCATTCTTACAGATTATTAACTAAAAAAAGTTGGTTTAGGGTTTAGTTACTCTTTAACATTGTTGGTATGAAAAACACACATAAAGTGAGGCTTCTCCCAGCAAGGCTCTCTTCACTACGACCTGTCTTGGCAGTATTAATTAACGTTAGACTGCTATACTAAAATAATCTCAGTCATAGTTACTGCTAACTGTTTATGTATGTCCTAGTTAAACATTAGTAAACTAAATATTAATTTCATACATGTGTTGATTTTCTCAGCAACAATGCAATTCTATATACTTGACAGAGGTTTTCCCGAAATGTTTTTCTCTAATGTTTGAGACCTGACAGGGTGTGAGGATGTAGTTTCTCTTACCTCCCTTAAACTCATCATCTCTCCTTTCTGCTTCCCTTTCCCTGCTTTGCACAAAACATTTCTGATGTCCACAGAAGCCAATAGTAATCAAGTCAAAATAAGATTAACATTATTATTTAGAAACTTACTTTAGTTTCGTCATGTTTTTATAAGCTAACTTAATCGCGTGGCGTTGAATGCGGTTATGCGTGGATAAATGCAATGACGCGCGGACATGGCTTTGTGCGTGTATGCGTCAGTGCGCCTGCTGCATTGCTTATTCGCTTTTACAAGCGTAAATTGGGTAACTACATTGCATATAGATCAGTTTTTGCTGCTATTATCTTTGCAAAGGAATACACTAGTTAACTGCTAAAATCTTAACTTGAGATTTACACCGGGGCACAACAGATTTAGACTATGGCATGTGCCGCCTTCCTTGTGTGTTCTTGTGGATGCGCTCCGTTCGTTTCCATGGTTTCTCGCGATGGTTTCACTGCAAACTGCGCGCAGCCAATGGGTGTATAAAACATCATGTAGCATTACGGTAAAGTGTTCATGGGAAATGTAGGAAGTACTGCCAGAGGAATAAATGTCCGAGAACAGAGCATTATGTATCATGCATGCAATGCCTCATGCATCACCGGACAAACTGGCTAGTAAGTTTTTATTAACACCCACCAAAATTAATTTTAACCCGCATTTGGCGGTTTGGCGGGTGTTAATTTAGAACCCTGATCGTAATGCGCAACAATGCGCCTCGAACTTGCTGACGTTAATGTTAACAAGCTATGTTGTTATAATTTATAACTTCGGTACAAGTGAAATTTGAGATTTTACTGTTAAACATTACCTATGCAACTAAACCGGTAGCTGTATATTGATATTGAAAATCAACACATTTTAGTGGCACTGTGACAACCACAGCACAGGCATAATGACAATATGATATTAATAAATACCACACCATTTATAAGTTAATTGTCCTTCGTTGACGACGATGCCTAGCAGATTGGTCGTATAAAACTCCATGGCTATAATGTCTTGCCATATCCAAGCATCCTTGGATATGAAATTGTTTAACGCCAAAAGTTGCTCTTTTTTTAAAATAAACTTGCGTTCAAAACTACTTAGAACAGGGGTTCTCAAACTGGGGTCCGGGGCCCCCAGGGGTGCCGCGAGATGGGGTCAGGGGGGCCCAGTTTTATGACATTTTGTAAAATAGATTAATTTATCATGAATTCTGTGAAATTAAACCTAAAAAAATAAGGCAACACTACTTTGTATAATTTAATGTTTTGTTTAATTAAAATGTGAAGTTTTAGAACTGTTTTTGTCATACATTTTCTTTGAGGGGGCCGCAAAGAAATGCACCGTACACAAAGGGGGCCGCACGCTGAAAAAGTTTGAGAACCACTGACTTAGAACACTATCTAAGGCTCTATTGAAAGTAACTTCGCGTCTGCTGTAGCATCATTGGATAAACAAAACTGCTTCGGTGTGTCACATAGACGTCGTCATCGTCTTGCTGCCCCCTCCCCGTTCTGTGATTTGTTCCATATTTTAGGGGCAAAAAAGGTCAATAGTTTCCATGCTAAACTTGCAGTGTGAATAAATTTGCACGCAAGGCAGTATGGGGAATCCCAGGCTAGGTTATTGTGCCTGCTGCCCACACTAGAGCCTATATTATATTCTGGTTTCTAGATAATGGTTTAGGTGCCTCTTTTAGTGTAAGTCTGTAAATTAGATTTTCACTTGTTTAATCTGATATAATTACATAAATTGTAATAATAATAATAATAAAAATTGTAATCAGCAAACATTTCTTCTGTTGTGTAGATGTTGATGTGATTCTGGACAGTCCTGTTCATCCTGTGACTGAAGGAGATCCTCTGACTCTACGCTGTTTATATCGAGATAAAAACCCCTCTAACCTGAGAGCTGAATTTTATAAAGATGGATCAGTGGTGCAGAGTCAGACTACAGGAGACATGATGATCATCCCTACAGTCTCAAAGTCACATGAGGGTTTCTACTACTGTAAATACCCAGAGAGAGGAGAGTCTCCAAAGAGCTGGATCTCAGTCAGAGGTGAGAGTCTATAGAAATGATCTCAAGTGATTTTGTTTGTTTTTGTTTAGATATACTGCATGATAACATGTCTTTCAGTTTCAGCAACTTCTAAGATGAAGATGTTTGGCTTCAACATTATCACTTTTTCGCTGGCAGTTTGTCCATATCTGTTAGCGACAGTCGTGCTGGTTTTTAAATGCTGTAGACTGAGAGGTGAAAAATCTGTCTGATTCTCAGGTTGTTATATTTGCTATTGCATCTAAAAGCAACATCTAAGGTCGGTTAATGTCAACTATTGTTTTTGTTTGTATTTAACAGTTCCTCTCTCATCTGTTGAAGGTCAGTAGTAGTATGCAGTAAGAGAAGATGAAACATCAATCTGATATGAATGTGTTGTGAGTTCAGTGAAGCATCAGTCTGTGATCTCTCAATAACACATTCACAAACTGAATAACTGCACTCAATAACAATCACAAATGAATTTATTCATATGAGTGTGAATGTGATACAGGAGTTTAAACTGTATTAGTATTATACGTTTGTTAAAAGTGTTTTTGTATTTGTTTCTATACAATTATATATGCAATTTGTTCATAGTTTCTATAATGTGACATATTTAGGGTTTACTTTAGCTAAAAAGTAATTTCATAGATGGAACAATTAATTGCATTTTAAAGGGATAGTTCACCAAAAAATGAAAATTCTGTCATCATTTACTCACCCTCGTGTTGTTACAAACCTGTATAAATGTCTTTGCTCTGATGAACACAAAGGAAGATATTTTGAGAAATGTTTGTAACCAAACCATTCGTGGACCTTATTCACTTCCATTGTAGGAAAAAATTATTCTATGCAGGTAAATGGGGTCCACGAAGGGTTTGGATTTGTAACAACATGACAGTGAGTAAATGATGACAGAATTTTCATTTTTGGGTGAACTATCCCTTTAATAAAAATATATATGTTTTTACATTTTACTTATATTGGCAAATCTAATTTGTTATGTAATTAGAACAATTTTAGGGGGCAGTGGTGTTAGTGTAAACTAGTTTTTAATAATGGACCCATTAAATCACATATAACTACATTAGTGGGTGTGATGTTGTCTTGGTTGTTGTATGCAAATAAATGATTGTGTAGTGAAGATGTAATTTGACTTTTACACACGAGGGGTCGCTGTGGTTCCTCTGTGTTCATTATTGATTCATTGAATCCTTCATTAATCTGGTGAAACTGTTGCTAGTCAACACATATATTTCCCTTTAAGAAGGTAAGAAGTTTGCTTTTCCTCATTCATTTATTTCTTTGTATCAGCTGTAGATGAAAGTAAAGCGCTGTTTATGATCTCTTCAGGGCCGGCGCTATCCAGGCCCGGGGTGGGTAATCGGGAGAACCGGGAGAATTCCCGGTGGGCCAGTTCACTTTTTTTTTTTACATTTGTCACGTTAGTGAGTCTACCTTCTCTTAAATAACACTACACTCGTTCCGCATTCTGACACCGCAGCGTGCAGCCTCTGCATGGGCTGTACCATGCGAGTGAGTTCCCCCTCCCCTCCCATAGAGTTGGTTCGGTCCACTTCACGTCTTTCCCAAAACTTTTTCGCCACCGCCTTCCAATAGCTGGACCGGCGCTATCGTTACTGTACGCGTCTGGGAAGATGGATGGGAAAAAGAGGCCAGGAGGGGCTGAAAAAGCCAGGTTGAAAAAAAGAAAGGCATTGGAAGAGGATGCTGCCAAATGTGCTAAGATAACAGATTTATTTTCAAAAGGACCAACACAAGTGGCAACAGGTAAAGAGAGATAGACCAAGTAATGATTAGCATTAGCAACGTAATTATTCGGCTAATACCATTGTCAACCTATTCACAAGTAAAATATAAAATTTCATTAAAATATTAGCATTTTGTGTATTACCCAATACATGGCGATTCATAGACTTTGAAAATATCATGCAATTTTATATTGATAACAAACCTCAAGCTTTATCTGTGTATGCAGTAAAATTACTTTTTATTATATTTTATTTTAATTACTAATTGTTTTTTGTAGCTTCTGAGCTGATAAGCCAGTCCCCCGCTGAAAATGAGGAGGTCATGATGACTACAGGGACAGGTAGAGAGGATACCAGAGTAAATTATATGAATTCATGTTATTTAACCCTCAGGTTGTGTTCAAAACCCTAATAAGGCCTTTTGTGTTCCCGGTCAAAAATGACCAGCCTACAAAAATAGCTTATAATCAAACCAAAATTGAATTCAATCTTTTTTCTAAACATCATCTTTCAATAAGAATTGGTTTTATATTTCTATTTGCATCTGATTAATCATAGGCCTCATTTATCTGAGAGTATGTATCATGTTGTTTGAGTAAAAAAGCATTATTTTGAATAAATTTGGAAATATTCAATAAAATAGAAAAAATTGGCAATGATGAAATCCTGCCTACTACCTATCTGAGTCTGACACCCCTGGTATATGTCCATCTGCCCTATTTGTTATGCAATATAGGTGAGTCAGATGCTGAAAGAGCAGATATAGAGTCAGAGACAGCATCCAGTGAGATAACAGCCCTGCAAAAGGTCCCAGAGGAACAGGCAGATGCAAGTGT
This sequence comes from Paramisgurnus dabryanus, assembly GCF_030506205.2. Taxonomy (NCBI): domain Eukaryota; kingdom Metazoa; phylum Chordata; class Actinopteri; order Cypriniformes; family Cobitidae; genus Paramisgurnus; species Paramisgurnus dabryanus. Next base: position 380,692 of record NC_133339.1, read on the forward strand.
AGATGAGGAAGCCTATCATTTTGATAATTTTGCTCGTCCTCAAGCACAGGATCTAGACACATTTTTTAATTACCATCCTCAGCAGCCCATAAAACACCACCTAGTAGCTAAAGTTTTTCACAGCAAGCATGGCACCAACTGTAAGTGGTTGACATACAGTGAAAAAACACAATCACTGTATTGTTCTTTGTGTTTGGCATTTGCACCTGCTGCAAGTGATAGTCCTTTCATAAAGGTAGGCATGAATACATGGAAACATGTTCCCCAGCGGATAGAAGAGCATGAGAAAAGTAAGATCCACAGAGACAGTGCAGATGCTTACTTTCTGTTGGCTAAAAGGGCAGACATAAAAGCCTTCTGGCAAACAAACAAATGTCTCTACATCATGAGCAGGTGAAGAAGCAGCGTCAGGTGATGGAACGCATAATAGATGTGATAAAAGTCATAGGCAAATGTGGCCTTAGTTACAGAGGGGATAAAGCAGAGGCTGCTTATAAACTAGAAGATACTGCAGTCAATCATGGCAACTTTCTAGAGTTGGTAATACTTTTGAGTCATTATGATCTGTGCCTTCAACAGCACCTTAGCAGCTGTATTGAGCAAAGCAAGAAGCATCATGATACAGGTGCAAAAGGTAAAGGATCTCTTGTGACTCTGCTATCAAAGGACATTATTGGGAAAGTTGTGGATGCTCTCAGCCAGGTCATAAAGGGCACAATTTCAGATGAGGTAAGAGAGGCGGGACTGTTGTCAGTTCAGATTGATACAACTCAGGATGTCACATCAAAGGACCAATGTGCTATCATTGTCAGATATGTCACAGACGTAGTTCATGAGCGGTTGGTTGCTGTGGTGACCTGTGAAAAATCCGCAGGTAAATATCTGACACAGCTACTAAAGAACACATTAGACAAACTTAGCATTGACATGGGCAGGTGTGTGGGCAACTCCACTGATGGAGCAGCAAATATGCAGGGATCATATAAAGGGTTCTCTGCATTCCTGTCTGAACAGTCTCCAACACAAATTCATGCCTGGTGTTATGCACATGTTTTAAATCTGGTACTAGCAGACACAACAGGCAGTGTCATAGAGAGTGCATCTCTCTTCTCACTACTAAATGATGTGGCAGTTTTTCTCAGGGAGTCTTATAAACGTATGCAGACTTGGGAAAAGACAAGTGAGGACAAACGTCACAGGAGACTGAGCCTTAGCCTCTATTGAGGAAGATGGAAGTATGAAGTCATCAGTGAGGGTCAAAGCAAAGGAATTAATTGAAAATCTTCTGAAATATGAGATTATCCTCATTGCTCAAACTTTCCTTCGCATTTTCCAACATACATCCCCCCTCTCCAAGTACCTTCAGACACACGGGATGGATATTTTGTCAGCTCAGCATCTGGTTGAGGGGACAAAGGATAACCTCAAAAAATATGTCAGGGACTTTGAGGGTGTGAAAGTGGCAGATGAGATGGGCCAATGAAAAGTTGGCTGACTCTCCCTAGGACGAAACCCCCCCTAGGAGAAAACCCGGTGGGAAAAACTCCTAGAAGGACAAAAACCCTTGGGAGAAATTAATATATACAACCCCAAATCAGAAAAAGTTGGGACACTGTAGAAATTATGAGTAAAAAAGGAATAGAATAATTTACTAATCTCATAAACTTATATTTTATTTACAAATTTTGAAATGTCATGCCAAATATTGGCTCATTTTGGATTTCATCAGAGCTACACATTCCCAAAAAAAGTTGGGACAGGTAGCAATAAGAGGCCAGAAAATTTAAATGTAATTAACCCTTGTGTGGTGTTCGGGTCTGTGGGACCCGTTTTTAATGTTTACTAAAAGAAAAATTATGCAATTAATTATTGTTTCAACCTCAGATTCATTGGCCTTGGCTCATTTTCTATAAAGAACATAGAAATAAACAGCTTTATAATGACTGTACACTGTACACCCCCCCTACACATTTATATTACATATGTGGTGTTCGGGTCCACTGGACCCGGGGTTAATAAGAGTGTAAAAATTGAATGTGCTATGTAACTTCACTCTATTTTTCTTCTATCTGGGACTCCTGTGAGTGCATGAGTGTGTTTTTATATATGTCTGTACATTATGTGATGGATGCATGTCAGAGTTTTGTCCTTCTGCACTTGCTGTAGCAGCGCAAGGATAGAACATGTTATATATCAAGCATGAACACTTGTCTGCCCCCACTGTCCCAAACACTTTACCTTCTGTCTAACAGGAACCATTCTACATTTTACCATTATCTCCCTTACAAAAAATAACCATGGCTGTATAATAGTAAAAGTGTAGTAATCATGGTAAATTGGTGTATTGATTACCATTTGTAAAACAATGGGTTTACCACAAAACCTATGGTGTGCGCGCGCACGTGTGTGTGTGTATGAGTGCGGAGAGAGAGAAGGTAAATAGAGAAGTAGAAATAGAGAAAGTAAAAATTATATCCAAGCATTTTTATCATTTTAGGTTGTAGCCAATAGCAACACATTGTACTGCAGTGTGTGTGGACATAAGATGGAGAGGAACACACAGTATATGTCTCTAAAAAACAAGAAATGCATATGCAACACAGCTACATGGTAAAAATTTGCTTCTTATGTGTTGTGTAGGCTGACATGAACAGGTTATGTGTTCAATGTGGATGATATGTTCTGATACGGCATCTTTCCAGATGGGGATTGTGCTGTGTAAACTGACACAAATGTGTACAATTTCAAACTTAGTTCAAAGAATTAAACATCAAAGTGATGAAAAACGTATTTGAGATGAAAAAGTGATAAAAACTTATTTAAGATAAACATGTTTTTCCCCAATATCTGGGGGAGAATAGAATTTTCTTCTCTTATTTCATATTATCACAAAAACGAATAGCACTTGAATCTATAAATAGTCCTCTACTAGTGGTAAATGACAAATATTAACCATATATTCTGTTTATTTTACTGCAATAAGGCTAAAGTAAACATCTGTAAACAATTATACATAAATTTGTATGACTGCATTGTTTTAAGATACAAATAATGCAGTGGGTCCACTAGACCCACAAACATTGTCTAAGTAACAGAAATATGAACACCACACGAGGGTTAAACTGATTGGTCCGGGCCCGTAAGCAACGCTTACCCTGCTTACCGATAGTTACGCCCCTGGCTCCAGGGTATTTGAATAGCCCTGGCCTAGGGCCTCAAGCTTGTAGGGGGGCCTCCATAACTGCTAAATCCATGTGCGCTAGATCGACAATCACTACTGGCAGCAATAGATAAAGTTTTAAGGTTAGACTTTAAAAAGTTCTCTTTTAAGAGTTCGACTTTATGCGGCACCACCGCTGCAAGAACTGCAGGCGGATGATACTAAAGTAATGTGAGAATGATTGATTGCAATGCCGCATTAATTTGAAGAAGCCTAAATGAACAGCATTCAAATTTCTGCAGCTGACCGACTTTAAGTGTCTCTGAAAGCAGCTATCACGTCCTTTGTTTCCTGTTTAGCAAAAGCGGCATACAACAGTGCAGCACATGATGCAGGTATTTTGAAATAGTGTATTTTAAAAATAAACTTGGCTTTTTTCTATCACGTGTATAAACGTAATTTCAGGACAGATCAAACCTGAGCGCTGCTAACTCTGTTTAGACACTTTGAATGCGTGTCAAAATAGTCAAGTTAAAAAAGTCATTTTCATCCAAATTTAAATTCAAACAGCAAACAAAACTGGCGTTACCTAAAGTAAACTGTCTGTATATCTTGAAAGTCCTCTACACTTTATTTTTGTTTTCACAATATGAAAAAATATTTATTGAACTTTTTTTTTTATTATTCTGCTCAGTAGTTAGTCTGTTTAACTTCCAGTGGACAACTGATTTGTATGGATATTTAAGGTCAAAAAATGACTAATTTATTTTTCGATCTTCTTAAATTTAAATAGCTAATTACTGTGCTGCTAATTTCTGATTTGGGAGTGATTTGTTTTAGAAAAATGTTATGCTACCTTATTACTACCTGTGTGCTTTGGATCACTAGTGCAGTTCTCGGATCATATAAGCCCTGCCTGCTTGAGGTGCCCGTAGTTTATTAAAAGTTTATTAATTCTGAAAGTATTGCGTGTCCATATTGCATCAAAATGCGTCACTGCACTCCACTGACTCAGCATAAGGTTAATAGGATGAACAGTTATCAACATAATAAAAACGAAGACAGACAGACACACAGAGAATCCTGGCTTTATTAAAGAGAAGAATATGTTCAGCCCCCTCCTTCCGAAGTGGCGAATATTAGGTGTTGATTACTACCAAAGCTTCAAAGCTCAAAATTGGGTATTCTGACCAGCCGTAGATAGACGTATGGATGTGCTTTTCCGGGGGCAGTGCCCATAAAAGGAATATGACATGTAACATCTACCCATGGTACATAAGGCGTGCCCATGTACTTCCCAAAACGTGTAGAAAAGAGAAGGCGTGAGAAATACTCTGTCACATGCTAAACTACTTTTTGACACTTTGCGTTTGTTTAGCATGAGGATTACAACTGTTTATAAGTCAAAATGCATGAAATAATGTGACCACCCCAATTACACAAAACAATATAAAACTTAGATTTTATATTAAACAAAACATTAAATGATTAAATGATACAAGTTGTGACTTGGTTAGTAGTCTTATTGTATGTATGCATGTTTATACCGTATCTATCAGGTTTAATGTCAGAACACAGAAGACTTTGCAGATAAGATCGGTTAAGCTCAAGTGTGAGCGTCTCTTCACACTGTGACTGAAGATGAATCAGCAACAAGATCTTCATATTCATACACGTGTTTTCTTTCTACTTCCTCTTTCAGCTTAATTTGTCTTTTGGGTAAACATTTAATATAATCTAAAAGTCTAGATCTTTATATTTCGAATATTATTGACTTCTTTAATTTGATGCCTGTATACATATGTATATGAAGTATTTCAGAAGAATCTCAGGTTCCTCTTTCAATGTTCAGTAAGTCTGTAAGTCTTTTTTTATCTAATTTTATTATCCAGTAAGAATACATCAAGTCTAAATGCTTAGAAGCATACAGGTAACATCAATCTGCAACAAGCTTTATCTCAGGTATCAGTCAATGTCTGTACACAAATGATACAGGATGAGTTCTGATCAGAACCTCAATACTGTAATTGGGTTTGTTAATTTTCAAAACTTGAAAGCGACAAGTAGTTGTTTTCTGAAGCACCACATAAATTATGTTGTCACCATCAGTGTTAGTGGTCTGTCTGATGGAGATGAGGTTTAGTCTGGTTTTAGTTTCAGTTCTGTTTTAGTTCTGTGGTATTAACCACTAACAGTGTGTGAGAGACATCAGTTATTCATCAACTTATAATATATTTTTTCCATTAATTTACAAATACTTTTGCTACCACCATTATTATTTGCAGGTAATCTGTGTGACTCTTTATTTGCAGATTTAATCTAGAACTTGTATGTATATTACATTCTAATTGCATGTACATTTATGAAAGTATGCACTTTTATTAAAAATATACTGTATATATTTGAGTGTGTTGCAAAAGAGTATGCAAGTACTGGCACACTATAATGTAAAAGAAGTTGACTATTGGCTTACCACGCATTCATAAATAATCACATCAACATACTCCTCCTAACATTTCAATTTTATATACACACACACACACACACACGCATTCTGGTTTCCATGTTTTGTGGGGACATTCCATAGACATAATGCATTTTATACCATACAAACTGTATATTCTATTCCCCTTACCTACTCCAATCCCTAACCCCAACCATCACAGAAACCTTTCTACTACTTCACATTTTCACGAAACATAATTTTGTTTTATTTATAAGCTTGTTTCCTCATGGGGACATCAAAATGTGTCACTGGTATTCCTATCTTTGTGGGGACAGTTGGTCCCCACAACGTGATAATTCCCAGGTACACACGCACGCACGCACACACACACACACACCTAAAGTATTATAAGGAACGCCTGTTCAATTTCTCATTAATGCAATTATCTAATCAACCAATCACATGGCAGTTGCTTCAATGCATTTAGGGGTGTGGTCCTGGTCAAGATAATCTCCTGAACTCCAAACTGAATGTCAAAATGGGAAAGAGAGGTGATTTAAGCAATTTTGAGCGTGGCATGGTTGTTGGTGCCAGATGTGCCGGTCTGAGTATTTCACAATCCGCTCAGTTACTTGGATTTTCACACACAACCATTTCTAGGGTTTACAAAGAATGGTGTGAAAAGGGGAAAACATCCAGTATGTGGCAGTCCTGTGGGCGAAAATGCCTTTTTGATGCTAGAGGTCAAAGGAGAATAGGCCGACTGATTCAAGCTGATAGAAGAGCAACTTTGACTGAAATAACCACTCGTTACAACCAAGGTATGCTTTAAAGCATTTGTGAAGCCACAACAGGCACAACCTTGAGGCGGATGGGCTACAACAGCAGAAGACCCCACCGGGTACCACTCATCTCCACTACGAATAGGAAAAGAAAAAGAGGCTACAATTTGCACAAGCGCACCAAAATTGGACAGTTGAAGACTGGAAAAGTGTTGCCTGGTCTGAGTCTCGATTTCTGTTGAGAAATTCAGATGGTAGAGTCAGAATTTGGCGTAAACAGAATGAGAACATGGATCCATCATGCCTTGTTAACGCTGTGCAGGCTGGTGGTAGTGGTGGTTTAATGGTGTGGGGGATGTTTTCTTGGCACACTTTAGGCCTCTTAGTGCCAATTGGGGCATTGTTTAAATGCCACAGCCTACCTCAGCATTGTTTCTGACCATGTCCATCTCTTTCTGACCATCATGTACCCATCCTCTGATGGCTACTTCCATCAGGATAATGCACCATGTCACAAAGCTCAAATCATTTCAAATTGGTTTCTTGAACATGACAATGAGTTCACTGTACTAAAATGGCCCCCACAGTCAACTGATCCAGAGGCGTCATGCCCATTCAAACTGAGGGGGCACCTGCCCCCTTGGTTTTTTTGAGCCAATGGATTTTGCATCCAACCTCAAAATCAAATAAGCGTCCATTAATCTGTTATTTGACTTTTAATCTGTTAATATGCACAATATTATACATTCTGTGCTGCATCCTTGTCACTTTTCGGAGATTTTCGCCGTTTTGATCGTGTTTTGATCATGTTACATTACTTTTATTCTGGCGGCAGCTGGCGCTGCAGTCAGAGCGCAGTCGCAGACGTCATCAGTGTCTGGGCGCGCTCACGAGCTCTCTGCTGTTGCTGGCTTGCTGCTGCATTTGGCTATCTGAGGAATTAAAACGTGTTAGAAACGCTTACAACATTTCCAAACCCCAGTACGGTAATATGCAGTTAACCTTCTCTGTGTAGAAAATGTATGGTTTTAAATGTGACCGTCTCAACGTTATATTAGCAGAGATTCATCTTCTTGGCACAACGCCAAAGTTCGCCAAAGTTCACGCGGGCGCGGAATCTCACATGCTCACATGAGGTAAAATTTAATGCAAAAATCCGTTCCTCTAATAATTTTATCTAAAAATATTTTTTAAAATCATTATTGAACATTAAAATCAATCACGTGGCTATAGCTTATGTCATTTTCGTTGTTTATATACTTTATGGATTTAAAATTACATTAATTTTATATGATAATGTAGTTGTTGTGCAAAATGCATTAATGACACAATTAAACAAGCCATTAAGACTTAAATAAAACATGCCGTTTCAGATGTGAATATGATGCAAATGTGTCATTATTCCGATTGAAGAGTATTTGATATGAAAGTTAGTCATCACTTTTATTTTGGAGCTTTTTGGCATGAAAGCAGGGGTTTTCAGATTGTTAGAAATGTAAGTGCCATGGAAAAGACTGAAAGCTCTATAATATTTCGTTTGATGTCTGTGTATGCACAAATTTCTGTGAGCTGTTGACACTGTGCCCCCTTAAAAAAAATTGGTGCATGACGCCCCTGACTGATCTCAACCCAATAGAGCATCTTTTGGATGTGGTGGAACGGGAGCTTCGTGCCCTGGATGTGCAACCCACAAATCTCAATTAACTGCAAGATGCTATCCTATCAATATGGGCCAACATTTCTAAAGAAAGCTTTCAGCACCTTGTTGAATCAATGCCACATAGAATTAAGGCAGTATGAAGGCGAAAGGGGGTCAAACACAGTATTAGTATGGTGTTCCTAATAATCCTTTAGGTGAGTATATATATAAAATCCTCTTTTGTGCGAAACTACTTCCTTCTGCCATTGATTTAAGGCAGGAACAGAGTGAGACTAAGAAATAAGCGCCTATAATACTGTAAATCCATCAGTATACGTGTTAAGGTACAGCGTTTATAGTCTCTGCTAATAGTTGATGTTAATCCAGTGCAAATCCCCATTACACTGGGTTTAAATAAAGGACTGTCGCTTATACAGCTGAAGCAATAGGAGAATGGTGTTGGCGATCATTAATGATATGTCTATTTGTATTGTAGTACTTATGTTATGCACTTGTTTTAAGTGTGTGTACCACAAGTATGTAAAAGCTGGTGGCAGCTGTTTCCAGTTACACATATGTTACCGTACGGCTCAAGTGGTTAACAAGTTTTATTGGGTGTAGCATAACTTAATTCATTTATTAGTTAGGTTTTGCATCCCTAATGTTCTCTGTGTGTTCATGCACTTTGAATTTTCACCAGAAACAGTAAACAATCCAGATACTATAAGGACAATCATTCTAAGACTATGATTTAGGACATACTAATTCTAGCTTAGAATACTGTCTAGGACAGATAGTATGCAAATTTGGATGCAATGGATGGTGATATAGAGGAAGTGTTAAGGTTTTATCACCAAGTGTTTCATGTTTAGGTGTCAGTCATCAGTAGATCAGTATGGAGTTGATTTCTCTTCATCTAGTTCTCTGTGAGTATTATCTTCTCTCTATGGATTTGACAACATCAATTACTGTCACATTGTTTACAGGATCAAGTCATTTACTGCTCATGTATTTTTTACCAAATCTTTTCATGCTTCTCTCTGAGTTTAAATCGTTACCTCATGATATATGATTGAATAATTTTTATGTGAAATAGTAGTACTGAAAGTGTACCTAAAAGGTGCACACGCTGGTGCATGGTACATATTAGAACTCATGGGCGTCAGAACCAATGTATATGGGTGGGACAAGACCCACACACTTTTTCAGGCCAATGATATCGGACCCACTCACTTTTTTCTTTAATTTAGCGCATATGTCTGTTCACTAGTCAGACGCTTCTGCATTCTCAAATCCTTCCCACCTGGCTCATTCAGAGTCCATATAAATTAAACTCTATTTCGTGTTTTCACTTTTTCCCCATGCTGCACTAGAACTCTGCATGGGACATTTTTCGTTCCTCTACCGTCAAAACCGACTTTGATATACTCTCTCTCTTTTAAGGTGCACCGGTATACAAGGACATTTTGCTCTAAGTGCAGAATAAAAAATTACGGTCAAAATTGATCTAACAGAGAAACATTTTATTGAGTCATGTCAGTAAAAATGATTTGGGGACAAACCTACTTCAAAGCCCATATTAGAACTTCTTTGAAAGGTACCATCCTAGTGACAAAAAAAGAAAAACTTTTGTAACTTAGATAGTGTAGACAGAGAAGTCAGGAAGTGTATGTGTGTTCTGTATTTATTATTCTTTATTATAATGTGATGCTCAGACTGTTGTCTTGAATCCAGTGTGCTGTTCTGAATCCAGAACAGTTGAACCGAAACTTTTGTCTGGTGTGATAGAAAAATCTGTATGAGATTTTGTGTAATGTTCACACTAAAGAGGAGGAAAAGTGTTGTACTGAGCTTTTTTTTTAAGTGTTCCATGTCACCAATGAATTAATGTACCTTGGAGTACCTGCACTGTAAAAAACTATTTGCTGCCTTAAATTATTTGTTTATTCATTTTAATCAACTTACTACTGTTTATCTTGACTAGATGAGTTGTTATAACTTATGAAATATATTTGAAATTAGTCAACTTCAATTTGTAACAATTCATGTCTTGTCAAGAAAAATAATAGTAAGTTGAAATTACTTGTAAATCTGAGTTGATTTAACAACAACAACAAAAAAATCAGGCAGCACAGAATTTTTTACAGTGTGTCTGACACAGCTCTGCATGTGTGGGACAGAGCCGCACTTGTGTGAATTGATTACTGATTTATACTGGACAGACACATGTGTAGTGCAGCGGATTGAAACGGTCTCCACTACTTTTGGTTGTTTATACTTCCGCTTTGAATGTTTGGCCTGTACTGCAAAACTGTCAACCTCTTAGTACCCATGTTATAAGAAAAGTTAACATACATCTTTGCAAAAAAGACAAAGAAAATGTAAGAAATACTGTTTCTTTGAATTGTGCAAGGATATTCAGTCTGATATATTCATATCTGTGTACAATAAAACAGATTTCTGCAATAGACTGATATGACTGCAGACTTATATAAGCAAACATGATTTAAGGCATACTCAAAACTTTGTCTATTTTAAAGCTGATATTATTTATATATACAATACATTCAATAAATGTGGGTATTTTTATGTTTTTAACATATTTTAAAATAATTATACACTCATAAAAACTTTGAAATAACACAAATGTAATTATATAAAGATATTTTAGCTTTTCTACCCTTTGCTTGGATTTTTTTAATGTACTCTTAGTATCTCATAAGTTTCTGAGGTTTTACCTTTAGATTCTTTAAAACAGTATTAAATAGTTCACATCTATTCTAGAGTCATATTAGATGCTGGCTGGTTCATCATTATTTGATGAAAGTCAACCATTTCAAAAAAAATTATTGATCTTATTGTTGTAATGAAAATATTAATGTTATATAAATAGAATGTTGACTAAATATAAATAATTAAATGTTGGCAGAATTATATTTGGTCTAAAACTAAGTTTTAAGACATTAACACACATTCAAAAGTTTTTTTATCATGAGAAACATTTCAGTCAAGTGACTCTAAACTTTTGAAAGTTAGTGTGCAAAAACAAGAGCATCTATAAAATGATGTATTTTACATAAACCCCATTCACACAGACCTTTGGTCCCAGAAAATACCCGTAAAATTGCCAGACAAGCATCTGTGTGAATAACACAGTCTCACCCCATTTCGTCAATATTTGACGACACTTGACCATTCGTCATATGTTGACGTGAAGGGTATACCTTTCGCGTCATTTTTTGACGAACTGGGGACTTCAATACTATTACGTCCGTTGCATTCTCTTTCCTATTTTATTACCATTTGCGCGTCGGTTTAGGGTTAGATTACGCAAAATTAAACAGTGTACGCGAAATTAAACAGTGTACGCGAAATTAAACAGTTGTCACCTGGCGTTGGGGTTAGAGTTAGGTTTGGGTAGGGATGTCATTATGTAAATCTAACCCTAAACCGACGCGCAAATGGTAATAAAATAGGAAAGAGAATGCAACGGACGTAATAGTATTGAAGTCCCCAGTTCGTCAAAAAATGACGCGAAAGGTATACCCTTCACGTCAACATATGACGAATGGTCAAGTGTCGTCAAATATTGACGAAATGGGGTGAGACTGGGTTGGTGTGAACACAAACTTGTCCCGTTAATCTTCTGGGATCGTTGCCGGAAAGAGGACCTAGTCAGATACACGGAAAACCCTCTGTGTGAACAAGAAGCCGGAAGAATGCCGTAATGGGCGTGTCGTCACAACACAAGTTATGGTTCAGCTCCTTACAATGAGAGATAACATGCATATAAACATTCCCCACGAGAAATGTTGCAAACTAGGTTGAAGCAGTTATCAGGAAATGATAAATGAGACGCATAAACAATGACGCACGTGCCGTAGTGAGGACGTGCGTGTCATGGCAACATGAAGTTGGTTCAACTCTTTAAAATGAGGGATTTACAACATTCACGACGAGAAATGTCAGCAAACTGGACTGAAGCAGATATCAGGTAAGTTAACTCGTCACTTACTGCGTTGAAACGGAGATCATTCAGCAGCATAAAAGAATATCGCATCACGTGCTCATTTGAGCTATAATAAACGAAAATACCCGCGCGTCATTCCAACAAGATATATCGTTCAGCTCCTCAAAATGCGGGTTTTTGCATATAAACAATCACGAAATGTCTGAAAACTGTATTAAAGCAGAGATCAGGGAGCTTGTCAAATATCCACTCAGAAGCTGAGATCATTCACCAGCATAGAACTGTGCGTTCACGCGCTCCTTTATTGTCGTATCATAAACAAAAATGCACGCGAGTTGTTTCTGGAGAGAGAAATAATATATAATATGCAAACTTCAGACGCTGCGTAGAAGAGAGGGCGGGACTTTCAACAGGTCACGTGTCTTTCTGGGACCATCAGATGCCGGGTAATCATGGCAGTGTGAATGAACAAAAATTTAACGATTCTGGAAAAATCCAGGATGTATTTTCCCGTGTATTTTACGGAATGTCTGTGTGAAAGGGGCTATAGAGATGGTTCAGCTTCATGTTTAACTGTAATATTTTTTTCTCTTTGTTTTTAACAGTGCTGATTTCAAACATCCACTCTGAAGAAAAGGAAGGTGATTCACTTCAATTCATTTTTTACATATTCACATTCTGCTACAAACTCGCCAACTAAATTTAGATAAAAAAATAGTAATACACTAAACTTACAATAATAAACTTACAATAAGCATGCATTATTAAATGTCTGTGTAAATCATTCATACATTTATTCTGATGCATATTAAATTCCTTGAATTAAATGGGAAATCAGTTTAAACAGTTTAGATTTTTAACAATTATGAAATTGTTGCATAAATATGTTTAATATATTAAATATATGTTTTGCATGACATGAAGCATGGAGATGGACTATGTCTCCCACTCCTTCTATACCTCCCAGCCCTCATATGCCTCCCAGCACTTCTATGCCTCCCACTACTGGATACACAGATGATGTGTCGAATACATCCGGAGGTGAGTGAGGTTAAAATCCTTTTAAAGGGATTTTAGTTTCTCTTTTTAACTTCAGTTCATTCGGCCATTTAGAATTTATGGGATCGTTGGAAATGTGTTTTTACAAAATGCCACGGAAATTTGACTGAATGTAAGTGTGTGTGCGTGTGTACCTGGTAATTATCATGTTGTGGGGACCAATTGTCCCCACAAAGATAAGAATAACAGTATTTTTGTGACCTTGTGGGGACATTTTGATGTCCCCATGAGGAAACAAGCTTATAAATCAATAAAAATGGTGTTTATTGAAAATCTAAGGTACAAGAAAGGTTTTTGTGATGGTTGGGGTTAGGGAATGGGGCAGGTAAGGGGAATAGAATATACAATTTGTATGGTATAAAATGCATTACGTCTATGGAATGTCCCCACAAAACATGGAAACCAGAATGTGTGTGTGTGTGTGTGTGTGTGTGCGTGTGTGTGTGTGTGTGTGTGTGTGTGTGTGTGTGTGTGTGTGTGTGTGTGTGCGTGCGTGCGCAGTGTTGGGAAGGATACTTTTAAAATGTATTTTGTTACGGAATACAGAATACATGCCCAAAAATGTAATCTGTAATGCATTCCGTTACGTTACTCAATCTGAGTAACGTATTTTAAATACTTGGATTACTTCCACATTGAATTGCATTCACTTTCTGCAGTAATATTTTTTCACTTTTTTAGTAATAATAAACTAAACTTACAATAATAAACTTACAATAAGCAAGCTTGAGTAAATGTATAAAATCATTTATAAATTTATTCTGATGTATATTAAATTCCTTGAATTAAATGGGAAATCAGTTTAAACAGTTCTGATGTTTAACAATTATGAAATTGTTGCATAAATATATTTAATATATTAAATATATGTTTTGCATGACATGAAGCGTGGAGATGGACTATGCCTCCCACCACTTCTATGACTCCCACCACTTCTATGACTCCCACCCCTGCTATGCCTCCCACCACTTCTATGACTCCCACCACCCCTTCTATGCCTACCACCCCTTCTATGCCTCCCACCACTTTTATGACTCCCACCACTTCTATGACTCCCACCACTTCTACGCCTACCACCCCTTCTATGCCTCCCACCACTTCTATGCCTCCCACCACTTCTATGACTCCCACCACTTCTACGCCTACCACCCCTTCTATGCCTACCACCCCTTCTATGCCTCCCACCACTTCTATGCATACCACCCCTTCTGTGCCTCCCACCACTTCTATACCTACCACCCTGTCTATGCTTCCCACCACTTCTATGCCTCCCATCACTTCTATGCCTCCCACCCCTTCTATGCCTACCACCCCTTCTATGCCTACTACCACTTATTTGCCTCCCACCACTTCTATGCCTACCACCCCTTCTATGCCTACCACCCCTTCTATGCCTCCCACCACTACTATGCCTCCCACCACTTCTATGACTCCCACCACTTCTATGCCTACCACCCCTACTATGCCTACCACCCCTTCTATGCCTCCCACCACTTCTATGCCTACCACCCCGTCTATGCTTCCCACCACTTCTATGCCTCCCATCACTTCTATGCCTCCCACCCCCTCTTTGCCTACCACCCCTTCTATGCCTCACACCCCTTCTATGCCTACCACCCCTTCTATGCCTACCACCCCTTCTATGCCTCCCACCCCCTCTTTTCCTACCACCCCTTCTATGCCTCCCACCCCTTCTATGCCTACCACCCCTTCTATGCCTACCACCCCTTCTATGCCTCCCACCACTTCTATGCCTACCACCCCTTATATGCCTACCACCCCTTCTATGCCTCCCATCACTTCTTTGCCTCCCACCCCCTCTATGCCTCCCACCACTTCTATGCCTACCACCCTTTCTATGCTTCCCACCCCTTCTATGCCTCCCAACACCTCTATGCCTCTCACCCCTTCTATGCCTACCACCCCTTCTATAACTCTCACCCGTTCTATGCCTACCACCCCTTCTATGCCTACCACCCCTTCTATGCCTCCCACCACTTCTATGCCTACCACCCCTTCTATGCCTACCACCCCTTCTACGCCTACCACCCCTTCTAAGCCTCCCACCACTTCTATGCCTACCACCCCTTCTATGCCTCCCATCCCTTCTATGCCTCCCATCCCTTCTATGCCTCCCACCACTACTGGATACACAGATTATGTGTCGAATACATCCATTGGAGGTGAGTGAGGTTAAAAGCCTTTTAAAGGGATTTGATTTCCCCAAAATTGTACGATTTGTTTAAGATTTAACCATGACCCATTATAAGATTTCTATAGGAGGGTCAGGTTTTTACTTATCTGAATACGATGTCCAATAAAATTAGATTTACAACAATAACGATCCGGAGGTAACTATAGACATGGAGCACTTTTTATTCCCTGTGTGCACCAAAGCCATTCCCTTTTTAGTTTCATATGGCCGCAGAACTCAGTCCTGTTTAAACTTCCAATATGCCAAATGAATATGCTGGAGTTTGTTTTTGCATGTGAGTCGAGGATTTGTTTCTTTAACAGTGTCAACTTGCAGTGTAGTGCTATTTTCCCTTTTTTGAGCTTTCCAATCCCAAGATTCAACTGATTTCTGAAGTTCTCTATCTATGATCCTTGGAGAGTCTTTTTCCATTAAAATGATTCTCCTTGCTAGCATTAAGACAACATAGACACCCGTCCTCTTTCAGGCAGATTTGCAACTCCAGTCAATTATATCTTCGTTTTAGCCCTGATGGTGGAAATAGATGTTTCTATGGTTTTAACCATTTCCTTAAAGCCACTTTCTATTTTGTGACGCTCAACAATCTTTGCTGAACACCAGGACCCTCATTTATAAAATGCTGCATAGAAAGCATCCTAAATTTGATTTCACAATCATTTCTCAAAAATGTGTGATTCATAAAACGAACGTATGCACAGAAAACACACATACAACGTTTCTTTCAGATGTGAAATCTACAAATCGCAAAAGATCTTGAACTTGTGCGCAGCTGAACAGTTTCAGTTATCCACCTTTAAACGATGTCCAATTAATGTCATTGACATAAAAAAGCACCAAAATGGTTTTTACTTTCAAAAACCTGCAGCAATTGGACAAGCAAAAGTGCGTACGTCTGCTCAGACCCTCTAAGCACTTTTCAACATCAAAGACATTTTTTATAAATGCCTTGGATTTTTGCGAAGGCCTACACACACTTTACGATCAAATACGCGTACGCACACTTTATAAATGAGGCCTCTCAACCATAGTCTTTGGTTTTATCCACTGTGATGACTGATTAAAGGGACTTTGGATTTGTTACTTCATATTTATTCTCCTGGAGGAGCCAAAATTGTGTCCAGTGTGTATTAGAGAAATACATTTATTTAATAATGTAAACCCCCCCCCCCATTTCAACTGCTTTTCTTCAATAAAACATATAATTTTTGTGATTATTTTAAATTAAAGTTTAAAAGGAGAAACATTGTAAATTTATTTTCACATCTTTCTTTACTCATATCAAGGTTGCCAATGTTTTTGTCCACAAATGTGTCTGCCAACCGTTTCAGACATAAATATATTTATATATGACAACATACAATGACACTTTTGCTAAACACTTACTACATAAGCCAAATATAAAGCACACCAATTTACAACAACTGTAGACCAATCAGCATCCAAGACTGGAACTTTTTATTTTATAATAAATAACAAGACACTACTCTATTGTTATTGTTTTTTTATATTCAGTGTATTTGTATATACAGTGTAAATCTATTGTTCTTAAATGTGCAGTACGTCCAGAATATGCACAAATCATTTAACTGTTAATGTTGTAGTGACAACGTTGGCTTTTGACTTTGACACCCAACACTGAGTCTGCTGCCTACATTGTGTACTGTGCCCTAATTAAATATTTCATTATCTTTACAGCTTTACCCAAAGCTACAGTGAGAGTAACACCAGACAGATCTGTGTTCACTGGAGAGACAGTCACTCTGAAGTGTGAGATAGAGGATCAGTACAGATCATTAAACTGGAGATATCAGTGGTATAAAGCAAGAACTGGGACTGGAGTGTTTGAGGGAAACATCTACACCATCATCTCACCATCAGATCAGGATGAGTTCTGGTGTAGAGGAGAGAGAGATGGACGACCCTCATCCTCACAGGACAGTGATCATGTGACTCTCTCTGTTAAAGGTCAGTAATGACTGTGATGAAGACTCAAAGAGAAGATTCTTCAGGATCTGAATGTGTTTTATTCCCCTGTAGGATCAAAACCAAAACCTAAACTCACATCAGATACTGAAGGATCTTTACTGACAGGTAACACAGTGACTCTGAAGTGTCACATTGATCAGTCTATTGGATGGAAGTTTTACTGGTACAAACACACACAAAACACTGAGAAGATGACAACAGAAACAAACTCTTACACAATCCACAGTGTTAAAGTTTCAGATGGAGGTCAGTACTGGTGTAGAGCTGGAAGAGGAAAACCAGACTATTACACAGACTACAGTGATGGACTGTGGATAAATGTTAAAGGTGAGAGACAACATAAAATTTAAGATGCGATAGATCTCAATCATGGTAGACGCCATATTCAATCTGACCTGAAAAACAATGTTGTCTGTTCAATGTTGTGTACGGTCATAATGAATTATGTTGCTGTATACCTAAAATCACCAACAAGTAGGGATGTAACGATAAATCGCGACACACACTAATAATACTTGTCCGATATCGATTGTGAATCACAAAGGTGATATTATGCACAGCTCTTTTATCTACTACAGGTCTTTGATCTGTAGGAAGTCCTTATCAATCTAAAATCAAGGGGACTCGTGATGTATGTAGATAAAGACGTCTCATTCTAAAGTAATGAAAACAGTACAGTTCATTATGTAAGGGTTTCTACACCACTGATAATATAGTTGTGTATATTATATTGCATTTCTGTCAAGAGAACCTTCTAAAGGTTACACAATGCACATTTAAATCTAGCCCAGAATGTTTTTAAACAGTTTTATGGGAATAAGATACGAATTAAATAAATATTGGTTGTTTAATATTAGTTTGATGCTGTCGCTGGCTAATGATTGCTGAAATTGTTCTTCCTCCGTCCATCCACTCACCATGTAAGTGAATGTAGCCTATTTTAGAAAATTTCCAAGGGTTGTCTTTTTTATTTATGGGCGAACACAAACAAAGGCAACTTTTAACTGTTTTGAAACACTGTTGGTGAAAACTAAAACAGGAGTTAAAAAAATGCTTACCTGCTTAAATTACATGCACTAGTCTATGGACATTTAATGATAGGAATCAGATCTCTCACTTTTTAATTAAAAAAAGCTACAAAAAATGTAACTAATCTAAGATTGTAGATCATCTTACCAGTTTACAAATTGCCTAAACTTTCAGGTGCAAAGGAAAACTAAATATTCAGAAATGCGCTTAATTTGGCGTTTTATTGACATCTAGTGGTTTACAAGAAAATAGAATGAAAAACATATTTTACCCAGTGCGCCTTTAGCCCTGTTGTACCCTATAAATGCCCCGCTTTATAATCTGGTTGTATCTAAACAAATGTTTAACAACATGGGATTGTAAATAACATAATTTTGGTCAAATTTGATGATTTGGAGACTTAGATTTTTTTATTGAAACCGTTATGTACATTTGAAAAAAGCCATGGGTAAATTTTACACAGTGGCGGTCTTGGTGTTAAACCTAGTGTAATAGTTTATTTATTTATTTATTTATTTTATTCATGCTTAAGCAGATACAGGCTTTAACAGTTCAAGTACCGAGAGCCTATCATGATCTGCAGCTACTCAGGACTGAATATTTAGGATAAGTGATATAATGCATCAGGAAGTTACAGTTTTTATTCTAAGGAGGTGTTTACTTAGTCTCTTCTTAAAGGCCTGAACATTCTTTGAGGTGATTTCACCTACTACAGTACAAGGGAGGCAGTTCCAAGTTGTTACAGCCGACTGAAGAAAGCTCCTCCCCAGGCATTTGGTGTTGGACTTGGGGAGTTTTAGAGCGTGACTTGGTCGTGCTCTTCGAGTGGTTCGGCAGAGGAGATCAGGAGGAGGTAGCAATGCTTTAAGATCCTCTGGGCAGTTTTCAGTGTGCATTTTAAAAAGCACAGTTATTGCTGCCACAGTTCTACGATGGCTGAGCTGGCTGATTGCATATTTCCTTTGGGCGGAGTCCTCATCTTCCCCAATGATTTTCAGAGCCTTTTTCTGGATGTTATCAAGCTGCCCAAGGGTGGTCTGTGATGCGTTCATCCATGCAAGGCATGAGTACTCCATGGTACTCCTGTGCTTTGTAGACATTGGCCCTACCTTTGACATCCAGCTTATTGGCCAACCTGCGCAGAGCTCCAAGACACTGTCCAGCACGCTTGCAGATGTTTGACAGGTGATTAGTCCATAGCAACTTTTTGTCGATACATAGACCCAGAATATTCAACTGCTCAACAAGGTCAATTCTGGTTGCCCCAAAGAAAAGGTCCGGGCAGGATGGAGGCCTCTTTCTCGACAAAACCATAGCTTTGCATTTGCTAGGCTCGAATGTGACCTTCCAGGTATCAGCCCACCTCCGAATGTTTTCCAAGTCTTTATTTAGAGATGCTGCCACATTGGGACCATTAGCTGTCGTTACTGGGGCGTAGATGGTGGAATCATCTGCATAAAGAAAAATGCTGTTGTTGCACTGTTCCACAACATCATCTATGAAGATGGAGAATAATAGCGGGCCAAGAATAGATCCCTGGGGCACCGAGGCGTTGATTGGTTGAGGTGATGAGGACTGACCAGAGAGCACGACCTGGATGGACCTTCCTTCCAGGTAATTCTGTAGCCATGAATGTAATGGCCCAGTTATGCCTTTAGCAGAAAGCTTATCCAGAAGGCCGTAGTGCCAAACCTTGTCGAACGCTCCTTTAATGTCTAGTACAACAATGTACACCTCCCCTCCTTTGTCTAAGATGTTGTTCCACGTCTGTGACAGAACTGTAAGAAGATCTGCTGTGCAGTGGTTCGGTTTAAATCCATACTGTTTATCAGAAATTAATTTATGATGTAAAAGGTAGCCCTGGAGCTGTTTGTGAACTGAAGATTCCATCACTTTGCTAAGGACTGAGAGGAGGGATATGGGACGATAATTTGTTGGATCTGATTTAGAGTCTCTTTTATGTACTGGTATCACTCTGGCGTTTTTCCATTGTTTGGGGAACACACCATGTGAGAAGAGAATTTGAAAGAGACAACTGAGGGGACTAGCCAATTCTGCTGCACATTCTCTAAGAACTTTTGTTGATATTTCATCGGGTCCCATTGCCTTTGCTGTATCAAGGTGGCGAAGAATGTTCCTAATGTCTTTGGGTTTGAAGTGCACATAGGCAAAAGAGGATGTTGGTTGCTGGTGCTGAGGCATCGATTGAGCAGATACATTAAGCAGAGTACACTTCTCTGCAAAGGTTTGGCAGAAGATGTTAGCCTTTGCACTGGCACTGATGTGGGTAGTACCCCGGTGTTCTATGACAGGGATGTCTGTGAAACCACTTCTGCCTGAAAGTGAATTTGCTATGCCCCACCATTTTTTTGAGCTTATTGAGTTATCTGCAAGATAATTCCTCAATTTAGTGTAATACTCCCTTTTTGCCCTCTTTTCAGCTTGTTTGAATGCTGCTCTTGCCTTGAGGAACTTCCGTTTCATAGCCGGTTCATCGGAGGTCCGTATGTTGTGATAAAGCTTACGTTTTCTCAAGGCTAATCTTCTGCACTCTACGTTGAACCAGGCTTTATCCCCAGGCTTTTTAGTGAGGGTCTTATTGGGAATATATAATGCCATGGCATCTCGTAGTATGGAGGTAAAGTTTGTGCAGATGATTTCATGATCTTCATCCTTGAGAATACTGGGCCAGTTAATGTTAGTAAGGTAGCCTCTCATTTCCCAGAAGTGAGCCTTATCGTAACTCCATACTGTTCTCTTATATGGCTTATCTCTGAAGACTGGGATTTGCAGCTGTATTAGAACAGGGTTATGGTCAGAGGATCCGATTTGTGCTAAGGTGGTAGTGGTTGCTGGTGTGTCTGAGAGAACTAGATCTAGAATATTTTCTCCTCTAGTTGGCTCTATGACCATCTGTTCTAGTCCCAGACAGTTGGCAAGTTGTAAAGCTCGCCGTCCAGCAGTGTCTGTTTTGTTACTGCCCAGCCACTCATGGTGGTGTACATTAAAGTCACCTATGAGCATTACAAACTGTGCTCTATATTCGTCCATCACTGAGAATGTGCTCTTGTCAAGGTAATCCAAGATATCACAGGAGGCACTTGGGGGGCGGTATATCGCACCTATCAGGAGTGTCCTAGTTTTCAGAGTAACAGTGAACCACATGAGCTCAAAGTCATCCGGGTCTCTAGCTGGATTGTGATAGATGGATATTCCTTCTAGACAGTAAACTGCTATACCACCACCGTATTTTTCAGTGCGGTCTCTGCGACAATTGAGTGAGTAGCCAGGAATCTGGATGGAGTCGGCCCCGTCTGGAGTGGTGGAGTCAAGAAAGGTCTCCACTATGATGACTATGGAGGGTTTCTTCACTGAGCAATAGTTAGCAAGATCCCCAATATTGGACCGTAGCCCTCTGATGTTCACTTCAAGGATAGTCAGTTCGGGTTCACTAATTCGTAGTCTTGGTCAGTGCAGTGGTAGACATTGGGTAGTCCGATTGTTTTGAGGCTTTCTAGTTTTTTAGCAGAGGTTTAACGGCACAGGGGGAGCTAACCCCTGTGCCCATAGTTCGCACCTGAGTGGTGCGGCAGGAATCAGTGCATACAAGGCCTGATCCGAAAGCATCATGCCTAAGCAGAGGACTCATAACGGATCGGGCCCCATTAAAGGAGCCACTTGGCCAGGGACGGGGTGATCGCACTATTAGTGATTCAATACTACCCCCCATACTACCTATGCTTTTGTTAAGTATAGGTTGCTATTTACAGCTGGTAGTAGGATGCATTTTGGTAAATCCAATTACAAGCAGACAATGCTAAGTACAAGTGTAAACGGGTGTAAAACGTTCAAAGTTTTCAAAGCAAGTTTTCAAAGCGGAGTTTACCAGCCCCCATTGGCTAAAATGATTTTTAATAAGTAAATTATATTGCACAACAAATATACATATTAATATAGCTTTTCATAATATTTTTAAAATGTTACTTATTAAGATACTACGTAAAACACTTGTTAATCAGGTAATAATATGTGTATTTATCAAAACGTGTGCTCTGTAAAGTCACTTTTCTCCAGCTGTCAAATCATGTTTAAGGAGAGGCGGGACAAACGCTTTATCTACCAACCAGACCATCCTTTCTCTACTACTAAACAACATAAAAGTTAATATAGGATGGTGATTACTATTTATAACACCCTTACCACCACAATATGACTATGCCTAAACTAATTATCTGCAAAATCTGATTCTTATAAGCAATTAAGCGCTTCCAAAGTGCCTCAAACGGTCATTTTTTAGAACAACACCTGGCTTGTTCAGCCTTCAGTGGAGTCAATTTTACCTCAAGAGATTGTATCATTTAATAACCTAATTTACTGTTCACTGCATATGCATTTATGATTAATGTCAAGCTATGCCTGAGTTTCAAAGACTAGTGTACTTTTTGTCTGTGTTTTAGCTGATCATAAACCACCAAGAAATACAAACAATGAACCTAGGCTGCATTTTATCTTTCATTTACAAATGATTTACATCAAATTAAATATGCCGTTTTTGATTAAGGGCTAATACATGTAAACAGTTTGTAATAACAAGTCAAATATTTAAATAAAATTTGTACATTGTGTTAATACAGAGAGTCCTAAACCTGTAGTGAGTGTTGATCCCGACACACAGCTGTTAAGAGGAGAAACTGTTACTCTGAGATGTGACATACAGGATACAGGAGACACTGAGTGGACATACAGCTGGACTGTAAAGAAGACAAAAACCAGCAATATAATAACACAATGCAACACACAAGAGTGTAAAATCAACAACATTCAACACACTGACAGTGGTAAATACACTTGTAGAGGAAAGATACGTGAACAAAACACTGAGATGAGTGATGCTGTTACACTGACTGTATCATCAGGTGACTTTATATGTTTCTTCATCATTATTAGTGTGAAGAGATGAAGTGTAACATGTTATTCATGAAAGACTGATCACTTTCAGGTAAACCACAGACAGTTTTAAGGGTTTCTCCACAGCAGTGGTTGACTGAAGGAGATTCAGTGACTCTGATGTGTGAGGTTATAAATTCATCTACAGGCTGGAGATTCAGCTGGTTCACTGTTCAGAGTCACTCCACAGGTAATATCTCATTCTTCCCATAAAATCATTACCTGGTGCTATTAAACAAATGTCAAGGATCAGCTTAGACAAAATTTTTATTTATCAGTGTAAAGTCGCCTTTCCACTGCACACGACAAATTACTGCCGATAAACAGGAAATCAGTAATTCCCTATGGAGAGTCGCAAAGGGGCTGCGTGAGGTGCCGTCCGTCTACGGATCCATAATTTCGTATGCATTTTGACAGTTTGATCCGTAATTTTTTTTTTTTTGCTTGTGCGACTACATCGCTTGCAATACGCTGACCAGAAGTGATGTGTTTTTGTATTCTCATTCATTTGAATCATTTAAAAAAAACGATTGATTACTGTTCAGTAATACATTATTAATTTAATATGTATACGTTCTTATTTTAATATTGTCTCCATATGTTCTCTCCCAAAAATATTAGCAGTCTTTGTCATATATGCATTATTGTTTCATTCATTTGCAATCATTTATTTATTCCACTATAGTAAAAATTTGAATAATATGGAAGGTATTTTTGGACTTTTTTAAATTAATTAATTAAATTATAAAATAATTAATTAAATTATAAAATAAAAAATAAAATCGCAAAATATGTCCCAAATTTGAAAATGAAATGCTAAAATAAAAACTAAAACATTATATTAAATTATTTCATTTTCATTTTTAACGTGATGAAGCATCATTCCGGCCAAATTGAAAAATTAAATTAAATTGATGATTTGACATTTCATTTTCAATATAATCTTGAGTCAAGACAGACAATATTAAAATAAAAAGGCAAGCTTGAAAAGGAATCTGTAAATAATTTTTTTAAAGGCTTTTTATTCATGCCCAAGCAATAATAGGGACAAAATTAAAATGTAAAGTTCAGTTTTAATTCTATGTTCTGTTTTTCTTTTTCATTTTCATTTTAATTTTCGTGTTCACTTTTATTTTCAACTTGTATGCAAATTCAATGTTAATCAGTGGGTGGGGTTTACTTGCTAAAAAAAAAAATGGGATTGGCTGAAGTGTTGCCAACTCAGCGACTGTGTTGCTTCCCAACTTAGCGACCTTATTGCTACATCTAGCGACTTTTAGACCCATTTAGACAAACTTAGCGACTGTTTGGATGAATCTTAGCTTCATATCTGTACATATAGGCTACTGTGTCGCTTGTACCGGCCCACGAGTGCTGGGTGGCGCGGTCACGGTGAAATGTGCGCCTGGCGTCTACCCTCTGTGCATTTTCTGAGCAGTGAACAATTTAGACGGTACGAACTGACGCGTGGATGAGATTCGCATGCATTGTTTACATTTCAAACACTAAAAGTGTCTGGTCCGCTGTTATGTATGTGTGTATTTTCACACATCTGATCCAGTGAGGCGTCAGTTTAACGAGCTGAAGACATACACCGACCAGTCACTTACTTTTATATGAACATTATCTGTTTATTCAGCCTATGTGTTGTCTTTACAAGTATCGTATCAGGACTTGCGTCCTCTGTGAAATGCAAGTCTTTCAGGGTCTACCCTGTACACTGCACTGGACACAACATACAGTTCTGACCATAGCTGAAGCAAGCACATAAAGGGTGTGACGATAACGCGTTACTGCATCACCGCAGTAGCCGTTTCACATGGTACGCGGCAACCGCGAGTGTTTAGTTCTTTTTCAATAGGAGACGTGCGGAAAGCGGCAAAACGGGGGCGGTTACAGAGGGGAAGCGGAGTTGGTCCACACGCCTTGCTCGTGCACCCAAAATCCTATTCCTTCTCCGGACATGGTACTTCATGACAGGCACCGTTGAAGATAAACATATTTGCACTAAATGCTGCACAAAACGCTTCCAATACAAGAGAAAAGCTGAAGCCGCTCGGCGATTTTGCCGCTTACCGCGTACGGCCATACGTGAGATGCCAGCTGCGGTGATGTCACGGCCGCAACCTTCTTAAACATGAAGCGTGTCATGCACAGGTGCTCTGATTTCTTGAACGGTACCGACTCACTCCCTGGTTTTAAACCCCTGCGCGAATAACATCATCTCTGCAAGGAAATGTCAGTGCAATGCAAGTTCATGTGCAAGGAGTCCGAGCCACGCGCATTATTTCTCGTTCAAGGAGAAGCAGGCACTGTGTGTTGGTGATGATAATAATAGCATAATAATAATTTTAAACTATAATGGGCAAACATGACAACTATCGTTATGAAGGCAGGTGAGCGCTTACCGACAGCGCGACTCGTTATTTGGTTGAATGCTGTGTTTATATGGAGCTGCTGTAAGTGAATTTCTCCAGCTCGGGTTAAAAAAAGTCTTATCTTCTTGGTGATGTAAATGGACAGCTGAAATTGAAAGCATTGATTGGAGTATCCATAAGTTTTGCGCAGTTATTTACGGAATGATGCAATAGGCTATTTCGTTTTGTATCCACTTTGAAAAAATCGAATTAAACATACTAATCATAATAACATTAAAAACTATTTATTTTCGATATCTTTTGAGTTAAATATCAATTATGGAACCGTTTTTGTCATTGTTTTTAACCCATTTTTTGTACAATAAATTATTCAGCGTTTCAACAAGTTTGGAGAAGTGCGTTTCTATCCACGGACAGTTAACCGAAAAACAATGTCTAAAGAAATAGGAATCAGGTTTTGCACAACTCACCAGAAACAATCTTAAACTGCATATTCTTTCTACAGCTTTTCAGGTTGTTATTCTATGAAATGTATTGTATAAAATGTGCTATAAACGGTGACATAAAAGTTCTATAATCAATAGTATATTCAAAAGATATAAAAAACAAAAGTTAACATAAAGAAATACATATTATTTCATGCTGTTATTGCTAATATAATTTGTCGTTTTAATAATATATAAGATTACTGCTTTCCTGGGGTGGGTTGTTGTGCTGTAACCGCGTGATTTTGTTGCTTCTTCACCGCGGTAAAACAAAATCCTGTACGGTCACAGCCCTACTCACAAATCAGCGTAACACATGAGGATGAAGGGTTTAAATTGGGCCGAAGCTGAGCCCCGTCACAAAGGCTGAAGGTCTGTTCTGTACCAGTGTGCCCGCTGCAAAAGTAAGTGACGTGTCTATGTATGTCCATTCTCATAAAATGCATACAAATAACACGCAGTGTGATTATCGTGCTATACATAAGCCAAATTCCAATTTTGCGAGCATATGATACGCCAATACTTTCCGGAATTTGGCATATGTATTGCACGATAATCACACTGTGCTATGTGTATGCATTTGATGAGAATGACCAACCCAGTCTTACCCCATTTCGTCAATATTTGACGACACTTGACCATTCGTCATATGTTGACGTGAAGGGTATACCTTTCGCGTCATTTTTTGACGAACTGGGGACTTCAATACTATTACGTCCGTTGCATTCTCTTTCCTATTTTATTACCATTTGCGCGTCGGTTTAGGGTTAGATTTACATAATGACATCCCTACCCAAACCTAACTCTAACCCCAACGCCAGGTGACAACTGTTTCTAACCCCAACGCCAGGTGACAACTGTTTAATTTCGCGTACACTGTTTAATTTTGCGTACACTGTTTAATTTCGCGTAATCTAACCCTAAACCGACGCGCAAATGGTAATAAAATAGGAAAGAGAATGCAACGGACGTAATAGTATTGAAGTCCCCAGTTCGTCAAAAAATGACGCGAAAGGTATACCCTTCACGTCAACATATGACGAATGGTCAAGTGTCGTCAAATATTGACGAAATGGGGTGAGACTGTGTTAGAATGACTGACGCCTCACCGGATCAAATGTGTGAAAATACGCACATATATCAGTGGACCAGCCCCTTTTTATTGTTTGTTCCTCCTTTGACATGTAAACAATGTTCGCGAATCTCATCCACGCGTCAGCTCGTACAGTCTAATATGTTGCTGCTCAGCTCCATGTACAGAGACACCAGACGCACATTTCACCGAGACAGCGCCACCCAGCACTCGTGGGCCGGTACATGCGACACAGTAGCTTCTCTGTACAGATGTGAAGTTAGGATTAATCCAAACAATCGCTAAGTTTGTCTAAATGGGTCTAAAAGTCGCTAGATGTAGCAATAAAGTCGCTAAGTTGGCAAAACAGTCGCTGACTTGGCAACACTGCTTCACATATCTATGCTGCTTCAGCCAATCCCCTTTTTATGAGCAAGTAAACCCCACCCACTGATTAACATTGAATTTGCATACAAGTTGAAAACGAAAATGAAAACGAAAACGAAAATGAAAAAGAAAATGAAAACCAATAAATAAAAGAGAACATAAAATTAAAACTGAACTTTATTTTAATTTTGTTCCTATTATTGCTTGGGCATGAATAAAAAGCCCTTAAAAAAATATTTACAGATTCCTTTTCAAGCTTGCCTTTTTATTTTAATATTGTCAGTCTTGACTCAAAATTATATTGAAAATGAAATGTGAAATCATCAATTTAATTTAATTTTTCAATTTGGCCGGAATGATGCTTCATCACGTTAAAAATTAAAATTAAATAATTTAATATAATGTTTAAATTTTTATTTTAGCATTTCATTTTCAAATTTGGGACATATTTTGCGATTTTATTTTTTATTTTATAATTTAATTAATTATTTTATAATTTAATTTATTATTTTATAATTTAATTAATTAATTTAAAAAAGACCAAAAAAACCTTCCATAGAATAAAGCCTTTTGCACTGGAATAAGCTTTTCTCCCATGTTATGATTAAACTGAAACGTCATTATGACTATCACTAAAGGGCAAACTTCGACAATCGTGTCCAAATGTCATGTACAGTGGAAAGCCGGCTTAGCCAGTAACCCCTCCCTAAATAACACAGCATGGGTGTCCAGTGGGTAAATAACTTTCTATAGATTACAGTGGACTTCCCACAGAGCCAAAATTTGGTTTTCAAACATCACACCTTCAGGCAGTCTTATGTCTCTCACTCCCCCTCCTCCCTACCTCTAAGCTCAGAGGACCCCAAAACTCATCCTTGAAATGCTACATTCTACATGCACAAAGAATCTAAATCTGGTCTTGTTTGATAACATTTGAAATGTCTCAGTGCAAGTGGTACAATGGTCTCAGTCATATGAACACAAATAAACACAGTTTTACATCATCGATTGACGACGGCTGGGGCGAACACACTCTAAAGCGAAGGCTAGCAAACCGAAACAACATCTACCGTTCATACTCATATAACAACATAATTCAATTATAAAGTGTTACAATAAATTAAGCAAAAAAGTGTAACAATAAATGAAGCAAAGTTCACTTAATGTTGAGAGACACCTCCCACCTTAGACATGTAAATCACCCATAACATACAGTCCATGGGTCCACAAGACCCAATCACCACCAAATTCCTTTAATTATTACAATCAGGGATGTGATTTTTCCATATAAATATGGATTTCCGTATTTTCTGAACTTGGTGGGATGACTTGTCTAAATCACATAAGTCTGATGAGTTTTATTGTTGTGATGGTGGTGGGGGAATTTGCACGCATTGTTTGTAGACGTCATCCAACATGTATCCCAGTCATTAGGTTTGTTTGAGTTCATGCGGCGACGTAAAAAACAACAGACATCAAAGTACCACGAGAGTGATTCAAGAAACAATGAAGAGTCTGCTTTCGAATCGCTCTCTTGCTACTTTGATGTTATCCGCCTTTTCTGTGTTCTTCATCATACACATGCTTGTTGAGAATGCTCAAAGCAACTACATTCGAGACATAAAGTCATTGTTCAAGTATAAGACACAAAACGCTGTAAAACATTATCACTGTAGAATTCAATGATATCAATTAAAACAACATACATAGACTGACATTGCAAAGTGACCTAAAAGAATTTTATTGGAATGGATTGGAACAAATGAGGGGCATCTTTCTTGAAAAAGGCCGGTGCACACTGTGAGATTTCAGGCACGATTTAGCTGTCTGGGACAAATTTTGAAATCCTAAAAGATTTCTGGAATCCTAGGCTGAATTCTGCCGTCTTTGATCACTAATTTGACATGTTCACAGACAGCCGATTAATGACTGTTGCGATCAAAATTATCCTTCCGACAAAATTCTGGCAGTGTCAGAAATTTTGTGAGACAATCCCGCTGTGTGACATCTTCCTAAGACAACAAGCAGATATAGAACCAATAGAAGCACAGAACCTGATGACGCAATTAGTGCGGCAACAACAACAAATCAACGCAGACAAATGACAAAAAGAGCCAGGTAGACTGTACAGCAGGAGGAAAAACTTGTGGAGTTATGGAAAGATAAAGAGTGTTTGTACAATGTGTCATTGGCACTGTACCTTGATAGGATAAAAAATTAAGCAGCCTGCAGAGAAATCGCGCTGGAAATACAAATGCCAGGTACTCGTCTCCTTCGTTTTTTTCTTCTTTTAGCCTTGGGGCTTTTGGTTCAAAGGCGTGCATGTTTGGAGAAATATTGATTCATTTTATATTTTTAATTCAAATTTCTAAAGAGAGGGGTAATATTTATTCTATTTTAGTCCAAACAGAGCGATATTTGCCATTGATGTTGTTTTACTGACATTTCCAATAGTCTGTTCATTCATAGAGGAACCCTGAGGGTGCCCTTGTGCAGAAACTGTCCAAATTTGATTGTGTCAAAGTTCCAAATGTAGTTTATGGCAACATTTCCAAATATTATCTCAATTTATTTTTCTCCTTCCAATATTCCATTGTGAAAACATAATGTGTAGCACACGTTGACTTTTACAGTGAATAAAGATCACAATGACTATCAGCTCCTGTCAGACAGCAGTAGAGGATCTAAAGGCAACTACACAGTGAGTTCAGTGACTGTGAAGCACACAGGAGTTTATATGTGCAGAGCAAAGAGAGGAGATCCAGTCTATCACACAGAGTACAGTATCAGAAAGCCACTGTGGATTACTGGTGAGTTCGTCACACACAACTAAACAACATCATTCACTTACAATCTGTGTGTTATATCATTCATTTATTCATTTATCTCTTATAAAGAGGTGTCAGGTGTTTCTCCTTCAGTCTCTCTGATCATCAGACCCAACAGATCTCAACACTTCTCATCTGAATCTCTCTTTCTGAGCTGTGAGGATCACAGTAAATCTGCTGGATGGACATTGAGAAGATACACAAAATACGCAGTGGGAACTTGTTCATTATCACTCAGGAGATCTACAGGAATAACATCTACATGTTTAATCAGTTCTCTCTACACATATGATTCTGGAGTGTACTGGTGTCAGTCTGAATCGGGAGAGAATCGTCATCCTGTTAATATCTCAGTACACAGTGAGTTTAAAATTAAGAACAAGTGTAGCAAGTGGAGTAATTTCAATTGGTGCTTTAGATTTAGACATTTTTTTTATATAAATGCTGGTGTCCAGGACCGTTACAAGATATTTATGGGTCTTAGGCAAAAGAGTTAAGTGAGGTCTCAAGTCCTCCCTCCCTTAAAATTTAGATGGGATTTTATGTATTCTGGAGCATTTTAAGAGTCATGAATTACTCTGTAGTACACTACACAAAATGGCCACTAAAGTGTTGTAAAGGACAGCCGGATTTCTGGTAACACTTTATTTCGATAGTCCACTTTAGACATTTTACTAACTATAAGTACTTTTTAATCGAAATTTGGCTCGTTTTTGTTGCGATACTTCATAATGCGCATAAAATCATGGTGATGGAGACATGTCTTCAATGAGGCATTGTTGATGGTAATGACACAATTTGATTAATTTTTATTTTTGTCAACAAGCCAAAACCAAGGTAAAAAATGTATAATATTCATATTATTATTATCATTCTTAAGAACTGTCTTTTCTTTATGCAGAGCAGTGTTTTAATCTTGAGCTATACAATTGATGTTGAATTAAAAGAATTCAATTCAATTTTCAATTAAATTTATTTATATAGCGCTTTTCACAATTGTTTATTGTTGCAAAGCAGCTTTACATGAGTAGATGTAGAGGAGAACACAGAAAATCAATAGATAATATAAGAAGTAGAATATAGCGGGTAACGATAAATCGTACAAGCAAGCGTATTAATAATGTAACGTATACAGTAAAGTAGTAAGTTAAGCTAAAGTTGGCTGACTCTCCTGGGGACGAAAAAACCCCCTAGGAGAAAAACCCGGTGGGAAAAACTCCTAGAAGGAGCCAGTAGATCAGTGGTGTGATGACCTTCACAGCAACAGGAACTGGGTCTGTTTGTCTCATTGCCCTCGGGGTCGAGGACGAGACAGGGAGAGAATAACAGAATTCTATTAGCGTAGGGGCCGTTCGCATGTAATGCAAGTGTCATACATTATATTTGTTTAAGTCAGCTTGGTCACAGACAGGCTAACTATTGCGGCAATAGCATATTACCCATATGAGGTATGTGAGTGCTTTGTTCTAGACAAAATAACTACTGCGGGAAAAGTACATTTACTGGACATTCTATGTGAATGCTTTGTTAAAGAAGAATGTCTTAAGTTTAGATTTAAATTGATCGACTGTGTCTGATACTCGAACATTATTTGGTAAAATCATTGCAGAGCTTAGGGGCTAAGTAGGAAAGGATCTACCACCTTTAGACACTTTTGATATTCTAGGGATAATTAAGTGACCAGAATTTTGTGATCGCAGTTTACGTGGTGGATTGTATTCTGATAGTAGTTCTTTAATATACGAGGGTGCTAGGCCATTTAAGGCTTTGTAGGTGATTAGTAATATTTTAAATTGTATGCGATATTTAACTGGTAGCCAGTGTAAAGATGCCAGAATTGGACTAATGTGGTCATACTTTTTAGATCGAGTAAGTACTCTAGTGGCGGCGTTTTGAACCAGCTGTAGCTTGTTTACCTGATTTGCATGGCATCCCCCAAGTAACGAGTTACAATAGTCTATTCTAGAGGTCATAAAAGCATGGATAAGCTTTTCTGCATCTGATGCAGACAGCATATGGCGTATTTTTGAGATATTTCTAAGATGGAAGAATGCTGTGCGGCAGATGTTGGAGATATGACTATCGAAAGATAGATTTTGGTCGAACATTACGCCTAAATTCTTAACAGTGGGAGATGGCACCACCGTGCAGCCATCTATGGGCAACTTGTAATCTGTCATATTATGTTTGGAGCGATTTGGTTAAAAAATAAGTATCTCAGTCTTATTGGAGTTTAGCATAAGAAAGTTATGTTGCCATCCAGTCCCTAATATCACTAATGGAGTCGGATGAGTTGGATGTGACGAGATGTAAAGCTGGGTATCATCCGCATAGCAGTGAAAACTTATGTTATGTTTCCTGATAATGTCTCCTAGAGGTAACATATATAACGAGAATAGGATAGGGCCTAGAACTGATCCCTGAGGTACGCCGTATTTAACGGGGGAGTGATAGGACTCTTCCTCATTTACATAAACAAAGTGTTATCGATTGGTTAGATACAATCTAAACCAGGCTAACGCCTGACCACTGATGCCAACATAGTTTTCTAGTCTATTGATTAAGATTTTGTGATCTATTGTGTCAAAGGCTGCACTAAGGTCAAGTAATATAAGGATTGAGATTTCAGCACGATCGGATGTTAATAGGAGGTCATTTGTAACTCTAAGCAGCGCTGTCTCTGTGCTATGGTGGGGCCTGAATCCTGATTGGAACTTTTCATATGTATTATTATTCGCTATGAATGTGTGTAGCTGGCTTGCCACTACTTTTTCTAATATTTTAGAAAGAAAAGGTAGATTTGAGATTGGTCTAAAGTTATTAAGATCTCCCTGGTCAAGGTTTGGTTTTTTGATGAGCGGTCTAATAACTGCTAGTTTGAAAGCTGTTGGAACGTATCCTAATTATAGAGATGAGTTAAAGATATTTAGTACTGCGTCTAAAACTAAATGAAATACCTCTTTTAGTAATTCTGTGGGAACGGGGTCTAATATACAGGACGATGATTTAGATGACGTTACTAATTTAGAGAGCTCTTCTATTGTAGTAGGTTTAAATGACTCAAGATGTTCGTATGATAATCTAGTGGTAAATGTACTATTGGGTAGAGTGGTGGCTTCTTGCATAGTTTCTATGTTTTCCCTAATAAATATAATTTTGTTAGTAAAGAAGTTCATGACGTCGTTACTATTGTGTTGGAGTTTACTATTGGTTTCTGTTTGTTCTTTGTTTCTAGTCAGTTTTGCAACTGTGCTAAAGAGGAAATGAGGGTTGTTATGATTTTCTTTAATAAGCGTACTGAGATAGGTAGATCTGGTGGTTTTTATTGTCTGTTTGTAGTGTTGAACACTCTCTTTCCATGCTGAACGCCATACTAACTTTGTGCTAATTTATAAATCGCTAATTTATTTCTATTTTCCTAGCTACTTTTTAAGGGCTGCAGTATGATGGTCATACCATGGAGCTGGCATTTTTTCTTTGATTCTCTTTTTTCGAATGGGAGCAACGGCATCCAACGTGCTAGAGCAAACGTTGTTCAGGTTTTCTATTATAATATCCAGATATTCACGGTTCCCTTTCAATACGGTTCACTTCGCATTGCGTCAGTTAGCTGACGCTATGGGGGAAACTCCTGTTTACTCCGTGACTGAAGCCTATTGGTTAACGTCTGTACAAAGTACAGACCAATGACGTTTGAACCCGCGCGCGGGAGGAACGCGTCCCTATATAAGCGCGGTTCAATCGTCAGGAGCTCATTATTTTCTCCTTCAGCGCGAACCTCTCGCTGCTCCGAAGAAAAGAAGAAGCCTTACCTCGCCGTTGACAAAAGCCCTGCAGCGGAGTCCAGGCCTAGCGTCTTCCCCTGCCGTTTTCCGGCTGAGAACCGAAGATAGCAGAGTCCAGGTCTAGCGTCTTCCCCTGCCGCTTTCCGGCCGAGAACCGAAGATAGCCTTCGCTTGCCGTGGTACGAGCCCTGTGCAGCAGACACGCCTGACGAGGTCTCCCCTGCGGCCGCCCGGTAAGATCAATATTTTTAATATAAAGCTATAAGCTAAAAGAGCAGGCGCTGTTGTAATAGCGTCCAGCACAGCGGCTCGGTGAGCCTCTCTGCTATGAATTTCCTCCGAGCGCGTTACCGGTCTGGCACCTCCCACGCCGGGACCGCGCTTATGCTTTGGTTGTCTTATCCATGTTTCGTGCTCCCCCTGCTGTTCCTCTCTCGCCGGGATGAACACACGGCGAGCCATGAGACTAGATGGATGCATAGACAAGCACACACGGACTAACCCCCCCTGTGTTCTGTCACACCGCAACCGTTCATGCTTACAGAGTCCCTTCGCTCCTCTCAAATTCAGTGGCGAGATCTCTGGCACATATATTAATCCCCTGAGTGCATCGGGTGATACCGTCACGACGCATGGCTGTTCTGTCTGTGTTGCTGCTCCCCTCTGCCGTTCCTCTCTTGTTGAGATGAACAAGCGGGGAACCGTAGACCTGGATAGATGCATACGACAAGCAAACACGGGCGGTCTGCCCCTGTCTCTGTCATAGCACAGCCACTCGTGCTCCACGCTCGCGGAGTCCCTCGCTCCTTTCCCCACAGTGGTGAGGTCTCTTAACGGCTTAGCTAGCACGCGGTATTACGGCTCGCTGCCTCTAAATGCAGCTGTCCAGTGTTCAACGATTACAGAGCTTCATGCCCCTCCCCTCTGGAGCGGCGCGATCTCATTCGTCTGCTCGATAGGGCCGATTCGCCGCTATTGGAGCACCAAGAACACTCATTATAAGAGAGCTTCATGCCCCTCCCCTCCTGGAGCGGCACGATCTCATTCGTCTGCTCGATAAGGCGGACACGCCTCTATTGGAGCGCTAAAACACTTATTATAGAGCTTTACTGGCCTGAGCCGATCTCACTTCAGATAGCTCATTTTTCGTCTGCCTGGTAATTTCTCTCTGGTTTAGACGGAATCAGAGGCAGAACGAATTTGTTTATAATATACTGAGGCCCGAATACCTCCCTTTATTCAGTCCCGTCCTATATCAGTGCGCTGAATATTGGTACATTCTTATATATATACCTGGTTTTTCTGCCCTTTTAATAAACGGCAAAACCGCGGGCCTCACGGCAGACTTCCTCTCTGCGATGGGTTCAGTCTGACATTAAACCACCTAGACATACTGCTCTGCTCCGTGAGCCGTTCGGTCACCGTCACTACTGAGGCTTGTGCACCTGAACGGCTGAGCTCTGGTCTCCGCAGCACAGCTGCATCAACAGAGAACGAAACTGTCTGGGAGAAAAGGGGTTATGTCGCGCCTCGGCTGGACTGCCCTGTAATGTTTTCTGTGTGCTGTTTATCCAAACATACTGTGTAATACTGTCGGCTATGCGACCTCACTATAGTGGCGAACGGTATTTAATTCCTCTAAAAAGAGTAATTTCCGTGCTTACTATACTGTGTATTGACACCCACGGTTGTACGGTGTCTCTAAACACTTTATTGCCTTACTGACAAGCAATCAGTAATACGCACACACGGCCCGCTGTCCATAATTCTATCGACGCTAGCCGAAAAGACCCCGGTTTGGCCATATACTGTGTATTGACACCCCACGACTGTACGGTGTCTCTAACACCTTTCTGCCAAATTCGCTCGCAGCCCACCTCAGTTTCTCCGCTACGATGCTGATGGCGCAAACGAGCACGGTCTTACGGCTGTTATTCTCTCTTCCTAGAGGAAGGACAGCCTCAGACTTTTGCATGGCTCCAAGCGTTTGAATCGCGCCCTCTCCGGACGGCCACTCAAAGGCTTACAGCCAAGCGGTTTATGACGTTTTTCGGCCATATAGCTGATTTATATTAGCGGATCCGAAGACGCTCACACCTCCGCTCCAATACTCGGAGATATTAAGGGTAATATCAACCTCAAGTGAGCTTGCTACCCGCCACAATAAGTTTCAAAGCTTAAAGCGCGCGCACAGTCAGACGCGCGCGGCATCTCGTTTAAGACGGGCACACGTACCCCTCTAACGAGCCTCAGAAAGCTGAATATCGTGGCATTCTGTTCATAAGTCCACTTCAGTTTGACTAAGCAAAGGTCCCGCCCCGAGATGACGGCCGGGAAGCTTGCTTAAGTTACACACGGCTGCATGAAGTGCTGTCATTACGAGCTAGCCCAGCATTTGCTGTGGGTTGAACACGCTTTACGACGGCAATCAGCCTTCGGCGCGTGGAACGCCGTTTGTCTCATATAAATCACCTTGTACTGTGAATACGGTACATTATGAGGATGATTTAGCACTGCAGCACTCTCGATCGTGTTATTGTGATAATGCGGTCGGGCAATCTACGGTGGTTTCATTATTTACCGAACCAGACTGAGATCTCGCCCCCTGAACAAGCTGACGAGTCATCTCCTTTATAAACTCATTGCATCGCTTTATAAGCTATGTTCAATCAGAGTGATACGCATCTCATGCTTAAACTACCAATATTAACCCATTACGATGGGCGTGCGGAGATGGCATCCGTGGGACACGACCTACATTACGTGCCTTATGACACATTGACACAAGCTGCTAGGACCCCTTTCACGAGGCGTCCTTATGCAAAGTCTGATCCATTCTGTCTAGTGACATTTGAAAGTCAAAACCCCCCGCGAATCGCCGGTGGAACACTTTTCTCCTCACTACAGAGGCACGGCGGCTCTCTCCCCTACCTATATCTATGTGGCCGTGATAACAGCGAACCACGCTTTTACGACCGACCATTCATTTAATTCACAAGCCTGTCATCTCTCAGATGCGGACGGCGGCGGTAACAGCGAACCATGCTTTTACGGCTGGGCATTCACTTTATTCATAAGCCTGTCATTTCTCAGATGCGGACGGTGCCCGAGGCACAGCGCTCTGGAACTGTCCAAGGTCCTGTATGACACATACGTCTGACGTACATCAGACGATCAGCTGTTTATCTGCGTCACAGATCACTCACTAGAGCACCTGTCAATACAGGCTATTTATGGATCGTTGACGTTATCACCTCCCGTGACAATTATGCTCACTTGTCTTAGAGCATGGGCATGGTCTTAGAGGTTTCTCATTTGACAATTGTGACACGGCCGGCTGGTCCCCGCCGTCCACGTTGTCAGTTTACAGCTTCGACATCCCTGCTTCGCGCACTACTGAGGTTTGTTGCATTAAAGGTGCGCCCATTAGCTCACCTGTATGCACGATATGGGTTTTAATTATATGCGTCCACCGTGCGCTTAGAGAAGCTCACATGTACACGCTATAACATTTTGGTATACAATAAGATGCGCTTGGGAAAAGCTCACCTGTATACACAGCTGTGTTATGCTTTGTGACACATACATTGTTGTTCATCTGTGTACGTTCACGGTGCGTTGGGTGCCCACCGTTACGTTCATCAATCATATCTGTACACATTCACGGCGCGTTGTGTGCACTGATTTATCTATACGCATTCACGGTGCACTGAAGAGTTCACCCGTGTGCGCACAATTTATTATCAGAACACATGACGGCGCGCTCGAGAATCTTGCCGGCCTGTGCATTATAACACTCTGATTCATCTATATGCATTCACGATGTATTCAAGTGTTCACCTGTGCCCGTGCAATTTATAGTCAATAAACATTTACGGCGCGCTTGGAAAGCTCACCGATCTGTGCACTATAATACTACCTATATGCATCCCGATGCGCTCGAGGGTGCACCGGGGTTCACACTATTGTGGTATCTGTATAATCCCACGCTACGAACCGTTCTGCCGCATATTATAGTCAGATCGGCCGTTCGTGAGCTTCGCAGATCACTCACTACGTATGTCTGTTGCTAACAGTGGTTATTTAGATGGATCGTTGAAACCATCGCACTGGCTCACGCCCCTCTATGAGCTATGTCCTATATAGAGCCCACTCTGTGCGAGTTTGGCTTCTTCATAAACTTGGTCTACAGGGGTATCTATATCTATATTTAATATCTGCTACGCGGCCGGCTGGTCTTCGCCGTCTACGTTGTCAGATTGTACAGCTTAGACGTCCCTGCCCTACGAGCGCAGGTTCTCTCGGCTCAATCATGCACGCTCATGCGTTTTATGTGTACACCACGGTGCGCTCAGCGAGCTCACCAACGTGACTCTGAATTTACTTATCTCGCACAGCCGCGGCGCGTACCTCGCCGTCTTGTGCTATGTTATGTGCCCCCGGTGCGTTTAAAACCCCACCGTGTGCGCGTCAACAATTTATATGGTGCTTACACATTTGCTTTTAAAGCTGTGAATATGCCGGGTATAGGGCCACACGCAGTGTCTCTCCGGTAAGGCACTTCAGTACGTTGTGTATGCACGGCGTGATGGGATTACGTTCCCCCATAGCGTCAGCTAACTGACGCAATGCGAAGTGAACCGTATTGAAAGGGAACGCTTAGGTTACTCACGTAACCCCGGTTCCCTGAAATAACGGGAACGAAGCATTGCGTCTCTTGCCGTGCTACAAACGTCTACGCAGCGAGTGTTATTCGGCTGCGCGCTTCAGTCGAATAATAATGAGCTCCTGACGATTGAACCGCGCTTATATAGGGACGCGTTCCTCCCGCGCGCGGGTTCAAACGTCATTGGTCTGTACTTTGTACAGACGTTAACCAATAGGCTTCAGTCACGGAGTAAACAGGAGTTTCCCCCATAGCGTCAGCTAACTGACGCAATGCTTCGTTCCCGTTATTTCAGGGAACCGGGGTTACGTGAGTAACCTAAGCGTTATCTGCTACATGTTTCATTTGAGACAGGTCTGGAAGAGTGCTAATAAAGCTATCTTTAGTGGTGGAAATTATTGTTCTGGCTAATCTGTAGCATGCTGTAGACTGAGTGATTGTCATGACTTTGGTTTGATTGACTGCTGTATTTTTGTTTCTCTGTTTGTGTTTCTGTGTTGTCAGTTTCACACATGCGTGTCTCTGTCACGGGTGTCATTAGTGTCATCTCCTTCATCTGCGTCCCTCACCTGCAGTTCATTTTCATGGCCAATCGGTTTGCTATTTAATCCCTGTGTGTTTTTTGTTTATTGCAAGTTCGTCTTTGTGTGTACTCGCCATTTTACTAGCTTTGCTAGTTTCCAGTCCTGTCCTGTCCTGTCCTGTCTCTGTTTCTAGTTTATAGATTTAATCTTTCCTACCCCAGTCTTTGCTCTCTGCTGCCCGGGAGTTGTGCTGAGACTTTGTTCACTCGACGGCTCTCTGATCTGTTTCTCATCCATCTGTTACGGACTATACTCCTTCTGCCTGCTTTATTGACTGCCTTTTGTGCTTGCAACAGCGCACACTCGCCGCGGCATTGCCGCTGTCCAGCAGGAGGGTCCTTCAGCCCTGAAGCTGCCCGGCTTCTCCCTTCAGCACCACTAACGCTCTCTCTCTCTCTGCCCGCCGCAGGATCTCTCCCTCCCATCTGCCTCGAGTGCCTGTTGCCGGGTTGTCACTTATCTCCTGGTGTTTTTGTGGATTACTCCATATATACTCTCTCCCACCGTTCGTTGTCTGGCCGGAGCCCGAACGCGTGTGGTTCATCGTCCCAGTGCTAGTGTGTGCTCCCCTCCTTAGCCGTCTGCCCTGGTGTGGCTTTATGCCCAGACGTGCAATTGTCAGTTTTGCATTCATTATTATTTAAATAAAAACTTTCTGTTATCTGCACTGGGATCTTCTGTGTTCACTGAGCCTGACAGTGATCCTAGGAAGTACAGTGTATGACATAAGGCAATGGTCTGAAACGGCATCACTCTGGGGTGATATTTCGATGTCATTAATATTGAGTCCAAGTGACAGAATTAAGTCTAATGTGTGCTTACGAGTATGCGTGGGCCCTGACACATTTTGTTTAATACCGAGAGAATTTAGAAAATCCATAAACGCTAGTCCTAATGCATCTTTTGGGTTATCCACATGGATATTAAAATCACCAACGATCAGAGCTTTATCTACAGTGACTGTAAGCTCAGATAGGAAGTCTGCTATTTCTTTAAGAAAATCTGTGTGGTGGCCCGGAGGCCTATATATGGTAGCTAAAATGAACGAAAGCTGTTTGTTGTTACGATCAGTTATTTCCATATTTAACAGTATTATTTCAAACAAATTAAATTTTAGTTCGGATTTATGGTTTACTTTAAATATTTTGTTGTATATTGTAGCTACACCACCCCCTCTCCCTTTTAGACGAGGAATGTGTTTATAATAATAGTCTTGTGGGGTGGATTCGTTTAAACTGATGTAATAGTCTGCTTGAAGCCAGGTCTCTGTTAAACAGAGTGCATCTAAGTTTTGGTCAGTAATGATTTCATTGATAATAGGTTCTTTAATGGTAAGCGATCTAATGTTAAGAAGGACGAATTTTAACATTTGAGTTTCATCTGTTAATGTATTGTGTTCTAATTTTATGTTAATAAATTTTGTAAGAGACGCGGTAAACGGTGCTCTTTATTTATTTGTTCGAGGAACAGACACAGTCGAGATGTGTTGGTACTCTGGTAAAAAGGCTCTACGTGCTGGGATATATGTGATCTTGACATGTCAAGGCAGCTAACAGACTGATGGGTAAGCCGATCTGTCTGTTTCCTGTCCTGGGCCCTGGATAGTCAGACAATAAGAAAGGTATTACAATGGTGTATAACAAAACATTTTAACAACATTGTACAACAATAATTTTTTTGTCAAAGAATTACCATCCAAAATTAAGAGGTTTAGCAACACTTGCGTTCTGTAGCTCGCACAATCACATCACCAATGGAAATTGATAGCCTGCGTACACCAAAATTGTAACCAGACTTCATGGATTATTTTGTTCGGACCTAACTGCATTGGAATTGACAAAGTTTTTACCGTGACCGCAGCCGCGGGAAGACAGCCGTCAAGAGTAAGTGACAACACTTCTCTAGCTTTGGCCTTTATACATGGCAAAAAATCTCATGCGATCGTAATCTGGACTCGTGCATCAAGAGGATTTCGCTCAAAGGAAGTTTTCGAACACTGTAGCTACAACAGTGAATGGGCGAGAAGATGTCTAGTGT
Source organism: Paramisgurnus dabryanus (assembly GCF_030506205.2). Taxonomy (NCBI): domain Eukaryota; kingdom Metazoa; phylum Chordata; class Actinopteri; order Cypriniformes; family Cobitidae; genus Paramisgurnus; species Paramisgurnus dabryanus. The sequence goes on from NC_133339.1 coordinate 422,147, forward strand.
GTATTTTATTCTTAAATTCTGCAAACAGAACAAAGTTGTGTATGACTATTAGTTGAACTTTTTCACCCAACAACGCTCACATCTACCATTGTGTTTGGTCACTAATGTCAAGGTTTATGTTTGCAGAGGTGTGAAAACACATCAGACAGTTGTATATATACAGTGATAAGGGCACTCGTAGCATTTGCCGTTGCATAGGGGGAATCCCTCTAGTTTGGGGGGGCCCTCTCACGGAGCAGTACTAGAAAGTGATAGCACTGTCTCACTGTGGTGGTTTGTTTACAGTGGTTGATACTGTTTGATGAGGGCAGATACACAACCTAAATGACCGTGTGGCCATTGGGGGCCCCCTTCAGCTGGGGGCCCTAGGCAGCTGCCTACCTTGCCTACCCTATTGCGATGGCTCTGCTGGTGTAGGTGATTGCCAGATGTTGCTTTTTGAATGCTAAAGAGTGATTTTTGGAGAGTTGGTATATAATTGTTAGGGGCTTTCCTGATGGTTTCCAGAGTGTGTCCCCTACTATAGTCATATTATATTCTAATCTCTATGTAATGGTTTAGGTCCATCATTCAGTGTAAGTCTATGAGATTTTCACTTGGTCAGTTTGATAAGATTTTATAATTTGCAATCATCATTAATTTCTTCTGTTTTTTTTAGATGTTAGCGTGATTCTGGACAGTCCTGTTCATCCGGTGACTGAAGGAGATACTCTTGCTCTTGGCTGTTTATATCGACCTAACAACCAAACTGAATTTTATAAAGATGGATCAGTGGTGCAGCATCAGACGACAGGAGACATGATGATCATCCCTACAGTCTCAAAGTCACATGAGGGTTTCTACTACTGTAAACACCCAGAGAGAGGAGAGTCTCCAAAGAGCTGGATCTCAGTCAGAGGTGAGAGGGTATAGAAATGATCTCAAGTGATTTTGTTTGTTGTTGTTCAGATATACTGCATGATAACATTTGTTCCTGTTTCAGAAGCTCATTTGAAGATGTCTGGACTCAAGATTTTCACTTTTCTGCTGGCAGTTTGTCCATATCTGATAGCAACAGCCATGCTGGTTTTCAAATGCTACAGAATAAGAGGTGAAACATCTAATTGTTTACATTGATATATTTACTATTGCGTCTAAAACCAAATGTAAGGTCCAGTTAATGTCAATTATTGTTTTTGTGTCCATTTAACAGTTACTCACGCATCTGTTGAAGATTGGTTCCAGTATGCAGTAAGAGAAGATGAAACATCAATCTGATATGAATGTGTTGTGAGTGCAGTGAAGCATCAGTCTGTGATCTCTCAATAACACATTCACAAACTGAATAACTGCAGTCAATAACAACAAGTGATTCTGGAGTGAATCCCTTTATTATTTTTATACAGGAGTCACTCCCACTTTTTAGCATTTTTTAATATCATTTGTTTGTTAAAAGTGCTTTTGTAATTGTTTTTATAATTTCTATTGGGATATATGTCTGAGTGAAACAGTCTATTTAGGGTTTACTTGAGCTAAAATGAATTTCTTAGATGGAACAATTTATTGCATTTTTATAAATAAATATTTTTCTACATTTTACTTGTATCACGTAATCTCCATTATTTAATATAATTATGAACATTTCAGAAAAAAAACAGTTGTCAGTGGTATAAGTGTAACTTTCTTTTTAATAATGGAACCATTAAACCAGATTTAACTTCATGAGTGTGTGTTGTGGTTTTCATTGTTGTTTTATGTAAATAAATGATTGTATAGATGCTATGCGACTTCCACACACGAGTGGTCGCTGGTTCCTCTGTGTTCGTTATTATTTCACTGAGTCCTTCATTAATCTGATGAAACTGTTGCTAGTTCACACATTTATTTCCCTTTAAGAAAGTAAGAAGTTTGCTTTTCTCATTCATTTATTTCTATGTATCAGCTGTAGATGAAAGTAAAGCGCTGTTCATGAACTCTTTTGATCATTATTTTTGTCTTTTTAATGTTACTTGAAAACTTTCATATATGGTAATCAGATAAGACTGAAACTTTTGTTAAACACAAAGCTTTTTTGCGATAATCCAAAAGTCTTTATAGTGAGGAAGCCATTGTCCAGCTAACTTCCAGGTTTGGCCTACAAAATAACATCATCCCTGCAGCACTCTATTGTCCATTATTTACATGCAATAAATCCACTGTAGCAGCCATGACCAGTTTTATTAGTTGTCGTGTTTGGGATGTAGGAATGTCTTTGAAAAACACAAACTGTGCATTACACAGTATTATATATATATATATATATATATATATATATATATATATATATATATATATATATATATATATATATATATATATATATATATATATATATATATATATATATATATATATTGTGAAACATTTCAAAACATAATTCCAGTACTGTAAGTTTTAGGTGAACTAACTCTTTACATTTTGAGCACAGACCACTAAGGGACTAGGTAAAAAAATAATAAGTAAGCCAGAAGAAAGAAAAATGGTTTATTGTTAAGTGCATTTAAGTATTTAAAAGTGCCAGAGGCAATCACAGCCGTGATGATATAGAGCTATATCACATGACTCTGAGAGCAATATTGCTTTTATACAACTGTTTGACGGCACACGTTTGAAAAAGAAAACTAGAAAACAACAGCAGAGTTATTTAAAAAGCCTCTTTGTTGGGGAACTACTTTCTACCACCAGGATTTGGTTGATTAACACTTTCGGCTGTTTTGAATCTCATTATAACTCAATAGCCGAATAGCCGTTTCTTAAGATTTCGCGCGCCATGTAAATGCCTTAACCGGCTTTCTCTTAGTTTTGTTCATGTGCGCATGTCTCTGTGTGTAAGTAAGCGCACAGTAACGCATAAACGTCTCCGCTCGACTTTAGCAATTGGCAGAGAAAAAGTTATCCGCTTATTCTGTGCATGTAAACGCGCTCATTGTCTCCAGAATAGTTTTTTTTAGATCACAACCTTTGTGTGGGAAGTGGCTTATGCATGTTTTCAGACCCGTTGTTTGCATACGCATGCTTTATAAATAAGGCCCCTGGTGTGCAAAGCATCTGATAAAGGTCTAGGAAAGAGCTGTTTTAAATACATTCTAAATCAAAGACATTTTACAGATACCTTCGATATGTCTGTATGACATCTTACAGGAAACGTCTCAGAGACGTATTGCAGATTAGCAAACAATCAAAATAATACATCTTGCAGATGTAAATGCAGACATCAAGTACGTCTCTGAGATTGTGTGCTATCTGGGAACTTTGTGTGAAAAAACTTTCAAGTGGTTTTGGGACTTTTAGTGAGTTGCTTTTGTGGTTTCTAGGGTGTTGTTAGATGGTTGCTATGTTATTGTGGGTGTGTTTTTTTCTTCTCTATGGTTCTTGTCGATCTATGAGATGTGTTTGTTTGTTTCATTGTCAGAATTCTTAGTCAGATCATTTAGTAAAGTCACAGCTTTTATCTTCTTAACAGATATATTTAAGGTTCCTTGTCAAAACACAGTACTTTAGCATGAAACACAGCTGATGTGCAGATCTGTTGAGCTCAAGTGTGAGCGTCTCCTCACACTGTGACTGAAGATGCATCAGCAAAAAGATATTCATACACATCTATGTGTTTTCTTTCTACTTCCTCTTTTTAGATTCATTTCTCTTACAGCTAAACATAAATATAGTCTAAATGACTCAAGCCTAGATCTTTATATTTCTAATAATAATTTGCTGCCTATATATTTGTATTTCACAATAATCTGCTGAATGATGGCATCTCTCTACAAACCCTCTAACTATGAGAAATTACAGTTATGTTGTTAAAAATTAAATGGATGAACCTAACTAGAACTGTGTAAGAAGTAAGGTGTTGTTCTCATTCACAATTCTGCTGGGTTATTTTTAACCCAATGCTGGGTAAATATCTTGGACAGAAAACATGTAGGGTTACAGATAAACCTATGCTGGGTTGTTGTTAACCCAACCATGAGTTGAAACAACCCAGTATTGCATTGAATCATAGATATAGTTATTATTGTCTTCTCAAGCATTACTGATGTCTGTGTACATAAATATATAGCAGCACACATCAGTGTTAGAGGTCGAATTGAGATAAAGTTCTGTGTGGCTTTAGTTTCGGTTCTGTGATTAAAGCAATGTGTGAACGGCTGCAGTTGTTCATCAACTTCTAATAGATTTAATCCATTAATTTACAAATAAAGTCACCACCACCATTAATATGTTCAGTTAATGTCAAATAAATGTTGTTTCACTCCATCTTATGCTGTATGAAAAAGTCACAATGATAATTGAAATTATGTGTTAGTCCATGTGATGCTTTATTTGTTGATTTAATCTTGAACATTCATGAATGCTGCTTCTCAGTTCACCTACTTATACTATGCTTTAATATTATGTACTCATTTTGTTACGTGAAACTATACTTTTTATTTTTAAATGCTCAGCAAATCATTATGCAAATACTACATCAAACCAACGTGCAGAAGTGAGTGTTATTGTCTAAATACACATTAACAGTCACACACATCAAAATACAACTCGACAAAAATATCAACGTTTCAACTTTTCTTCATACATTAATTTATTATGTATGTAATATTCACTATACATTATATATTTGAATACTATTAAGGACAGAAAGTACTAAAATTGTGATGCAGGGAGGTACATTGTGTTATAGAGGAAGTGTTGAGTGTTTATCACAGAGTGTTTAATGTTTAAGTGTCAGTCATCAGTAGGTCAGTATGGAGTTGATTTCTCTTCCTCTAGTTCTCTGTGAGTATTATCTTCTCTCTATGGATTTAAATACACAACAATTACTGTCACATCGTCTACAGGATCAAGAGATTTACTGCTCCTGTATTTTTACTATTTGTTTTCATGTTGAACTCATGAGTTGCTTTTCATGAGTTTGAATCTTTATCTCATGATATATGAGTGAATAATGTTCTTGTTAGAGCTTGAGCTTGTGTACAGATAGTGTTTGTTACACAAAAATGTGTTGTGTTTGAAGATAAATGAGGGGCATCAGTGTGTTTGTTCAGTTTTGTTTGACACAGCTATCACTGCTTTGGCCATAAGTAGATATACAGTAGCAGTTATTGTGTGTATATAATCCTGTATTTGTAATGTGAAGTTCAGACTGTTGGTTTGATGTCAGTGTGCTGTTCTCAGAACAGTTAAACAGAGACTTTTGTCTGGTGTGATAATAAAATCTGTAAACAACACAAACAGCAGGAGCATGAGATTGTGTGTAACGTTCAAGAGTAACAACAGCATTAAAGATGATTCTGTAGCAGAGATGAGGATCTTTTACTTTAGTTTGTAAAGACGTTTGTGGAAACTGTAAACATGTCAACTTACTTGTCAAACCTTTATTGAAAGTGTTTATTAACCAGGGGTTCTCAAAGGTTTTGGGGCCAAGACCCCTAACAGACCAGAACAATCTAAAGACCTGTTATAAGCATAACAGTGTAAGACGCCACCCAATTGGCCCAACGAAGGTATCCAATGCGTGGTGAAGGGACCACGTGTTCTTGCCATCCGTAGCGCTTCTAGAAGAATAATTCCATTTATTAAATTTATTTCTCTGATCTCTGTAATTAAATTATAATCTGACTCCAATTTATATACTAATAATTTAGTGCATTATTCCAATTATCTGTTGATCATAATTTAGATGTTTGATTATTTATAAATTCCCATAGTCTTAGTTATTCGTTCATTAGGGACCCGATATCGCACAGGATATACGCCGGCCGTTGCGTACATCTCACGGACACAAAATTGCCAGTCTGGTCTTAGTCAGAGGTTGCCGGGTAAACTAATATTTTTACGTCTGGCCGCCCCATGCTTGCTCCGATCATAAAAATAGTTACTTTAGTCACGATCATGCAACTTGCTAAGGCAGGTGATAGACATAAATCTGAGAGTCCTGGTGAATGTGCCCCATGCTCCATTCAACATCAAAACACCAGTGTGATCATATCCTGACATACTTATTTTGCGGTAATACCAGACTCCTTCTAATATACTGGAAATAATAATTAAAATAAATCAATACAATTTCTGAAGAATTTAGATGAATCAAATGTAACAATTTATTATACCAGGCAGGTTCCAGCTTCAAATATCAATTAAAGAATATCATACAGAATATAATTCAATTCCAATTAATTAAAATGATCAACAGTTGCAAAAGTTACAAAGTCATGCCTGGCAATAGACACTCTGGTTACAGAGTACTTCCATCGTGGATATAATACACCTAAAATGGTATAGGAAGATTCTTGTTAAAGATTTCTTCCATGATGTTTTAGTACACACACAAAGTGTGGGAGCTCCTGGTTACAGGATGCCTCCCCGAATGTTTTGTCAGGCCACCTTTTATACACAGGTTGAGAAAACTACCAAAATCTAGTTTGACCTCTACCAAGTGATACTAAAGAACACCTGGTCAAAATCCAGTTTGACCTGTGCCAAGTGATACTGAAGAGCACCTGGTCAAACTAGCCAGGAGTATCTTGGCAACTGGTCAAACTAGCCAGAAATATCAAGGCAAAAACCCACCTCTACAAGAAATGCATCTTCTATCCAAAGTTCTAAAACCTTAATCCATCATATCTTAGATTTATAGAAATGAGACCTTTTTACTCATCGCACCATGACCTTTAAAATAATACTAAACATTAATATAAAATACCATCTTAGAACCACATACATTACATCATATATTTCAGCAGATACTCAGTGATGTGAGCCTTAAGGCTAACAGTGCCAAAGCCTTTGTGATGAAGAGATTAGGAGAACAGAGAGTTGCATGTCTGTAAAGAGTTTCACCTAAGAGTCAAATTTGGGTTAGCAACACCACCTGAGGTTGAATTGTTTTATAGTGTCTCTTCATAAATAAACTTAAAGTTGATTATTTACCAGCCGTACTACAACAGTTATTGAGTAAGCAATAAGGAACGGGAGGCTGTGTTGTATCGTGAATAAGTAACGGCTGAAGGGCGTTGTTAGGCACGGTGTGAAGTGGAGTGCCTGCAACTCCTTCAGCCTTTAACTCTTTCACCGCCAGCATTTTTAAAAAAAGTTGCCAGCCAGCGCCAGCGTTTTTCATGATTTTCACCAAAGTTTAATGCCTTCCAGAAAATGTTCTTCTTTAAATATATAAACATACAATATACCAAATGAAAGAACAGACCCTCTGCTTTCAAACAAAAAAAACCGTTTCATCATACCTTTAGTGGTTCTTTTGCAATCAGCTTTTGAATATGGGTAGGTTTTTGCAAAAACACCATATTTTGAGCAAAAAGCAAAAATAATTCCATATTTGTGACGGACTTTTCATAGAGATCCCATTCAGAGCGATCTTTAAAACAGACACGGACATGCAGCAGCTTGCCATAGGGCAATACTTCCGGTTTTAAAAAGTTGCGGAAGGGCGCCACCTGGTGGATAATAGCGGTATTGCGGAAAGACGGAAAATCTCGTCATTGGCGGGGAAGCGTTTTCTCTTAATTGACGAGATATCTCGTCAATGGCGGGGAAAGAGTTAATTATTCAAGATACAGCACTTGCATGGAGTACCTTATTACTTTTATAAAACGGTTACCGCACAATTTTAAAGCAGCGTTCATGAAGTTAAATCAATATAAGCATTACTTCTGCTAGAAAAAATAGTCCCTGATCATGAACAACAACATTCCAATGTGTAAAGCTGGGCGTACACGGTGCGAATTCTGACGGTCGGAACGTTGTGAGCTCTCGCACACGACACGAGTGAGTTTATACGAAAATAATTCGGACGCAGTCACACACGACAAGATTTTACTGTATGACTTGACGAGTTCTGACGTAAGCATTTTCACACCTGTGAGGATGAAGTAGGCTACCTTTCGTTGAATGTACAAAAAATAAAACAAAAAGAATAGGGTAAAGATATTGGCTTAGTATATAAAACAGCCTGGAATTTCTGTTCTTTTGTATTTCTATTTATGCATTCCGAAATTGCAATATAGGTCTAGTGCTGTGGCGGTGAAGGAATTTCTCTGGCAGTGATTGTTCGTGCTAGCGCATATGCGGTTTTACCGTCTTAATATATCATGTTTGTAGTGCCAAGTAAATATCTATATTGCTATTATTAATGTTACATATATTGTTGCTTTGTTATAAATATGACCGTTCAAAAAACACATTCAGTGGGCCTATTTATTTATTTGTAAATGCAGAATGAGGAGCAATGAGGTAAAACGCAAGCTAACGTAAAACGTCTTTCCCTTTATAATTAAATTATTAAGACAACACATCTATAGCCAAATATTAATTTGTAAAACGAAAATAATTTAATTTAATATAAGCACACTGTCTAGGCTTGTTATGTGCAAATGTTCGGTCAATGCGGTGTCTTGAAGTAAAAGTGAGACCGCAGCATTTATGCTCCTGTAACTGCACAAATAAATGCCATACAGAAGGCATTGCATATTAATATAGGGCATTTTCACAGTAGGCCTATGTAAATTAATACATAGCAATACAAATATAGTATGAAAACAAATTAATCATTATTTAAATAAAGTTTCAGAGATAGCCTACATTTTTAGTCATTTAAATGTTCTCATCATTTCAAAACAAGCTAAGGCTACCATATAACTTACACTGGGCTATATCATTAGTTCCTTTGGTCGAAAATATGTAAAAGAATATATATGTGGGTAAAAATACCGAACAAGCTCACTTGTTAAAGCAGAAGCTCCATAATAAGATGGGAAACATCGTCTCCGCATGTGATCATCATGTTTATGTACTCTCTCAATAAATGCATATCTTAGCCTATTAAACATGGACATTCCGTTGCTTTTTTTCTGTCGTGACAGCCCTTTTAATATCCAATCATTTATAAAACTACAGCAACTTTGGCACAGCTTGGATTACACAAAAATTGCAACATTCTTTGTACATCCTGTACTGTTTAAACCAGTGGAGTCTAATAATTTTTATATTTATTTATTACATAATTTAGTTGGCTTATTTTATGTTTACATTGTAAATAATGATAAAACATATTAACAAGTAAAGAAAAATCAACAAGTAAAACAAAAAAGTTTTAATATCAAAAAGCCTCGTTTAATGCATTGTGGTAGCACTTATCAGAACAGCGGTATAGCCTAAAACAACTACACTCTCTCCTGTTTCCACACACATCCAAAGCTGTGACCCGACATCACAAAAACACGTATGACAGGTTTTTTCAGGCAAATAAGCTGATCAAGAGGTCGTCACTGAAAGGACCTGTCATATTTGTCATGATGTCCGGTAACCGGAGTGTGTGTGTGCGCGAAACATAGCCAGCTATAGAGTAGTCATCAAGATTTGAGGTAGCAGTGCTACATTTGTCTTTCTTCTTCTGCGTTTTGTACATTCTGATTGGTCAAATTCAAGTGCTTTGCCAGATCGTCTCGTACACCCGCACCAACACTACGAATTTATACCGACAGCTCCCGAACTTTTTTGACATGTTTAAAAATTATCGGGAGGTCGTAAGGTGCTCGTAACCTGCTCGGCTCGGCTCGTAATTCCTCTCACACGGTGCGAGCCGCGACCATACCCGCATGAACGATTTGCTCCCGAGGAAAAAAATCGCATGCGAGCCCCTACGACATCAAAAATCGCACCGTGTACGCCCGCCTTAATATGCACGAAAGCTCAAATAAAAACAACAAACCGATAAGTGTGGTTGCTAAGGGTGTTTCTAAGGGCACAGTGATAAATAGAACCGTTGGGTGAAGTGGTCATAGCCGTGTTTTATTGTGAATAAAGCACAGCTATTGACCAATCAGAATCAAGAATTGGAACTAATCGTTTTATAAAGTTAATTATGCTTACTACTTTCATACTGTATTTGTACCCTTAAATGCTAATGAACTATTCTTTAGAATATTTTATACCTGAAGACCTATTCATACCAATTTTATAGTGATAAATAACATTTCATCTTGAATCATATTAATACCACTTATTTGCTTGTATGTGCTATTAGGCTTATCTTTACTGATAAGATAGAAATATTTCTCCATAATCCCCAGTTAGCAGCAGGAACAGATTGTTGTACTCCGTCTGAAGTGAGTCGGTGGTTTTATATTATAATATAGCTTGTGTTGGGATTTATGTCAAAATCACTTGATAGACTCCATATGTAATTGTCTATGTTTTAAAAATACAGCATCGTTGTATATTTTATAACATAAGTATTTTGTGGACACCATTTAAGAAGCCCAGTATTAAAGACTATGTACTAACAGTGACATTCATTTGTCACTTTAACATTTTACACATTTCAGCTTTAGATAACTGTAGATAACTCATACTTTACACATACATATTATAGAGCCACTGTAATGCACATCTGCAGCTGTAAGTGAAAGAAAACAGAGAGTGACAATTGAAATGTGTGAAATATCTTGTTTAAAGTCATATTCAGCACAATGAGCTGTTAAACAGCACACATCAACTAAAGAAAGAGTTTTTCTTAAAAACAAACCTAGTTATTCTGTCACAATTATATCAATAAAGTTTGAAGGTTTGTTATCATTAGTTTATAACCACTATCTGGCTGCACATGTTTATTTAAGTATCTTCTAATAAAAAAAGTAATATTTGTAATATGTGCAATAATAAAATGAAAAAGTATTAAATTGCAGTAAGAATTCAGGAATTCTTTTTTGGGAATGTGTACATTACAATTATTTGTCACATGACATTTAAATTCAGATCATTGTCTCAAATAATCTGCAGCAGAAATGAGCCATTGTAAGAAAAGACAGAATATTCTATGTTGTATTTTAAAGCATTATGGTTTGTCCCAAATCACACACTTATGCAATATTCTACATAATTTACCGAGGCAGTGTGTTCAAACTGAAAATACAAAAAAGAAAGTGTGCTTTAAGTACCCGGATGATGCAATCACTCAACATCAATAATGTAGTTGTATTCACAGAAACAAGAAAATCAATAAATTGATGTATTTTACATACAGATAGTACCAACAAGTTTTTCCTCTTTTTTCATTACAGTGTTGATTTTAAACATCTACTTTGGACAAACTGAAGGTGAGGATTCACTCATTACTGATTTACTTATTTCACATAATCACATAAGGTTACTGATACAAACCTGCTCAGAAAAAGTAAAAATAAAAGACCACTGAAGTGCTCTGGAATGTGCATCATATTTTGATGTGGTGACATCAGTTAATCTGAAAGTTATAACAGAACAGTCGAGAAGACCGCCCCCCCCCCCCTTTTTTTTAAATAGCCAATAGCATTTCATTTATGGCACAGTCCAGCAAAGACCACTGATTTATATAAATGACTGGATTGCGTATGATATCACAATTGTGAAGCCATTGCGCCGCCATATTGGTATGCCCAAACTTCTATTTTAATGATAAAACAGCACTTTACCAGTTTTTATATCTCAAGTCTCCTAGTACATTATTACAACTGTTCTACAAATGTACATATTCTGAAAAAAAAACAATAAGTAGAATTTATTTAATTAAATAGTCTTTGCACGCATATTTTTCAAAATTACACTGTAAAAAATATGGGATATTTACTTAAAATATTACGTATAATATTGTTACCAAAACATTTTTAAAGTGCACCTATTTCATTGCTAATTTTTTTTTGTAAATTTGGTATAATACAATATGTTTGCATGGTTTAAGGTTTAAAAAAACACATTATTTTCCACATACCGTACATTTTTGTATCTCCAGATATCTCTGCCTTAAACACTCCGATTTTGTACAAAGCTTATCATCTGAAAAGTGCTGTGTCCCTGATTGGCCAGCTAATCTGTACATTGTGATTGGCCTGAATACATTTGACGTCAGACGGAAATGTGGTTTCAACACAAAATTATGATATTAATATGCTTCTTACAAATTTAAGTGGATTTATACATGAAATTATTTTGTTGAATTTACTCAAAGTGTTCATTTAGAATTACTCAAATTACTCAAATTTGTATGTTATTTTTACAAAAAATACTAAACATTTTTTAGTAGAGTTTACTCATTTTAATTAAGTTAAATTTACTAAGGCACATAATTATTTTTATAAATTTATCTTCATTACAGTAGCGAACATATTATATCAGAAGACAGAACGCAGCACATGTATTATTACTGACAAAAGTGCTCATTCTGAAATCGAAATAAATAATCATGCTTTAACCCTTGTGCCTTGTTCCAATTCACTACCCTTTCGTGTTGTTAGCGGCCAAAAATGGCCACTAAATTAAACGGCTGTAAAAATGTATCAGATTAATATTTTTTTCAAATTTTTTTGCATAAATCTGTTAATCAACCTCAGTACTAATCAAAACTACCAAATGTTTCCAAAAATTTCATGATTTTAACTCTTTAATTGCCAAGCTCATAAGTGATGCCTAAGCATTAGGATCCTCCAGGTGATTTAATGTATTAAGATGCAAAAGCAATAATGCTCACGTTATTTTGGTTGTTTTGTCTCTTTTGTACATTGGAGTGATGGGTATTTTAATTGTATGCGATAAACATTTGATGTTGTTGGGGTGTGTCCTCCTCGCCCCATCTTCGAAAAATGAACATTCGTACCTTATTGTTAAATTCCCCGGTGTATTCCGGGTGGCGAAGTCTAGACGTTAGTCTTCCTGAATCAGTATTATTATCTCCAACTTGCCACATAAGCAAGTTTTTAAATCGGCGCTGTCTTTACTTATTGACAGCAGATTTAAATATATTTTCGTCTGATCTTATGCTGCGTTCCAGGTAGGTTTTTGAACCCTTAAATCACAACTTTCAGTTCCGAGTCATGAGTCGTGGTTTTGGAGTTTGTGTTCCAGGAAACCTGTAACCCGTGTCTTTCCAACCTTCTACCAGTGAAACTGCACTGGAACGGCAGTCAAACCCATGACTTCCCACCCGTGAACTCGTATTAGATCGATGTAATCCCAATACTGAGTTTCGAGTCACGAGTCATGGTTTTGAAGTCGTGATTTACAGGTTATAGCGGTCGAAAGGGTTACCTTTCACTCTGAGCTTCAAATCGATGGTGGAAGAAAGTAGGTCCTCACCAAAGAGGCTTTTAAAAACACTCCAATGTTGTTTTCTATTTTTTTCTAACTTGTGCCATCGTTGTATCAAAGTATTAGAGATCCAGAAATTGGCACTTTTATCTCTGGCCTAATCACAACCGTGATGATATAGAGCTGATGATATATCAAACTCCTCCTCGAGCGAAATTGCTTAAATATCACACTCCTACTCGAGTGATATTGCTTAATATCCAGTCCACTGAATTATTTGATAATAATTGAACGACCCGTCATCAATTATTCCTTACATATTGTACAGTATTACATATGTTAACATTAAAATCATGCAACACATTTAACTTTGTAAAAATGAACACCCTATGACTCCCAAGCAGGTACAATTTTAATAAAAGATTGATTAATAAGAAGAGTCTGTTTGAAGCTGCTCACTTACATTTGCTAGCAGAATGTAGTTGTAAAAGTCAGTTATATATTTACAGCATGGATTGTTAAGCCATTATAATCTGAACACAAATCCATTTTTAAAGACCTGCTTCTGGATTTTTTAACCTCTCACTCCAGAAAGTGCAGTGTAGGTGATAGAGGATGCAAAGCGAATCCACATTCACATTTGCCCATACAATTTACATTGATTGACTGTGAAGATGTTAATGTTGTATCTATGAGAAATACATAAACTCCCTTTAAATGTTGTGTTGTGTTTTAAATGTCATACCATTATCCCCTTGCACACCCAGTTCAGAATCCAGTAATGTGAAAAATTCAGGATGTTATTTATTTATAATGTAATTTGTTTGTCATTGTACAGAAAGACCAACACCTCAAGTGTCTGTTTGGCCTGCTGATCATGTATTCAGGGGAGAAACTGTCACTCTCAGATGTGTCATCAATGGAGGAGGAGTCAGCAGCTGGCAGTACAGCTGGTATAAAGATGATTCAGACATCCAGCAAAATAAACTCCAGTATTACACAATCAGATCTGTTACTGAGTCTGACGCAGGTAAATACACATGTAAAGGAACAGAGATCAGTGGATCACGAAACTCACACATCAGTAATGCAGTTACACTGACAGTATCAGGTGAGTCTGTTTATCTGTATTCATCATAATCCACAATTTGTAGTCATATTCACTCATCGGGACTAACCTGATCTCAACCTGTAGTTTATACATTACATTATAACTACGCTTGCTAGTACGGTTTAATCTTAGCCGCTATATTCTGCAGCTTATGTTGACCATCGATTTTTCTATGTTTTTTCCTGTTTCTATTAATGTAAAGAGGCTTTGAAACAATTAAACAAAAGCGCTATATAAATAAAATGGAATAGTTTACCAGGTTAGTTTCTTGAGATTAAAGTAGAATCCTGGTCAGGAGCAATACATGAAGGAAATATACACATCAAATTCAATAAACATGAAAAAAATTAACAATTATGACAAAAAAGATGTGTTAAAAATATTAAAAGCGTTGTCATTTTCTGAATTTGTATTAAATAATTTTGAGAGAACAGAGAATCAGAGAACATAGCAAATAACTTAACCAATTTTATCTGAAAAAAACAAAAAAAAAAAAACAAGAGCAAATAAATGTCAGGTAGTCTGATAGGCTTATATGATGTTTTTTCTGTTCAGTTGTCTACTAATAGACATTATGGCATGTTTATGCTCTTATTATTATTTACATTTTTAATTATATTATTAAATGTTCTTATCCTATTAAAAAAAAAAAAAACTTTTTAACCCTTGAAACGGGAGATGGAAACCCTGACTGTGTGCTAAATTATGAAATATTTAAGCAATGTTGTATGAGAGACTGTGTTATATTGTGAATAGAGTCACGACTGAAGGATGTTGTTTGACACATCACAGAGCATTTGAGTCATTTATATGTGATGATACAGCACAGCTTCTGATGATTTAATGAACCACCAGTAAATAAAACCTACAGTAAATCACACAAATGTTTATTAATTTACCAAGACTTTAGAGCAACCAGAACGTTTTATAAAAATAACAAAACCCCTAAAAAATATTCAAAATATTACATTATCTTTACAGCTTTATCCAGAGCTACAGTGATTGCACGTCCAGACAGATCTGTGTTCACTGGAGAGACAGTCATTCTGAAGTGTGAGATAGAGGATCAGTACAGTACCTGGAGATATCTGTGGTATAAACGTGGAATTGCACTGTTTTCTACTCACCATTACACTGTAAACAGAGACTCTCTCACTATCAATGGAGTTACTGATCAGACTGAGTTCACGTGTAGAGGGGAGAGAGATGGACGACCACAATATTCTCAATTAAGCTCTGCTGTTTCTGTCTCTATGAATGGTGAGTTTAATTTTGCTTCAAAATATGGAAATAAAGACAATATCATCTCATGTTTTTACTTATTGGGTTATAAAACATCTTGCCAAAGGACTGCAGTTGAAAATTAGCCGGCTGGCTGGCACATTTACAGTAATGTCGATTAATGTGTATTGTCCTTATAAATAAAATAAAAAAATGTTTTAAATATCAGATAAATTAGTGCTTTAAGCAATACAGAAACAGTAGGGGACTGTACTGTTCCACACTTGTAGTTTAGAAGCAGGGTTATCACACCATTTGAACTTAAGCATTGTTTTCTATTGAGAGCGGTCTTTTGACATTGGGTTAACTATGCATATAACATATGGGGTAAACTCCTCCCACTTTACCAGATAATGAAATCTTATTGAATAATGCCAGTGCAGGGCACTGACCAATTGTTGCTTACCCATGCAAATTGCAGAAAACATTTAAAAAGCGTATAAAATGCAGTACATGAGCGACGAACATCAGAATCTTCTTCTTCACTCAAGATGCGATGTCTTCAAGCAAGACAAAGATTTGTCTTCTCTGCGCCGGACCTCTGGAGCAGCCGGGCTCTCATAAGCATTGTGATTCCTGGTTCCTTCAATCAGGCCGCTATCAGGCCGCTATCAGGCCACTCCGAGAAAAAGGACGCTGTTCTTCCATGACGTTCACAACCAGGTGTCCAAGGCATGGTCTGCACATAAACCGCCAGGGCGGCATTCAATCCATAGGACTATTCGAGAAACCTTCTAATATGGGCAGACACATCACTTGCTCTCCATCAGAGCAACACATATCTCGGGCCATCTAATCAATGCTGCAGATTTGTTATTGAGGAACGGCCTCCCCACAGTGAATAGAGACCTTATCAGAAGGGCTGCACTAGACCTGTTTGCGACAAGAGAGAATGCACACTGCCCACTGTTCTTCTCTGTCAAGCCCTCCCTGTTGCAAGGGGAAGCGCTCACATCACACTGGCCATGCGCCAGATTGTATACATTCCCTCCAGTAAAGCTCCTGCCCTTAGTACTGTGCAAAATTAGGGAGGAGAGAGCTTAGGTGATCCAAACCAGCCATGGTACCTGAGGGGGATGCTAGTAGCCCCCCATGGCAGATTCCCATAAGAAGGGACCTGCTGTCTCAGGTAGACGGCACTGTGTTGTACCCTAACCCAGACTTGTGAAATGTGGATGCATTCTGAAGGTGAGTATTCACTCATTACTGATTTACTTATTTCACATAATTACATAAGGTTACTGATACAAACCTGCTCAGAAAAAGTAAAAATAAAAGACCACTGAAGTGCTCTGGAATGTGCATCATATTTTGATGTGGTGACATCAGTTAATCTGAAAGTTATAACAGAACAGTCGAGAAGACCCCCCCCCCATCATGCATCTGGTGAGAGGGAACAAGGAAACGCGAGGGAATGGCCTTTCGGGATAAGATAAATTCTCTAACGGCGCTATCTGCAGCACCGATGACATAACAGGATATGGGTTACCAAGCAGCGGTTTGCCTGGTCGGAGCTCTGAAGACATATGAGAACCGTACAGCTGATTTCAGATGAACTATTTGTGTGCTATGGCGGTGCCGCTAAAGGCAGGGCTAATCAGAGGCTCTCTCACTGGGTAGTAGAGGCTATAATGCTGGCTTATGACAGCAGCGGACACGAGCCCCCCTTCAACATCAGGGCACATTCTACTAGAGCCATTGCGTCATTGTGGGCTTGATTTCAAGGCACCACTATTCAGGACATATGTCATGCAGCAGGTTGGTCTTCACAAAACACCTTTGCATGGTTTAATTGATGAATATGCAGTCGTTGGCCACCAAAATTCCTGTTGGTAAGTACTGATCACTCTTATTCGTCTGATATCTGACTAGCTCCCTGCATTCTCTCAGGTTGTATTAAATAAATCTTTGAATTGTTTTGTGTGTGTGCTACTTTCTTTCAGAGCTCAACGCTTCTATTAGGTTGTCTTCAGGAAGACTATGTACCCACATACGCAGAGTTAACGCTAAGGCTGTTAACTCTGTGTTTGCGACTTATCTCAACTTACAGTAAAACTTTATTGCTGCCTGGCACTGCCATGCGTGCTTCTAATATACTATGTGTATTCACCCCCTTACTTGTCTATCTGCCCTGGAGCAGTGCAGCAACTATATTGTCACCTCATTGGCTTGCCACATCCCTACGGGCCTAGGCACTCTGTGCTGACGTGCTATTGGTGATTGTGTTCAGATTGCTGTTCTCTGCATGAGTGGAAACTGTTCCCATAACGTCAGTGGACGCAATGTTGAGTGACCGCTCTCGATAGGGAATGTCTTGGTAACTAATATAACCTTGGTTTCTTGAAAGACTGAAACGAGACAGTGGGCCGCTGACACTATGGGGGTTAACTCCTCCAACATACCAAAATCACATGAAAGGGCGGGGTCAAATTTAAATGCCTTTTATTGTGATGCTGTTCCGTCCGATGCCATTTAGCATGATATCTGACTAAGTCAGACAAGATGTCTTTTAATTTGAGGCTGTTTAACCTGATGTCATGAAGACTTTAGTTCTAACCCTGTTTTGCTTAGAACAGATGCCTTTCAGTCTGAGGCGCAATGTGCGTTTATCTGATGTCGAAGTACTGACGCTGAAGTCTGTGGATGTCCTAAAATGTACACTGTACATAGGTCATGTCATACCATAATTGTGTCAATCTCATTTTCTTCTTTCCTCAGCTTTACCTGGAGCTACAGTGAGAGTAACACCAGCAAGATCTGTCTTCAATGGAGAGACAGTCACTCTAAAGTGTGAGATAAAGGATCACAATAACTGGACATATCAGTGGTATAAAGACAAAACTAAAGGGTTTAACACTGCCCATTACATTGTAAACAGAGACTCTCTTACTATCAATGGTGTTACTGAATCTGATCAGGATAAGTTCAGCTCTGGTGCAGTGATAGATGGACGACCACGGACTTCACATTCAAGCTCTGCTGTTTATCTCACTGTGAATGGTGAGTTTATTGTTGCTTCAAAATGGGGTAGTGATGGTCAACCCGGATCTTTTTAAGGATTCAGGTTATTCAGAGTCACTCACTAATATGATCCGGGTTGTGCGAGACACTTGAGTCACTTGGTCAAAATCTCCCAATTCCAATCGCTAAGTCATACTAATGCCAACCAAGCAACTCAGATCAAGCATGCAGCTACGAGTCTATGACTCCTCTGATCGCAAAAAATGGCTCATGTGACCTAAGGGAACTTGTAAAAAACATGCATGCCCGTTGAAACATTATGAATAACATAATTTTAAAAGTTCTGTGTGTTTAGTTTAATTTCGTAACAACAAATATATCAGCACTAAGTTTAGAAGATGTCAGGCTTTGTTGACTTGGAAGTGAGAGGAACGTGTCCTGTTTCAGATTGACTTAAAAGATCCACGATAGGTTTCGGTTAATGCAGCCACACAGTCACTCATCCACGCAAGAACATGATCTTGTGAGTGAGTCCCAGACAGAGCCGCCCGCTCCTGCACGGGTCCTGTGAGTGAAGCACTCACGTCACTCTGAGTGACTCAGTCAACAAGAGGAGCCGTGTACGTCCGTCAGTGGCGGATCTTTCCAGCAGCACTGCTGCAGCATTCCTCGTATTTAAATTTTTTAAACATTTGCAGCTTCTACCCAAAACATTGTGGCAGTCAAATATTGCAACAGATTAGCCTTCATGAGTCAGTGGGTTAATAACACGAGCAAGGCTCGTTTCTCCTAGTCCAGGATTCAAGCTCTATGAGTTGAGTCACTCTCTGTGTGAATCCCCGAGCTGCCTACCAACTCATTGTCGCGCGCAGGCATGCCTGCCTTTGTACTCGGACTCGGAGCTGCAGGAAATAACGATCCGGATTAGCAGCTTTTGGCTCACTCTGTACCCCCAGTCCACATTTGGTGATGTAAATTAACTCGTTGTTGCAAGTTATAGAACCTATAGCAGCTTAGGTACAGTTATTTGTTGTAATTCTGTTGTAAACATTTGAAGAGCTTTGTGTTTGATACAATTTCTCATCTTTAATACAAAATCTGAGTGGACTCAACTGACTCGGGTTAATGGTCACTAAGGACTCATGGTTCTCGAGTCATTTTAGGGATCGGGTTAAATGATCCGAGTTTCGAGTGACTCGCTCATCACTAAAATGGGGGAATAAGGACAAGATCGTCTCATGTTAATTATCATACTGTACATTACAGCTTTTAACCCTGCGCTTAACACTCCAAGAAAAGGACTGCTTCACACTTGCAGTTTAAAAGCGGGGTTATCACATTTTAACTGAAGCAGAATTAACCCCACATTGCAGTGCCAAATGTGTGCAGTGTAAAATAAAGCAGAGTTACTATAGTTTGGAAAACATATTTCAGTGGTTATGTTGTATCATTAAGTGTGTCGATTAAGGCTGTCACTTTTGAGAAAAATCAAATTCGAACGGATTTTGAATATCATGCAATGTATCCGAATATACATTGCATCAAAAACCCTCCGTAAAGGAGTTTCAATCACAAAATTATTAACAGTGACAGTCATAAACTGGGCTGTCTGGATTACCTTTTTACTTAATGTTTGAAACAGCAGGTTATCAACTTATGAATAAAAAAACTTATGTATGAAAAAACAGTTACAGAACAATAACGTGACAACTTAACTCTTTCACCGCCAGCGTTTTAAAAAAAGTTGCCAGCCAGCGCCAGCGTTTTTCATGATTTTCACCAAAGTTTAATGCCTTCCAGAAAATGTTCTTCTTTAAATATATAAACATACAATATACCAAATGAAAGAACAGACCCTCTGCTTTCAAACAAAAAAAAACGTTTCATCCTACCTTTAGTGGTTCTTTTGCAATCAGCTTCTGAATATGGGTAGGTTTTTGCAAAAACACCATATTTTGAGCAAAAAGCAGAGATAATTCCATTTTTGTGACGGACTTTTCATAGAGATCCGATTCAGAGCGATCTTTAAAACAGACACGGACATGCAGCAGCTTGCCATAGGGCAATACTTCCGGTTTTAAAAAGTTGCGGAAGGGCGCCACCTGGTGGATAATAGCGGTATTGCGGAAAGACGGAAAATCTCGTCATTGGCGGGGACGCGTTTTCTCTTAATTGACGAGATATCTCGTCAATGGCGGGGAAAGAGTTAAACAGCAGCATGAGTATAGGAGCCCAAACGGAATTTACGCCCGCAGATTTTGGCAGAAATGTCCGTCATTGACAAGCACACATATCCCGCGCTTGAGCATGTTTGTGGGAAGTAATCTCATTGACAACAAGCACACATACATAGCCTATCCCACGCGTTTGTGAGCCGTCAGTGACAAGTACATTAAACCTGCGCATGCTGTTTGCTCGGCCGTTTTTAATGATAGAGCACAAACCTTTTGATACTTGAGATAAAATTAAACTTACCGCTGAGTTAAGCAGATCTCACTTGACTCTTTCGTCTATGTGACGTGCGACAGTCAGCACATGATCATTTCAAATCTGTTTACAAGACAAATGCTGTTGTTGTTTAATATAAAGTTTACATTGCGTTGTAAAAATGATGAAATTTTCTTTATACATGCTAATTTCATAATGCGAACGTATTAACGCAAGTTTTTTTATTCTGCTATAATGTTAAACACTTATAGCAGTGTTAAATATGTCATTTTATATACAACTATAATTCTATCTTGACATGCACATTAGGTTCATGTTGGTCCAATTTGATTTCCTCTATTGCGCACAGTTGCAGTCGTCTGTCTCACTCTCAGCCTCTTTCCTATTACGAGGCGTTACTGTAAAAAATGCGCTACACATGGCATTTAAAAACCGGATGGTTTATTTATAGTTTGGATACGGATATTTCACGTCATGTTTGAATGCATATTCGAATATCGAATAAAAAGTGACAGCCCTAGTGTCGATCTCATTTTCTTCTTTCCTCAGCTTTACCCAAAGCTACAGTGAGAGTAACACCAGACAGATCTGTGTTCATTGGAGAGACAGTCACTCTGAAGTGTGAGATAGATGATCAGTACAGATCATTAAACTGGACATATCTGTGGTATAAAGACACAAATGGGACTTCAGTGTTTGAGGGAAACATCTACACCATCAGCTCATCATCAGATCAGGATGAGTTCTGGTGTAGAGGAGAGAGAGATGGACGACCCTCATCTTCACAGTACAGTGATCATTTGAATCTCTCTGTTAAAGGTCAGTATGACTGTGATCAATTTTCCTGTTTCATTGTGAGTGCTCAGTACCCTGCTGTAAAGGAACAGTGTGAGTGCGTGCTTCTGGGGGAGTAGGGAGGGGGAGACAATCATGCTCAGGTACTGTTTAGTCTGATTAGGTATAATGTAAATGCGCTTAGGCCATTTTACATTGGGTTAGTTTGCTGCGGTCTGAGCCAGAGTGCAAGTGCTCACACAGCATTGGTTTGGTTTCACCCTCACTTCATTCAATCAAACTCACACAATACAAGAGGATGTAATTCACAATGCTACATATACTTATTAATATGTTGGTGTTATCATGCAAAGCAGAGATAGAATGGCAGCTGTGCATATGTGTTTGTTGTTCAGATGCATGATAGCATGTGTTTCTATTTCAGGTGTTTTTCAGGAGGCGATGTCTGGTCTCAAGATTTTCACTTATGTGCTGGCAGTTTGTCCATATCTGTTAGCAACAGTCGTGCTGGTTTTCAAATGCTGTAGATTGAGAGGTGAAAATCTGTCTGATTAGATTGTTATATTTACTATTGCCCCTAAAAAACATCATCTAACATCCAGTTAATGGCACTTATTGTGTTACATATCTGTTCGTTGTGCCTGTATGTGTCCCATTGTTTTGCCTTTCATTGTCATTTGGACTCCATTCCCCATCATTCTCTACTCTCTCTCACCTGATTACATCGTTAATCATCACCACCTGTCAGCTATGTCGCTAGTGCCCGGCTTGCTCTCCTGATTGTCGCTGGTGCCCGGCTCGCTCTCCTGATCATCAAGAGTGCCCTACTTGCTCGCTCTCTCGCTCTCCTGATAGTCGCGTTTTCCGACTAGCTCTCCTGATCGTTGTGAGTGCCCGCTGCCGTCCCTGTACTCAGCCCAGTGCCTGCTGCTGTCCCTGTACTCAGCCCAGTCCCCGCTGCCATCCCTGATTACATGGGATTACATGGATATGCCATAGGCACCGTCCTAGAGCCATCCCTGTCCTGTCCTGCCCCAGCCTTTCCATTCTCCCAGCCTCCAGGACAACCCCCCCCCCCCAGTAGTTGTCTGTGCCTGTTTTAGGAGCAAGGACTCAACCGGAGGGGGGGGTTACTGTTACAGTTCTGTTTGTTGCGCATGTTTCCCTTTTTTCAGGCTTCTCCTTTTGGACTCTGTTTCCCATAATCCCTCACTGTTCCACACCTGGGGCCGTATTCACAAAGCATTTTATCTTACCACTAAGAGTACTCTTAAATCGCACTAAAAGATTTTAGCTAGGAGTTTTCTCTTAAAAGTTATTCACAACGCCTTTCAGACCTACTTTTAGTAAGGAAAAATGATAACTCCTAAACTAAGAGTGAGTCTTCGTTGCTACGGATGACGTCAATTCTCATGCACGAGCTGCCTCGCAATGACCACGGTGATTGGTTGTTAGATGACAGGGCTGTCATGCGTAACATAACACAGACGCATCAAATCATGGAATTACAACATCGAAATATGTCTGTGTCCTACACAAAAAAATAATAATAGTAATGCCATCAAAATGCATGTATTAAAGAAAAGTCGTGAATGAAATTAAATTAAATCAAGGTAGCCTAATACGCAAATGAAAACCGCCAATTGCCTAATAATAAAAAAACGACATTACATTAACACTTGCTTGATTAATTGACATCCTATTAGCCTAAATAGACTACTTAAAGCAAGAAAATGTTGCCCATATTGAAGAATCCTAATGTAATAAATAAATGATGGTGGAACTCGCCAAAACGGAAAAGAAAGCCCAACTGGATGCAGGATCAGTTACTGCTGCTGTCCCAGTTGGTGCTGGAAAAAAGAAACGTAATAAAAGGGAAATTCGGCACTGAGATATCAAGCAAATCTAAGCGTGAGACATGCGAGACAATGATGCCCGGGTCAATGTACAAAACAACCGGCACCCGACCAACGTTTTCAACTAACCCGCCCGCAAGTCGGACCGCAAAAAATCCGCGGGTGACCTCAGGCATCCGCTCATTTCGGATCAACCTGCGCATTACTGATGGGAGAGGATTTGTTGCAGATCAATGCAGCATTCCCGCTTGTGTCGCAGACCCCGGACGACTGCGAGAGGCGGTGGTATGCATTACAATCGCAGTAGAGGGTTGAGATTGCAGCCTTTAAACAGACTAGCATGGCAACAGATATGCCTATAATATTAAATATTTAATTTTATTATTGTTTCATGTAATTCTGCTTGCCATGAATGTAATGAATTATGAAACAAATGTTATAAACAATATGCTTACATTAAAGTGTGCTTTTAAGTATGTGCAATGCTTTTGAGTTGGTGAAACTGTCCATGTTAAGGAGGATCAGCACCTAAGACATTTTAAGATCCTTTGTGAATAGGTCTTAGTGAGTTAGGAGTCCTCTCGACTTCTTTTAAGCTGTCCCAGACTTAGGTGCTACTTTTAGGGCTAAAATGCTTCGTTAATTACTCTTAGTGGAAAAAATTAGGAGTCCTAAATTTAGGAGTGACACGCCCAGTATTTTTAGGAGTTGCTCCTAAATTCGCCAGTTAGGAGCTACTTTTAGCCTTAAAATTCTTTGTGAATATGGCCCCTGATCATTGTCTGTTGTCATTGCACCTGTCACTCATCACCCTGTTGTTTTTGTCAGTGTTTGTCCGTTCTCGTTTGCATTACGTTAGTCTATCATTTGTTTACGTTTGTATTCCATTATGTGTGTTAATATTCGCCTGTTTGAGATTTGTTTAAATCTATGTTTATTGTAAAATATTGTCATCATCACTTCTGACAAACAACAAATTGTTTTTTGTCTGTATTTAACAGTTCCTCGCTCATCTGTTGAAGATCAGTTGCAGTATGCAGTAAGAGAAGATGAAACATCAATCTGATATGAATGTGTTGTGAGTGCAGTGAAGCATCAGTCTGTGATCTCTCAATAACACGTTCACAAACTCAATAACTGCAGTCAATAACAATGAGTGACAATCACAAATGAATTCTGGAGTGAATCCCATTAATATTGATATGTGTGTGAATGTGATACAGGAGTCACTCACAGTTTTTAGCATTTTTAGTACATATTTTGTAATTCTTTTCATACTTTCTATAACAGGCACGTGCAGAGGGGGGGGGGGCGGCGGGTGCCCAAGCTCCTGCCCCTTTACCCCTGGATGACCAAAGTGCCCTTTTTGTCAAGGCATTTTTTTGTAATTAAATGCCCTTTTGTGAAGGCCTGCCCAATCTAACTATTAGTAAAATTAATAAAAAATAATTTATTCGCAAATAAAATTAGTCACATGATGACGTATTGACCTTTTATTGGACAATCTCTTTAGGGAAAGCTCACAGCGCTAGCAGCGCCGCCCACACGTGCACGACACAGTGCGCAGTACAGGGAGGATCCCCCTCGAGCCGGCATTGAACCGAAGCGGTATGCTTGTTATATCATTATTATTTTACAAGAACAACGTGAGGAGAGCATGCACAGCTTTTGTTTATTGCTGTCTGTGTGTATTAACATCTCTACAACGTTAGATGCAAACAGGGCTCTCAAGTCTCACGCATTTCAGCCTTCACACGCCACACCTTGTATTTCTCACGCTGAAAATAAAACATTCTTCCCATATAAAAACAATGGATGAGGCAAAGGCAGGGACGTTCTCTGCCGGAAGTTCATACAGGTAGCTGTCTCGAATTTTTAGGTGTGCTCAACTTCACGCAGCAATGCAAGAACCGAAACGCACATGACATCAAAGTACCGCGAGAAATATTCGGGAAATCATACGGAGGAGTTTGATTTCAAATCGCTCTCGCGCTGTTCTAATGTCATCCACTTGTCACGCGGAGTTTGTTGGAAGAGCAAGATCCGATGAATACGGTAAAAAAAAACTCTTAATTTTTGTATCACATTGAATTTACGATTCCTGGACTCGCCTTTGATAAAAGACAATGTGAGCTGATGTTGGGTAATATAGCCATACTCGTGCTAAGTTATTAACTCAGTCAAAAACTCTCCAGCTTTGCAACCAGTTTTAGTTTACCTGAAAATAAAGAAAGTACTAGAGGCTTCATGAAATGAATGAAAGGAGAGATGAATGTCATTATTTTATTGCCCTGTCATCAAGGCATCAAAGTGTGCAAAAACACAACACAAACACGATTCAAAACTAAAATATGTAGGCTACTCTCTTTGTATACAAATTTCGAACAGGATTAGAATAGAATAGAATTATATTTTTAATATGACAACAAAAACACAAGCCTGTAAACGTAATAATATCTTAATGTCACAATGCAATATATAATATCATATAATTTCAAAACTGCATATACTGTGTTGACACACACAAACACTAAATGAAATGCACTGTAAGTCGTTTTGGATAAAAGCTGCTGCCAAATGCATAAATATATAGATATAAAACTCAGTCTATATAGATTTTTCTGTCTCACTCTATTTGCAAGGAAAATAAAGAAAAACGTTAGACTTATCATCTTTCTATTCTGTATTACTTTATTATTTGTTTCAGTTGTGTGCTTGCGTGTCGGCGAGCAAAGTGCCCTTTTTATTCTTTGAGCACCTGCCCCTCCAATGGTCTCTGCACAGCCCTGTTCTATAATGTGACACATTTCTCAGTGAAACAGAATATTTAGAGTTTACTTGAGCTAAAATTAATTTCATAAATGAAACAAAGTATTGCATTGAAAAATAATTATCCGGAAGTGATTCGTGTGATGCGTGACCAAGTTGGGGATGACGACAGGCACCGCCTAATATTTGCTTAAAAAACAGCTCTTAACAAACCTATGGGTGACATAAGGAACACTACGTCCATAATTTTTTACAGTCTATGGCTGTAACACAGATGAGAGTAAAGAAGCACTATGTGTTTAATACAATCTGTGTGTAAACAACATACAGTCATCAACTAGATTAGTGTACATTTACAGAGGAAGATGGTTAACTCTTTGAACTGTCATTTCTTTGAAACTTTTGTGTGGAAAAAATTCTGAAACTGTGACATGGTGTTTTGCTGTGACATTTTTAGTAAGGGAAGTTGTGGGAGATGGATAAAATAAATAAAAAAGGACTTATTTTGTGTCATGCTTTTAACAAACTATGTTATATTTCCTATTTCCAAATTGTTAATAATAAATGTGTATAATTTTAATTAGCATTGTAATAATTATTTTACTTTTACACTTTTTTCAGATTAATTTTTTGGCATGCTAATGTATTAAACTGCCTTTTCATTGTTTGTATGCTATAGGTATGCCATTATATTAAAACAAAAACATCATCAAAAACATTCTCGTACTTTTATTTTGAAGGCAAAATCACTAAAGATTAAGTGATCAGGTGTATTCAACTTCACGCTGCACCTCATGAACCAACATAGGATATCAAAGTACTGCAAGAATGATTCGAGAAATCAAATGGATGTGTCTGATTTCAAATTACTCTCGCGGTACTTTGATGTCATCCATCTGTCGGTTCGTGGAACGCTGCGTGAAGTCGAACACAGCTTTTCAGCAGTCTACCACTCCATTTCCGCCCTGTCCCTGCTAATGTTCAAAAAGCACCTCAAAACATTTCTATGCACTGACTCCTTTGTCCCCTACCCCCCACCCAATTTGTTAAGCGACCTTGGGTACCATAAGAGGGGCAATATAAGTCTACGTTATTATTATTAATATTTTGTGAGTGACTGTTGCTGTCATGACAGATCTATTTCAGAACCAGCCACTACAAAGAAATCTTGCTGCGAGCGCGGGCCTAATATTGCCAAATTTGTCCCGTGGTCCGCCTGTTGCTGCCTCTGATCTAAGGAATGTGTTTGTCTGCTTCATTGTCAAAATTGTAAGTCAGATCATGGGTATCATGCACCTATTACATTGCTAGAAAACAATGATATTTTGTGTATTTGGTATAATACAATGTGTTCGCGTGGTTTACAGTACAAAAACAAAGACATACTATCATCTTAAAACGCACTGATTTTGTACAAAACTTATAAATCTTAAAAGTACTGTTCCCTGATTGTCCATCTAATCTCTATGTTGTGATTGGCCTGAATACCTGATGTCAGCTGGAAATGTAATGCTCCTTACCATGTTTGAAAGATTCGCTCACAATGCAATGCTGACAGACGTTAACTTACAGGCTGTGAGTCAAAGTAGGAGGAATTATGATAATGTCGGTCTTGTCTATGTTAACGAGCCCAGGAAGTAAACTGTTTCCTACAATCCAAGTGTTGTAGTCCAAGAAAATAGACATAATTGGAATTGGACAGAAAATTGCAATCGGTGCATCTCTATTTGAAATAAAATGTATGGTTATTTGCAAAGTCCGTCCATTTATGCTTAATTGTGCCATTAACTCTTTCACCGCCAGCGTTTTAAAAAAAAGTTGCCAGCGCCAGCGTTTTTCATGATTTTCACCAAAGTTTAATGCCTTCCAGAAAATGTTCTTCTTTAAATATATAAACATACAATATACCAAATGAAAGAACAGACCCTCTGCTTTCAAACAAAAAAAAACCGTTTCATCCTACCTTTAGTGGTTCTTTTGCAATCAGCTTTTGAATATGGGTAGGTTTTTGCAAAAACACCATATTTTGAGCAAAAAGCAATGATAATTCCATTTTTATGACGGACTTTTCATAGAGATCCCATTCAGAGCGATCTTTAAAACAGACACGGACATGCAGCAGCTTGCCATAGGGCAATACTTCCGGTTTTAAAAAGTTGCGGAAGGGCGCCACCTGGTGGATAATAGCGGTATTGCAGAAAGACGGAAAATCTCGTCATTGGCGGGGAAGCGTTTTCTCTTAATTGACGAGATATCTCGTCAATGGTGGGGAAAGAGTTAATGTTTTTGCACATTAACTGTAAAACAAATAAAATATATAAATATTGAAAATGACACAAAAAAACCTGAAGTGATGGTTCACCGAAACATGGACATTCTGTTATTATTTATTCACCCTCATGTTGTTCTTAAAGCAACAACATGTAAGTCTAGCTCTCGGGGTCCCCCTACAGTTGGGAAACAGTATTGTCTTCTACTACTGTCGTAAAATCTGCCCTAGTTACATCAAGAGGGGATACACGTACGATAAACACGAACTCTGCAGGAGTTCGCACGTCTTGGGCAGACTGCCTGTGAAATGTCTTCAACCGAGGTACAGTGGAATATATTTCAGCATGTCATATAATTTAATATATAATATCATTATACAATATACACACAATATATACAATATAATTTTATGGTTTTTTTTTTCAATCGCCAAAATATCACGTAGCTCCCGTTTATAAGCCAGCGTTATTATTAGGCTAGTGACAAATGGTCAAAAAGTGCTTTAGTTTTTGAGATACCCCTACCGGAGGTAGAACTAAACCCAATAATGTTTTTCCTCATCTCTAAGGTCTCCCATATATGAAATGGATTCTTGGCTCAAAATATTTTACTGCTAAGATTGTTAAATTAATAGATATTGTTATACACCCCAAAACAAAAAAAAGAGTAAAATATAGCCTGTCCGTATGGGAGTTAAGGCAAATAAACTAGTGCAGATCAATCCCACAAGCTCTGAGAGCTTTGAAATTTGGCATGTTTGTAGTCAAGAAGTTGCTTTACCTACCAGAACAGACTGGATGTGAATATCTTGATGTATGGAAAAAACAGAGACATATAAACACATACCTAAAATAAGCGGACATATACAAATTTAATATCTATGCAGAATGTTTTCATTAACTTTGTGGTTGCTTTGCTATGGATTATCATAGAAACATATATGATGGCTTGTTGGAAAGGTGGGGTTGTGCTGAATCCTGCAATACCAAATATCTAAATATAGCATGACCAATCAGAGTGTTCTGTCATTCAATGTATGAGGTGTCTAAAATGAAAGAAAATGGAACACTGACATAATTTAGTCCAAAGCCCATTATCATTGGTGAGAATAATGTTGAGAAATGCAAATATAAGATATATTTAATAATGAAACATTTCATATGGCACCTTGTACTATATGGATACAAAGATTGAAATCAAAAGATTACACCTTACCATAACACAAAAAGGAGACCAGGAGTCAGGATGCAGTTTGACCTTAATGAGGCTTTTAATAAAACTATAAAACTTAACTTCACAATACAAATACAAATTAAATTACTATCTTAAATCAAACAAATGGCAATCTAACAAAACAAATACTCAGAGGGGGGATAATCACTCTCTTCTCAGGCTGTTTATTTTCTAGCACCAACCATTTGAAACATGAACTCCTTTTGGTAGCCATTCTGAGGTCAGCCCCCATGATGTTATAACTGCAACACACCACTCTCACTCATCCACATTGTCTTCAGTGACAAAGTGGGTCATATTTGGACAGTCTGGGAAAGGGCAAGAGCAAAACTCTGTGCAGGTCAAGCCCACTGAAAGACATTGGCATTTGGTGGCATCGTTGCAGTTTCCATCTTTACAGTAAAGGTGGGTGATGTCTCTAACTTCTTTAGGTGCTGGTGCCTTCTGGAACATCACAGGTTCAATACACCCATCTTCTCTGAGCCTCCACCCTCTACCAATTGGGTTCCAGAGAAGAGGTTTGGCCAGGTGGCTGTGACGCCACACTGCTGTTTGGTACAAGGCTCTCAGCACATGTTGCTGGAAGGCATCTTCTGTTGGAGGTAGATTTGCTGCTGACAAATCTGTAGTAGATGCTAGTGTGTACCTCAGCTCATCCAGGTTGGTGCAAGGATGCCCATCCACCTTTTTTCTT
The DNA here is from genome assembly GCF_030506205.2 of Paramisgurnus dabryanus. Lineage (NCBI taxonomy): Eukaryota > Metazoa > Chordata > Actinopteri > Cypriniformes > Cobitidae > Paramisgurnus > Paramisgurnus dabryanus. The sequence continues at coordinate 452,658 of NC_133339.1, forward strand.
TGGCCATACAGGAGGAGGACATACCTTCTTGCCACAGGTAAAGCCTCTTCCAGGCTACCAGAGAGTCCAAATTTGGTCATTTCCTGTAACTCACAAAGATGGGCCTTCAGTCTTGTGAGGGCAGTGGCCTTCCCAATTCTGTACAAACTGCTTGTGGTGTCACAACCCGTGAGAGCGTGGCATGCAGGTAAACACTCACAAAGCACTGCTCCAAGCTTCTGAGCGATCAAACATATAGGGATGAGTCTTTCCTTAAGGCCATGTCCAGAGTGCATAAAAACTGCTGAGGATCCAAACATCCCTTTGCTAGAATAGTACAGAAGCAAAACAAGTACATCTGTATCATCACATTTGACAATTAGACGAGAATGTGACTGTGCAAGGTGTATTGCATGTAACACAAGCCTCGTGTCAGCCTCCTCCTGGTCACTGTAAAGATCTTTCAAGCAGTCAATGCCTGACTTGCTAATCCTTTTAACCTCCTGACCATTTTCAAAGCCACCTGCCAAGATGACAGTGTTCCCTGAAGAAATTTTCGTTGGCCCAGTACTGGCGATGTAGGTGCTGACAAAGCTACATAAAGCAGCCTTGTTTCCGCTGATCCTGAGGTATTTTCTGTAGTTTGGAACATTTGTTTGTCCTGTGATGATATGTGTTCGTCTGCTGGTGTGAATGGTGCCTCTTCTTTGTCTTTCAAGATCTTTGACTGAGTGTTGGTGGTCATATCTATCAAACACTATAACGACACAGCTGTTAACTTCCTTTCCCATTAAAGTTGCGATCTTTTTCCAGACACACTCACCCAGGTCATTGAACGTTTGAAAGGCTGATTCATTGAGACTCTGTAGAAGAGCCATTCCATCAATGATATATGCTGATGGTTCTTTAACATTTGGCAGCTGCTGTGTCTCTTCAACAACAGCCTCAAGTTTCTTGGCCAGGTCAGCTTTTGTTGTCTTCCTCATGCTTCCATCATCATAAAACAAAGAGGGCGGGACAGCTGCGAGTTCGTGAGACATCACAGTCTCCAAGGACACCTCTCTTTGCTTTGAGACAGCCAGTAATCTTCGAAAGAGCACATCTGAGTCCATGTGAACCTTTCTAGAAATGCTGACTCCAACTGATGTTTTCATGTCCTTGAAGGTTGCACACTGGTTTCTTTTCTCTGGCTCCCAGAAGCTCTTTGTTCTTTTTGATTTTGCCAGACGTTGTTCAATAAAGATGGCATTCTGCTTCGCACCATCTTGGAGGAAGCTTGAGAGGTCTTTTGCAACTTTCTCAGATGCAACCTGACCACTTGCTATGTTGATTAGTTCCTCAGGAATGCTATCAAGATCAAAGGGATTCTGCCTCTGCTCTACAGCTTCCATTATCTTCTGTATGTCTCTTTCGTCTCGGTCCATTCTGGATGCTCCATGCTCCTTGTGTGCTTTCGGGCTCTGATCATCAGTGTCACAAAGCTCTTTCATGGCATCCACATATGCAGTGGTCACATGTCTTGTCATCAACCATCTTGTGAGAGCTCCTTTTCGTAATGTGAAGCCAACAACTCCACCCTGACTCTTGCCTTCTCGATTAATGGTTTGCTCCAGTGCCTGATCTGTAGGCACACAGTTGAAGCTTCGATGCTCAGACCGGCGAACAACAAACCCACCTTGCTGCATGAATGTGTATGCTTCTGGTTGTTCATGTTCAAGTGCTCTCATTTCTGCAACATAGATTGGCATGTACTTGCCATAATTGGTCCTGCCAGCAGCCCTGAACCAAGGCATCACTTCACACATGCAATTTAGGTGAAGTTGAAAGTCAGCTTCACGCTCCGAACGAAGAATCCTTAGCAATAGATCAGCCCCACTGAGGAACATTAACCAGTATCCAAAGGTTGCTGATTGCTTAACTCCCTCATTTATGAACATCTGGATTCTCTTCTGGATCTCAGGAAGTTCAGTCTCCACTTCACTGATGAGCTGTTGAGCAGTGGCCTTGTCATTACCATGAAATGCATGCTGTACATCGCGTAGGATTTGTTCTTGTGCTTCAGTCGTTGCACATAGGCCTTGTTTTTCAAGCCATGATTGCATGGCTTGCCAGAAGAGCCTGAACAGAGCCTCAGATGTTAGCTTTATGCTTCTTACTCCTCTTGCCAGCTGTTTTCCTTGAAGCAACTGTCGAGCTGTTCCCTCTGCATACACGTCTGACTCAGTTAGTATGTCAAACAGTCCACCATCGCCATAGAGCTTTCCGATGCTTGCTAGGTAAGCCATTGTGATATGCATACCTCCCAATTTCATTGTTATCTTTCCTTGTAAGGGCAATGGTTTGCTCCACAATATCTGTTGTGCTTTACTATAAATGGCAAGGTCTGCTGTCACAAGAATATGGTGCACTGTAAAAAATCCAACTCGCAAAAAGTTTAAACAACTATTTTTTATTAGTTAACTGGACAATAAAACAAAAAAAAGTTGACTTAACAAGTGGGAATAAGTTGGTTCAAAAATTGTTTAACCAACTTACATTTAACCGTTGACTGGATATACACATGCAAGTTTAAAAGCACACAAGTTGTTTTTGGTTGTTGGCGCATGCGCACTGTAGCCTATGTGGACGTTGGAGCTCATGTGGATTGTGGAATAGCGCCAAACTTCATCGTTTAAAGTAAGTATATTTTTCTGTGTATTTGAAACTGAATTTAAGTAATGTAATGGCGCTGTGCAATCTTATTTTAAAGCAAGTTTTCATGAAATAACTAATCAAGGAGAAAATATGTTGGAATACCGGTTTTATATCTTGCAAATCTTAAACTTAATGTTTTCAAATCCTCGCTATATCCAACACAGTTATTGGAAATAATGTGCGATTCGTCTCATAGACTTAACTCAAAATGTAATTGTGTTGTTTTACATCATAAAAACGTCATTGCAGCTCACGTGGAATGATAGCGCCTTGCACGAACAGGACAAACGTAACGTTAATCTTCTCAAATTTCATCGTTAGAAGTAAGTTTCTTTATTCTGTGTTTTGAAACTGAAGTCCTATTTAATAAATGTAACGTTAATGTCACTGGGCTAACGTTAACGTATTTTAAAGCAAGTTTGCATGAAAGAGCTAATCAAGGAGAAACTGTCGCAATCCCGGTTTTATATCTTGCAAATCTAACGTAATGTTTTTAAATCTTGGCTATATCCAACACAGTTATTAGAAATAATGTGCGATTTGTCACATAAACTTGATTTATGTTTATTGCATCACAGAAAACTCTGTTAGAGCTCACGTGGAATGGTGGCATTTTGATCTTCAGTAAAACGTGCAGCAGGAGTTTGCAACAAACTTCATCGTTTAAAGTAAGTATCTTTATTCTGTGTATTTTGAAACTGAAGTCGTGTTAAAGTAATGTAATGTCACTGGGCAAGCTTATTTTAAAGCAAGTTTGTATGAAAGATCATCAAGGAGAAAATATGTCACATTCCAGGTTTTATATCTTGCAAATCTAACGTAATGTTTTTAAATCTTGGCTATATCTAACACAGTTATTAGAAATAATGTGCGCTTTGTCACATAAACTTAACTTAATGTTTATTGCATCACAGAAAACTCTGTTGGAGCTCACGTGGAATGGTGGCATTTTGATCTTCAGTAAAATGTGCAGCACGAGATCGCGACAAACTTTATAGTTTAAAGTAAGTATCTTTATTCTGTGTGTTTTGAAACTGAAGTCGTGTTAAAGTAATGTAATATCACTGGGCAAGCTTATTTTAAAGCAAGTTTGTATGAAAGATCATCAAGGAGAAAATGTGTCACATTCCCGGTTTTATATCTTGCAAATCTAACGTAATGTTTTTAAATCTTGGCTATATCTAACACAGTTATTAGAAATAATGTGCGATTTGTCACATAAACTTGATTTATGTTTATTGCATCACAGAAAACTCTGTTAGAGCTCACGTGGAATGGTGGCATTTTGATCTTCAGTAAAACGTGCAGCAGGAGTTTGCAACAAACTTCATCGTTTAAAGTAAGTATCTTTATTCTGTGTATTTTGAAACTGAAGTCGTGTTAAAGTTATGTAATGTCACTGGGCAAGCTTATTTTAAAGCAAGTTTGTATGAAAGATCATCAAGGAGAAAATATGTCACATTCCAGGTTTTATATCTTGCAAATCTAACGTAATGTTTTTAAATCTTGGCTATATCTAACACAGTTATTAGAAATAATGTGCGATTTGTCACATAAACTTGACTTAATGTTTATTGCATCACAGAAAACTCTGTTGGAGCTCACGTGGAATGGTGGCATTTTGATCTTCAGTAAAATGTGCAGCACGAGATCGCGACAAACTTTATAGTTTAAAGTAAGTATCTTTATTCTGTGTGTTTTGAAACTGAAGTCGTGTTAAAGTAATGTAATATCACTGGGCAAGCTTATTTTAAAGCAAGTTTGTATGAAAGATCATCAAGGAGAAAATATGTCACATTCCAGGTTTTATATCTTGCAAATCTAACGTAATGTTTTTAAATCTTGGCTATATCTAAGCAATTTGTCACATAAACTTGACTTAATGTTTATTGCATCACAGAAAACTCTGTTGGAGCTCACGTGGAATGGTGGCATTTTGATCTTCAGTAAAACGTGCAGCACGAGTTTGCAACAAACTTCATCGTTTAAAGTAAGTATCTTTATTCTGTGTATTTTGAAACTGAAGTCGTGTTAAAGTAATGTAATGTCACTGGGCAAGCTTATTTTAAAGCAAGTTTGTATGAAAGATCATCAAGGAGAAAATATGTCACATTCCCGGTTTTATATCTTGCAAATCTAACGTAATGTTTTTAAATCTTGGCTATATCCAACACAGTTATAAGAAATAATGTGCGATTTGTCACATAAACTTGATTTATGTTTATTGCATCACAGAAAACTCTGTTAGAGCTCACGTGGAATGGTGGCATTTTGATCTTCAGTAAAACGTGCAGCAGGAGTTTGCAACAAACTTCATCGTTTAAAGTAAGTATCTTTATTCTGTGTATTTTGAAACTGAAGTCGTGTTAAAGTAATGTAATGTCACTGGGCAAGCTTATTTTAAAGCAAGTTTGTATGAAAGATCATCAAGGAGAAAATATGTCACATTCCTGGTTTTATATCTTGCAAATCTAACGTAATGTTTTTAAATCTTGGCTATATCTAACACAGTTATAAGAAATAATGTGCGATTTGTCACATAAACTTGATTTATGTTTATTGCATCACAGAAAACTCTGTTAGAGCTCACGTGGAATGGTGGCATTTTGATCTTCAGTAAAACGTGCAGCAGGAGTTTGCAACAAACTTCATCGTTTAAAGTAAGTATCTTTATTCTGTGTATTTTGAAACTGAAGTCGTGTTAAAGTAATGTAATGTCACTGGGCAAGCTTATTTTAAAGCAAGTTTGTATGAAAGATCATCAAGGAGAAAATGTGTCACATTCCCGGTTTTATATCTTGCAAATCTAACGTAATGTTTTTAAATCTTGGCTATATCCAACACAGTTATTGGAAATAATGTGCGATTTGTCACATAAACTTAACTTAATGTTTATTGCATCACAGAAAACTAATATGATACTTTATAATTATGTTTAATGACAGGCTCACTGATGGTCATCATTCACTTGCATTCTGCAAAGGATAAATAATGCAATTAAATGTAAATTAGTATTAGTAAAATAATATGCAAACTTTTAGTGTGCGTGCGTGCGCGTGATATTTAAAGTATGTTAGGTAGGTGTTTCGTTCCTACAATATAGGTCAATTGGAACCAAAACTTTAACATACAACATGATAGTTGATTATGTACATTAGGGCTGTCAAAATGGCTGAACAAGTACATTCGAAATTCGTCCTTGAAAAATAATAAAATTCGAATTATATTCGAATTATAAAGACCTACTTTATCTTGGAGAAAATACTCCTAAAAGCCCACAAGAGGGCGCAGCACAAAGCCCCAATAATATAATCATGCACAGCTTATTTTTTGTTAAAACGAATGTTATAAACACTACTAATGAAATCAAAATTAACCAGTATAGTTGTGCACCTGTAAATGTACAAAACGAATGCCATACATAGACAATGCATATTAATATAGGGCATTTTATATAAGTAGATAAATTAACGTGTTTCTAATAAAGTATGAAAACGAATTAATCTTTATTTAAGCCAAAATAAGTGGAAAAGATCATTAGTCATTTAAATTTGGTCGAGCTTAAACGCTTTTCACAACAACTTATATTATATTTTGTGTGTTCCTTGGTTGAAAATATGTAGAAATATAAGCGAGTAATAAAGTACAGAACAGAAATGTTTAACTTACGCGCAGAACGAAGCCGTTAATAAAGCAGACTCTCCGTTATTAACATAGAGGACGTGCTGAAACAGTGGAGTTGGCAGATGATCATCATGTTTATATTTCACGCAGATAATGTTGATGAAAAACTTGCATATTATCAAATGTCCAGGTGAAAGTCAAGTTTCCAGTCAGTTAAAATAAAGCCACCGCGGCGTTACATTGCAACTCTCTCATATGCGGTGTGGACTCTGTAGATGCACATATGGTTTTAATGTTGCTAAACAAGCAGCTGTATTATGGCACTTTCGTGTTGATCAGTTATTTTAAACTTTAAAACTGCATTTAGAAGCAGACGACAATAATTCATCTCAGTTAGTTTCACTTTGCGGTTGAATTCCAGTTGATGCTCCAAAAACCAAAGCAGCATCACACAACCCTTTTAATATGTATTCTGTCCGACTCGTAATCCCCACTGTCTTTTCTTGCTATTTTTCAAATGAATAACGCTGGCTTGCTCCGCATAGTTGGCTGAGCCGCTAACACTCTGTATAACAATCCGCGTCAGTTATGCATTATATCACATTGCGTGAGCTTCCTGACACAGGTCAAATTCGAATGCAAAGTTTTACGTTCGAATATGCATATTTTTTACATTCGACGAATATTCGAAATTCGAATTAAAATTTGACGGCCCTAATGTACATTGCATTTGCCTCCACATCTTAACCACATCCAAGTTAAACAAATCTTCATAAACCATCCACACTAAACCTATAATATCTGGTTGTTTCATATAATTAGTTGTTTTTCAGAATAAAGTTATAAAACTGATATCAGCTGATAATGATGTATTTGTTGTTTCATTAGGACACATCGCCAATAGACAGACAGACCAGAGGGATAAAAATGGGAATTATGGCGATAACTGAGGATGATGTCGCCTCTAGCGAATTGCCAACCTTTCAAAACTTTGCGATTGTTTTGGAGGAGGCAATTGTTCTGAAGGACATTCCAGACCTTCCATCTGCGGTTTCATACCTGTTTGGCCTTGTCTTTGCCTTGAATTTTGAATACCCCAAAGAACTGAAATATACTTTTGAAGTAATTGAGAAGGTGTTCATGGAAATGGGCACTCAGTGCTCTGCGAGAGTACAGTCCTTAAAAACAAAACTCTTGCTGTGAAAGTTAAATTGTGTGAATTGAAGTTGGAACAGAGTATGTTAAAAGGTAAAACAGATTGTTGAATTGTTGTGAATTGTTTACCCATGTTCAGGTATGTTTTAAGACTGTTTAAAGGGACACTTCACCCATTTGCATTAAGCCTTGTATAGTTAGAACCCCAGTCATGTTTTTGAATGGTCGTGCATCATTTCCTCGGTTGCCACTGAGACAGGAGAAATACAGATTTCAGTGTTGCACTTCCTTCTTTCAATGATGTAAAAATCATCATTTTGCATCATTGAAAGAAGGAAGTCCAATATCTTTGTTGAGGGGGTGAGACTACAAACACTCCTTTTCTCGGTCAGATAGGCACCAAATTCTAAATGTATGTTACATTAATGTTTTTGAAATGTAACTTTGAAGTCTTACAATGTCATTTTAATTGTTTTGTTTATTTGAATGCTTATTATTCATTTTCAGATTATTTATTGTAATTTTATTTATATTTTAATTTGTGTTTGTACTTTTTTTTACAAATATTTTATACAAAAGTGTATTTTTGTTAGAAAAATTTTAATTTAATTTTACATTTCAAAAGGTGGACTGACCATCCAGTGTTGAACTGCAACGTTTACATGTTCATTGATGTTTTAAGCATTCTAAGGAATAGAGTCAAAGCTTTTACATGTGAAAAGGGATACATTTATCTTTAGTTTTTATGTTTTTAATTTGTATTATTGATTTTGACATTTTCCAGTATTTCTTTATTTTTATTATATTGACACTCATATTTTTTCTGTTAGGAAGTATGACACTTATTTGACCTTGTTTGTATTTCTTTACAGAATGTTCAAAGTAAACAAAACTTGAAGCAAGCATTTGGTTTTATTTTACAAGACTGTGTAAATGCAAACTAGAACAGAAAAAGTTCACATAACATAATTTGAGTTGTGTCAAAAAAGGAAATAAGTCCGGTTAACTAACAAAACTGAGTTGGCTGAACCAATAGAGAACTGTTATTGAGTTGTTTCAAAAGGAATTAAGTCCATTTAACTAACAAAACTGAGTTGGCTGAATGAATAGAGAACTTTAATTGAGTTGTTTCAAAAAGGAATTAAGTCCAGTTAACTAACAAAGCTGAGTTGGCTGAACAAATAGAGAACTTTCATTGAGTTGTTTCAAAAAGAAATTAAGTCCAGTTAACTAACAAAACTGAGTTGGCTGAACAAATAGAGAACTTTTATTGAGTTGTGTCAAAAAGAAATTAAGTCCAGTTAACTAACAAAACTGAGTTGGCTGAACAAAAAGAGAACTTTGACTTAACTCAGTGATTCTAATTGAGTGAACAACTTTTTCAAAAGTTGAGTAAACTCAAAAATGCTGTGCAGCAAGTTGCCTCGAAATTTTGAGTTGAGTCAACTTTTTATTTTTTACAGTGTGCTGTCCCAGTTCTGCAGCAAGCTGTACAAGTCGTATCATAGCTGTGTAGATGGTGGACAATTCTGAGGGTGATTCTCTTATGAAGGGCAGGTAGAGAACACTGGCTACTGAACAAGCAGTGTCTGATGTGAAGGCATTAAATGCAGACCAAGCAGGGACATGCTGTTGATTCTCAAATAAATTTCTGGACAGCTTCCATACCAGATCTCTGTCTTCAGCTGCTTTAGAGATTGTTGTATTTGTGTGCAGTAACTCAGGTTGGGCAAGTTCAGGTGGTTCGGGTCGCTTTGTAGATTTGATGTATCTGTAATCACAATTGAAATGAGAGGATAAGCTTATGATCATATGCATTGAATATCAAATCACTTTAAAAAATCAAAACATACTTTCATCTTGAACATTAATTTGTATTTATCTTCAGCTGTTCATGTGACTAAGCAAATACCATAACATGAAAGAAAAAATAATGGACCAAATGTACCTGTAAAGTTTATCTTCATTCATATCAAACGTGTTTAAGGTGGTGAGGGACCTCTGTGGAACCCGTGCTAGGCATTTATCTGCTGTGGAGACTTGGCCTCTTCGGAACACAACAGACGCCATAGCATGAGTTGTACGCTTCCCATCCAGGGTGTCTTCATTTTGGTCAAAGTTGTCGATGGCTGCATCAACAATTCCATGTTCAGCAACTCCAGTGAGGCCAGTTGGGATGTAGACACCACTCTCTGTCCTTGATATTTGGTCTGCTGCCACAGATGTGAGGAAGTGCCTAACCTCTGTATAGGAAACACAGTGCCCCATTGCACTGAGCTCATTGATGAGTGTCTTACTACCAAACTCATGATGTATCAAAATGGCAAGTCCCAGTGTGATTGGCGTATGGATGTGACAGCTCTGTCCAATGAGATCATGACAGATTGCGATAATACAGAGATTGTCCTTTGAAGCTGGGTCATCATCACATGTTTGGTAATCTCTGTGGGCATCTGAATCAACACACCAGTTGACAAAGTCATACAGGATGTTGGGTACATACTTGCTGCATTGGAGACGTGATAGACGGTCACTGCTGACATATGATTGACTGTCATGCTCTATCTGCTCCATGCTTTTCCTCAATATGTCTGCAGCCCGGTGTAATATTTGGATTTCGGAAAGACTCTGACTTGTCTGTGGAAATGTTGTCTCACTGTCTACTGTTATTTCTGTGAGTTTAGCAGCTTCCCTCAGTGCATAACCTATGGTCATACTTTCTGAGCAGATCAGATCTGACTGTCCTGGACGTGGAACAAATACAAGCCTGTCTTTGTAATGCTGTATCAGCTTTTCCTTTAGTTTCCAGGATCTATATTTCTTGTGTTGAACTATGGACACACCTTCTTTCTCAGCAATGGTCTTTAGTATGTTGTCATAGCTATCAGTCAAAGAGGTGAGTGTCTTCACTTTCATATATTTGGACAATACTGTTTTATCAATGTCTTCAGTGAGCTTAATAAAGGCTTTGTCATAGACACTGGTCTGCTTTTCTGTTTCTTTTCTTCGTCTGGCAGCTGCTATATTTCGTTCCGAGATGTAGTGTGCAAGGCACATTTTGTGGTATTTGGCATCATATGCAAAAAGATCTGGGCATGAAAGAATTCGAAGATGTACATCTTCATCAAGCCTTTCAGAAGCTGCCCGAAGGACCTTGTCTCTGGTACTTGTGCCTGTACCAGTCGAAATGGGTGTCAGAGGTTCTGGTCTAGAGCTGGCCTTCCCACAAATGAAACAATCTCTCCGTATTTCAAATGATGTTGTATCAGCCCTACTCAGCCTTCTTGGTGCAGATGTGCTCTCACTCTCAACATTTGCAACTTGCTGCTGCTCACTGATTTTTGTCTTACTGCAGTAGTTCGCTCTACATGATACATGATATGAAACTTTGATTTTGGAGGAAAGTATGTCATCTGTATATGGAGCCAGAGTTTTATGGACATCATCATCTCTCTGCTGAGCAAGGTTAAGTATGCGTTGGAGGCCTTCTACTGTGGGGTTTTGGACATAGGGATCTTTTTTCTTGCCCTTTTCAAATTGTTTCCCACAAATTATACAAAGCTTTGGATCCAATGTCTGTAAGACATTCTCCATAATTCAAGAGACTAGTGAAAAGGAAAAATTATATACATTTCAGAATTTTCATTGAAATGCAGATCAAGTTGAATTACACATGCAACATTAAGTAATTTATACTAAGTAATTTATACAACTAGCTACTTAGCTTCTTGTATTAGGCTAGGTCAGCCTTTTCATATGACATAATATTTGTAATTATTTACCTGTCTGGTTAGGAAGATATCAATAAAGTAGCTAGCTACAGCTAGATCCAACCATTAGCATAACACTAATATCTTATTCTTATCTAATCAATGATCACACCAATGGGGTGAAGTAAGCAGTGAGTGCTCTACTGCCCTCTGCTGGCCTGGACAGACAAAAGCTAACAATATAAATAAAAGTGGATATACATATTTTAAGAAAGGTGTTGCATTTCAATGTTAACATGATTCAATTTGATCTGTGTTTCATAGGAATCATATAGTATATTGTGCCTTATAAAATGTATCGTTATTAAATGTATCATGAATCTTAAATATTTTGTGTGTTCATTTTAGACACGTCATACATTAAGTGACAGAACACTCTGATTGGTCATGCTTTATTTACAAATTTGGTATTGCCAGATTCAGCACAACCCCACCTTTCCAACAAGCCATCATATATGTTTCTATGATAATCCATGGCAAAGCAACCACAAAGTTAATGAAAACATTCTGCATAGATATTAAATTTGTATATGTCCGCTTATTTTAGGTATGTGTTTATATGTCTCTGTTTTTTCCATACATCAAGATATTCACATCCAGTCTGTTCTGGTAGGTAAAGCAACTTCTTGACTACAAACATGTCAAGTTTCAAAGCTCTCAGAGCTTGTGGGATTGATCTGCACTAGTTTATTTGCCTTAACCTCCATACGGACAGGCTATATTTTACTCTTTTTTTTGTTTTGGGGTGTATAACAATATCTATTAATTTAACAATCTTAGCAGTAAAATATTTTGAGCCAAGAATCCATTTCATATATGGGAGACCTTAGAGATGAGGAAAAACATAATTGGGTTTAGTTCTACCTCCGGTAGGGGTATCTTAAAAATTCTGGGGCATTGTCACTAGCCTATATATGAATATGCTAATTCAATTTTCGTGTGGTAAATAAATGTTTGTGTGGTAGGTATTGGCATACCGTGTCGTAAAAATATTATATCATCAAGCTACCATAGATGAATCTGCAAAGTTGAAAATACGATTTTCATTATAGCCTGAGGCAAGACACTTTCACCAGAAAAATAAATAAACAAACATGCCTAATATCAGCCTGCAGTTATCTGGCTAGTTTGCCTAAAAGATGAATTTGTCCGTCTAATAATATATAATTTACTTCATCATAATATTGACGACATATCTATTACCTACCACACAAACATTGATTTACCACACAAAAATTGAATTAGCATATCCATATAATAACGCTGGCTTATAAACGGGAGCTACGTGATATTATGGCGATTGAAAGGCGCTATATAAAATAAAGATTATTATTATTATTATTATTATTATTACTACTTGCAAGAATGTAGCACCACCAAAGTTGTACACCCCATTTAGAAATAGGCTTACTTCTGACTTTTGTTGTCCTAAAAAGGGGTTTCGTCATAAAAAACTACTCCAACATTAGGCTGTACAAAGTTTGCACTTGAACCATAACACTTATATCTTGTTTTAACAGGAATCTGTTGTTCAGGACTATGCCTGTACCTGTGCTTCATCTGATTTTGAGCCTCCACAGCATAGTACATCTGGGAGAGACAGGGCAAGAGGGAGGGGGACAGGTAGAGGTGGGGGTAGATTGAGGGGAAGAGCGAGGGGGAGAGGGAGGGGAAGAGGGAGGGGAAGAGGGAGGGGGAGGATACAAGAGGACATGGACCCTGAGAGCCAGCAGAGGATTCAGAGTTTGCAGGATCAGCGTGATGCGGAAATGCAGGCCAGAATCCAGGCATTGGACCCTCAGCAAAGAGATGCACTTCTCCAGAGGGTCATGACAAGACTCCCTGGCCTGATGTTTGATGTGTTGGCCTTGCTGGAGGATTCCGAACATCCGAGAGTCCCTGCTGGAGCTGTTCTCCAGTGGTGCACCTGTTCAAACTGTAGAGAAATGAACACTGACATTGAGAGACTCTGCTGCAGGCAAACACCAGACACCTGCATCAGTAACATGGCCCATATGCGCCTGTATATACTGGACGAAGGTGTGTTACGGTTGGCTCGGGCAGCTTGGAATGACATTTTTGCTATTGAGGATAACCAGGAACCAGGTGTAGAGCAAAGGCAAAACAGGCATGCAGCCTATCGCCAGTTTGTGCTCTGGCAGCACGGTCGCCTTGGGGAGGGCAACAGAGTCGTCATCCCGAGCTGCTGTGTGTGGCGAATCAGAGACACTTTTCCAGACCCAAGGGCACAGTATGTAGGTTTCAGGGTTCGCCGGCTCATGTAGACAAATATTTTGAATTTTGCTGTAAATAGTGTGTTCCATGTATTTATTTGTGTTATTTGAAAATAAATACAGAAGTTTTTGCAAAACAGGACAAACTTTTATTTTTTTAACCTTATCAAGTATTACACACACACACACACACACACACACACACACACACACACACACACACACACACACACACACACAAAAACAATTAACTTTGGGGAACACCTTCACCACGAGCCACATGTGCCCTAACTAGTTCTTCTGTTGGTGGTGGCTGTACTGGAGCCAGCCCAGCTAACAAAAAAAGGTCCCCTGGACGTCCCCTAAATGTCCTCTGCGAACGTCCCCTGGACGTTATCGTGTAGGGTCCCCTGTTACGTCGAGCGGACGTCCGCGAAGACGTCCTCCGGACTTTCACAAGGACGTTTGCAGGACGGTCAGCGGACTTTCGGGACTTTTAGGGGACGTTCGCCTAAAGTCCTCAGCACATCGTTTTATTTCATTACAACCAATGAAATCAGACACGCTAAACATTGTTTACCACAAAGTTCTTTTATTTTAATTGAACAGGTGTAATTTTCCTGTGCTCCGTGTTTGTGTGTGCGTGCGCGAGCGAGCTCCCGTGCGCGTGCCTGATCTCCCGTACGCGTCAGTCAAACGCGCTTCAGCTCCGTGTGTGTGCGTGTCTCTGGCTGTCTGCTGGACTCCCATGTCAAATATTTCCGTTGTCTTCTAACCTAAAACAACGAAATGAACACATTTAAAAGATAAGTAGTTATTATTTATTGGGGTGGTTTCCCAGACAAGGATTAGCTTAAACCAGGACTATGCCTCAGTTTAATTATGAAATATAACTAGTTTTAACAAACATGCCTTACTAAAAACATTACTTGTGTGCATTATGATGTTAAACAAAGGGCACTGATGTATTTAAGATTTCCCTGTCTGGGAAACCGCCCCGATATGTTTAAAATGTCTTGCAAAATATCTGTAGCAAACATTTAAAAGATAAGGGAGACAGAATTCTGTGCTAAAACTAGAAAGTATGCACAACTCACTTTTACCTAGTATTTCATGCTTATGGCATTATTGTTGCTGTTACAGTTCACTCAAAGTAAAGGTGGGTAAATGTGGACATACAGTACTGTGCAAAAGTCCCTCTAAAACAATCCTGCTACACCAGCCTGACCAGCGGAAACCATACTGGGAGAATTCATATTCATATTGATTTGCATTTACACATAAAATGGGTAACAAACATTACTGTGCAAAAGTCTAAGGCCACCATCATTAGCTTTGTTGTTTTAGCAAAGTTTTAATGTCCATCCATATTTATTTTTCACTCTTTTTTTAAGATACAAACAGAAAATACAGGAAAAATTTACACACAATTAAAAACAAAACAATTTTCAGAAGTAAATGTCTTTTTCAGGCATCAGTCAGTATTTAGTTTGACCTCTCTTGGCACGAAACACATCTTCAGGACTTCATTCTCCTCAAAAAAGCCTTAAGTCATTTGATGATTAGAATTAGAATTTCATTTTATTTAGGTTTAAGAGATCCTGCAGTTGCCTGCTATTGCTCAAGTTTAAGGGGAGTTTACCCTAAATACTTGACACCTCAGCTTATACTTTATACTGTTTTTAATACCACATACACATTTCCTGTATTTGCTGGTTGTATTCTAATAAAGACACTGAGAAATAATTATATATGATCACTACACAATTGCAAAAACAACTAAACTAATGGTAGCATGCTTCTACCCTGACCAGCTACAAAATGAACATACACATCTCAGAGAGAGCATAGGTCACACAGAGTATAAAAATAGTTTACTATGACATAAAATAATGTAAGTTGTCTTATACATTGATCTTTGATATTATTGTAGGTTTTTGTGTTAAAGGCATCTAGAAGTATACTATGTAGAGTATATGATACTATATGTATCCAAAGCATCAAACATTATTTTTGTTTTAAAAATAGACTATTAATTGCTATTAATGTTTATGTGCTATTAACATTTACAATGTACATTCTTATTTACAACATTACAATTTACATACAATATATATACAAAAATAATTTTGAAATGTTTGGGATTCACACAGACTCACTATAATTCATTGTTAGTTGCAAGTGTGAAACTGAGCTGCTGAAATTCGCCCTGTGTAGCTGAAGCATCCTCCTATTTCCCATCTCCCAAACTGCCTCCCCTTTGAAGAAACAGATAACGAATCTACAAACAAAAACAATCCGTAATAAACATGGGTAAAACGTCAGCAGTGACTAGTAATGTTGCATGTGTTATGGCACATACCATCTTTTGAAAGTCAGCTTGGTTTGCTCATTGTCTGCTGCATTTTTCCAACCACTGCTGTGGTGTTGTCCTGTATTTGGTCTACTTTCAGAATGATTCTCCACTCCAGGATTTCTTCCAAGAATGAGTTTTGAAACATTAATAACATTACTAACTACACCAGTAAAATAAATGAACAATAAGTCTGTGTGGAAGAAAATGCCTATCAATATCAATAATTTAAGATAAAAAATAACAAAATACTGTACCTTGATTCATTATTGGAAGAAATTGACTGATGTGCTGCATTTGTGATAAAAAACAATTAATTAGATTTAAAAATTAATGATGTAAGTATTGTAGTAACTGTTGTAAAATGTTGAATGCTCTATCATTTGTAAGTCACTCAAGGCATATGCTAAATTAATAAATATAAATCAAGTAATCATCATTATACTACAAATACTGTACATGGCATTAAAATGTACTCACAATAAGGTGCCTCAGGCAACATCAAAACATCTTTTTGCTTTTTCTTACTGGTTGCTCCTCATCTATAAAAGAATGATAATATGAAAGTAAATCATAGTGTCCTTATAGTTTCACCTGGCTTCTCAGCTGAAAAACTACTAATTGCTGTTAATAATGATTCATTTTCTTCACTTTCAAACTGGAAATCTTATCCTCAGGTCTAGAAACAACAAGACAAAAAAGTAGTATTTGATATTATTAAGAAACTTACACAATGATTCCCACTGTTTAAAATCATGTAACAATGAATGCAGTGACAATGATATCACCTTCAATAATGATTTCACTTTCAGATAATTTACTGTCCCATTTAAAGAAAATAATAGACGACATGCATTTGTTTTGATCATTACAACTCTTGGTCAATATACATTACTGTGCAAAAGTCTTGGGACACTATCACCAGCTTTGTTGTTTTAGCAAAGTTTTAATGTCCATCCATATTTATTTTTCACTCTTTTTATTAAGATACCAACTGTAAATACAGGAAAAATGTACACAAAATTAAAAACAAATCCATTTTCAGAACTAAATGTCTTCTTCAGACATCAGTCAGTATTTAGTGTGACCTCTCTTGGCACTAAACACATCTTGAGCTTTTTTGAGGAGACTGAAGTCCTGAAGTCATTCGATTAGAATTAGAAATTAGGATTTAATTCCATTTAGGTTTAAGAGATCCTGCAGTTGCCTGCTATTGCTCAAGTGGAAGGAGAGTTTACCCTAAACACTTGACACCTCAGCTTATACGTTTACCGGTATATTGTTTTTAATACTACATACACATTTCCTGTATTTTCTGGTTGTATTCTAATAAAGAGACTGAGAAATAATTATATATGATCACTATACAATTGCAAAAATAACAAATCTAATGGTAGCATGGTGGCCTAAGACATTTGCACAGTACCTCACATAAACATTGTATATTTGGATTGCCAGTATTTGTTAAGGTTAAAAAGAAGTTTGGTATTACTTTGCATACTTTACCTGTGTGAGAAAATGGGCTACTCTGACTGCTTGTATTGTCCACAGCTGTTTGTCCAGAATGGCACATTATTTATTTTGGTCTCAATACCCTTCAGATGGAAACAAGCATGTTTGATTATTTTTTATATGTAGCTGACCTTCATGTTTATCATTTGTATTTTATAAAACATTAACCAAATCTTACCACATTCTTTCACTCTAACCACAAGGATGGTGCTACCTCAGCCTTATTTTGTTCTGTAAAATGGAGCAAAACAGCACAGGAAACCTGTAAGTAAAGTCCATATAAATCTGTAAGTTCAGCTTGCAGTACACAAAGGCAATGTACACAGTTAGCCATCTCAAACCTTAGGCTGAAATTGTTTTCCAGTGTTTTTCCCTTTTTCCTGGAAACATGTACGTTGTTTAATCTTAGTTTTTCTCAAACCAGTATCAATATTACAGAATAAGATAAGCTGATCTGCTGAACTTACCTTTTTGGAGGACATGTTTAGATGTTTAAAGGCTGAGAAAACAAAATAAAGAAAGTTAATATATATACACACACATCAAAATATATTAAATGTTAAAATGTTACCCAGATGTACCCCCAACCCTCCCAGAGCTTTTATGTATTATTAAAAGAGATTTGATTCAATTTAAGATTTTTATTTAATAGGCTTTATGCCCAGCTGCACTACTTCCTGAACTTCAGCCAGCCCATTGTTTCCTGTCTGCCATTATTGGACAAACTGATAAATCCAGGTCTGTCTGATTATTGTTGTTGTGACTACTGAGGTCAGGCACACCTGGATTAATCAGTTTGACCAATAATGGCAGACAGGAAACAAGGAGCTGGCTGAAGTTCAGGAAGTAGTGCAGCTGGGTATAAAGCCTATTGCTACCATTAAAAAGGTTTAACCATATACCACCAAATAAAGGTTTAAAAATAAAGTCTAAACAATATATTTATAGGCTACATACATTCAGGCTGGTCCATTATGCTACACATTTAAAAAATAATTGAACCACATCTACAAACTTATTTTGGTGATTTAGCCCACAAGTTACTTAAACTGGCATGCCCATTGTTTTTACAATGAATTAAATGGCTTTTTTTACTGCGTTTGCCACAGTATTCAATCCTACACGTTATTTTACTACAGTACAGTAGGCGGCGGTATACTGTAGTGTGCAGTTCGTGTCCGCATCGTCATACGCGCCAGTATTGCTGGAAGACTGCAGGAACAGAACCCCCTGGAAAGGTAAGGTAGGAGTTTTAATTTAAACCTTAAAATGTGGGTTATCATCACGACAGTTACTTTTTGCTTTGCCATTATTGAAGAATCAATTCGGCAGAATCTCGCGCACGCTCAACTTGTAGGCCGTTTCTCAAACGGAAGGCTACATCCTCCGGAGGTCGAATATGCAGGCTGCATACGTCATCAAGCCTGGTTTATTTCAGTTAAATAAACATTACATTCGCAAGTCATAAGCATATTACAACAATTTACGATTAACTGAGAATAATAGTTAACTTTATAATTGTTAATATTCTTAAATATGACAGTCTTGATGACGTAAAAGGTATACAGCCTAAGTTACAAATGCTACTTCCAGTGGTTAGCCTTCGGATTGAGGCGCAGTTACTTATATTAATACTACTTTAAAACCATATACATTTACTCTAACACTTAAACAAAGTAAGCGAGTAACTTAAATATGGCTACAAACCTTGAATGAGTTATCAAACTGCGCTCTTGAACCAATATAAATACTGTATATGGTAACGATGATAACGAAATCTTACTCTGTAACGAAAACTTGACGAAATTACTTACTTATCTAACAATTAACTACAAAATAAACGGGATGTGTATAAAAAATGACGAAATTTAAAGGAGCTTTTGCTTATTCCCTTCACCGAGACCGTTGTGTCAGTTGAAGTTTGACGTGTGATGCCTCGTGCCAGATAATTCAAAATGTTCTCGCACGCAGTCAGGAGGCTTCATGCGGCGCCGCAAGACTGACAGCCGGATGACGTCAGAGTACCGCGAGAATGATTTAAGAAATCAAATTTCGTCTCGCTCTCGCGATACTTTGACGTCATCTGGCTGTCATCTTTCCTTTTACAACACAAGTTGTTTCTATCTATTAGACACAACAATGGAATTAATAATATCAGTGATTTTTTTGTTTGTCTTAATCTTAATAGCTGTGTGTTGTACAACTTGACAATTCATAAAAGTATAACAAGTATTTGTTTGTTTTTTGTAGATGAGTTCCTTATTAAAGAAAGGCTTGATGCTGTTTACTCCACACTAGGCTGACTTTGTATTATTTGTCTGTGAAGACAGTTCACAGTTTCTGAATCCCATCAAGAATGAAGACCTGGAGGCCGCCATATTGAGATGTGAGTCAAAATATATACTTTTATAACCATATATGACATTTCAATGTAGTGACATTTAAGTTTTCCTGGCTAAAATAATTGAATTTGGTAATATTTGTTAATAAGATTATTAATGAGTTATATTTGTATAATTAACTTGTATAGCAAGTTATATAGTTATATTTGTTGGAACAAATAAGGATATTGTTAATAACAAGCTAAGATCTTGAGTTTTTTGGCTATGGTTTTAAAGGATGTTTAAGAAGGGGAAAGAAAGAATAGGTAGTTTAATTTCATTTACATGCATAGTTCAGGGGGAAATTGTTCATAGGAAGCATTCAAACACAACCTAACATCTGATGCTTTTTACTGTCTCATGCTTTTCTGTGTTCCAGGGTCCGATGTCATGATATGGCGCTTTTCCAATGTAGGGTACAACTTGGCTCGGCACGATGCAGCTCAGCTCGCTTTCGTTGCTTTTCCAGTACAGTTTAGTGTCGCTTCAGAGTGGGTGAGATTATAGGCAGGGGTGCACATAACTGGTGCGTATGCTCAAATAGAAACAATTCTAGTGTACCAACGTTGCTGGAATTTTGTTACATAGTTAGCTAATTTACTTTGACATAAGAGATTTCTCCGTGCATCAGTGGTAAGATAATTAATGTGTGTTGTTAGCAGTGATCCGCATCTCAATGCTTCAGACAGCTTGCTAGTACAAGTATACATTTATATGAGTTAGGCTAGTAGTTATTTATAAAGATTAGATAAGTAAAAAACAATAACCAGGGTTATTTTATGTACATCATTGTCTACCATGTTTAAACAAAAGCGATATGGCGAAGAGAGTAGTCAGGAGAAAAGTGATGATGTCAGCATGTAGGATGTCTGTGCTATGAATAGTGTGAGTACCAAGTAACATCTCCAGGTACTTCTTTGAGAACCAGGACAAAAAAAGTTATGTGCACCCCTGATTATAGCCTTATTGTTAAAGTTGCGTCCTCTCTACTGCCGTAACATCATCGTAAATGTGATACAAACACACACACACACAACATGGAGCAACAGAGCATATTAATGGAATGCAGCCACAAAATCAAAATTGACAGCCACAAGTAGATTTTCCACTACCTCTCTCACATGACAGGTTCTATACAAACACCCGTGTCATCAGTACCTGTACTCCGCTGACAGAACATTTACGCCTATACTTTTGGTGCGTTTTGAATGCGGAGCCATGCGCAAAGTTACAAAACTGCCATCCAGACATGGGCGCGGTGGTGTGCTCTGCATTTTTGTAACTTTGCACATGGCTTCGCATCCGAAACCCATTACCCCTTCCCCAAAAGTGAGCTGTGCTGAACTGGGTCATACTATGCAATGGAAAAGCGCCAAAAGTGTCCTACTTCCTGGCTTGAATGATTTAGGTAAGCAAATTTATCTGATACATCAAAACCTAAAACGTTTTAATTCTTTCTTGCAGTGTTAACACGGCATTTTGATCTTGATATTTATTCACATTTAATGAGATATGGAGATTTTTATCTTTTACAGATGAAGACATACATTTAAGTGAGCCGTTTTTATGTCCATACACTGCGGGCCAGCATACATGAAAGTCCCCATCATGTTTCTACAGTAGCCCTAAATGGACAAACTGTTCTACAGAGCGTGTTTCGTCCATACGTTGTCTCAAGGGCTCAATATAGCAAACATACATGTAGACCGCTGATAGGCAGTATCCACGCATGTAACCACAGAAGCAGCTTGGTCAGTTTAACTCACAAATGAAGAAACAGCAGATTGTTGCGTATGTTTTGAGAAGACCAGCAGCAGTGGCGGCCGGTGACTTCTTTTTTTGAGGGCGCTCGATGCAAAGTTCATCACAACATGTATGTAGCTTGTCATGTGTGTGGTTCCTTTTTTCAAAATATGTGTTCTGCGCTATGAGAGATCCTGTAAGTGCCTGCTGCAGATGCGTCTAAAGGGTTTATGATAAAAGAGACGCTCGCTTTTGCCAGATACTCGCATAATCCCATGTGTAATCAGAGTTTAGTGTTAAGGGAGTGTCTTGTGTGTATTTTGTGAACGTGAGCGTCTCTTTTATCATAAACGGTTTTGACGCATGTGCAGCAGGCACTTATTTTGACAAAATATGTGATGCACATAGGATCTCTCGACACGCAGGACACATATTTTGGAAAAGGGGACCACACACATGATACTCCGAACACTTATTTTGAATTAGCGCCCCTCGAATGAGGAGTCACGAGCGCCACTGACCAGCAGTGATCGAAGTAAATAAACAGCGACTCGTTGCAGCAGTTTGAGTTAAGTCATTCCTCAACTTGGCCTATTTTTGTTCTCACCGTCGCAAATGGAAATGGCTATGACGCAGTTTTTTACCTGATGGGAGGGGTTCTAGTGAACCAATAACAGCGCTTGTGGTCCACGTAGAACTGACACGCTGTTAAAAATCAGGCTACGCTCAGGCTATGGATAACCTACGGTGTAGACCTTACGCACAACTATAACATGGGCTTCAGAGTGACAATGACATTTTTGTCCTGTGGCAGCTACCATAGAATCACATTGCGCTTCGAAATTTAGGTTGATTGCTATTCGCAATTTCACTGCTAGATGCCACAACAAAATATAATACACCTGTAACAGATATAACTTTGAAATATGGTTTACCAAATGCTGAAATTAACATGAACTAAGATTAATAAATATTGTAGAAGTATTGTTTATTGTTAGTTCATGGTGGCAAATGCTAACAAATACAAGCTTATTGTAAAGTGTTATCTTTGCAATTTAATACTAAACTTAAAAATGTGTAATTTCAGAGGGGTTGAAGGTTAAAATGTTTTGAGCTCATTTGTTGACAGTAAACAATATAATAATATTGGGCTTGTTTTTGAAGCTGCGGTTGCTTTTTTGTCTCACGAGAGCTGGCAACACTAAAGACATTTTAGTAAGAAACCGTATAGAAAAAAGAAAAATAATAGAAAAAAAGGAAAATTATGAAATTACAAAGTACACCTTATTTTGCAGTCTAATCAACACTTTCTGACAGTTTAAATGATGGGTGTAGAATTTGAGATATAGTTCAAGTTTATATGAGGATGTATGTCTTACCTGTATCTTTTTTCAATTGTTCTTTTCCAGAATTTTCAGCGTTGGACTTGTGTTCCGCGTGTTTGGCCTCTTTAACACTTGCTGTTTGAAAGTCATTGCTTGCAACAGATTGAGTGAATGTCATTCTGCATTTCTGTTTGCATTGCTTTGCTTGCATTTGAATCCTTTGCAATAATAAAAGTTTTACATTTGAGCTGTAGTTGTAGATTCAAGTTTGTTTTTCCTTGATATAATGTATTTGTATAGATTTTTGCTGTGTGACAATTATATATCATGCAGTGCTTCATATATGAGAAAGACAACGCTTGAACCACACAACACCGTATCATATTAATCAGAATAAACAAGTACTTGCACTTCATTTATATTTAATTGGGTGATGTGTAACTTCACAATGGTGGATTCTTTAACTATTACATGAATATGTGCATTGTGATTTCGATTTATTGACAATAGTTATGTCTTAGGAATAGTATGGAAAATCATTAACTAAAAAAGACATGGTGCCAGATCTTTTTATTCACGTTAAATGTAAAATTATTGTAAAATTGTAAGTTGCTTTAATGGGATCTATGTAATAAAATCAGTAAAGGGTTGATATAAAGGCCATGTTTTAGCATACTAGTTTAAAAATTAAGAAAAAAATAATAATAATTATAAAATAATATTAGATACTATAAACTACGATTTTCATTAGTAAAGTAATAGCAAAAACAGCATTTTTACTTTGATGTCTGCATGAAAGGGTAACCCTGCCTTATGGTTAAATGTGTAGTATGGGTTTATATTAAAACTGAGTGGTTTCACGTCCCCGGAAGGTCCGCCTGTGAACGTTGTCTAGAGGACCATATGCTAACGTCCTCGGAAGGTCCGCCAGCGAACGTTATTTAGCGGACCATATGCGGACGTCCCCGGAAGGTCCGCCAGCGAACGTTATTTAGCGGACCATATGCGGACGTCCCCGGAAGGTCCGCCAGCGAACGTTATTTAGCGGATCATATGCGGACGTCCCCGGAAGGTCCGCCAGCGAACGTTACAATGCGGACCTTATGCGGACCTAAGAGGACGTTCGCAACGTCCGGAGGACGTCCCCTGTTTGCTGGGAGAACACCTAAGTGCCTGGGATCATCTGGCCTGAGGGTCTGTTTCCTAGGAAGACCACCTCCACTTTGCAGCCTCTTTGCAACGATGGCCCTCTGCAGGTCTGGAATGTAGGAGTAATCCTTTTTCTCCTTCAATGTGTAGACACTCCAGAATTTGGACCCCTTGTTGTAGTATCGTCTGTAACTAGAAAGAAGGTTCAAATTGTAATAACAAATGTCAAAATACACTAAGATTCCAAAAGGGAATACCTCAGCAGATGCTAAAAACTTACATCTTGTGTCCATCTCTATTTCTTGAAGGGAGATGGTGATTGTGACAGTTGTAGTCTATTGCTGCAAGTAAGGTCCGTGTCCGATACACTACTGCGTTGTAGGAATACCGCTTCCCTGCATACATGAGTATGTGATTTTGGAAGTTTTCCAGATCTGATGTAGTCCTGCAGTGTGGGAGAACAAACAAAAACTTCAGTGTTACTTTGCTTTGATAGTAACTAACATACTACTAATGATCTGCAAAGAACATGTTTTTTAATAAAGTTATTGAAACAGGATATAGTAGCACCACTCAGGATAATTTATTGTAAGACACTGGTAGTGTACATAAAAGGTAATGTATATCTTAGGGCTGCATATACAACTAATCGTTTGCAGAATAAAAGTTTGTGTTTACATCATATATGTGTGTGTAGTGTATATAATAATAATGATGTATATATAAACACACTCGTATGTATAATTTTTAGAAAAAAATATTTATATATTTAGCATTCATATGTTTATTTATTATAAATATACACATGCACATATTTTTTAAATATATATATGCATGAATATGAGTCTAAAAAAGTGTGTGTATGTAAATTAAATTATGTAAATGTGTGTATGTAAATTATCATTATATACAGTACACATACATATATGATGAAAACAAAAACTTTTATTCTGCAACATTAGTTGTGATTAGTTTTTATGCAGGTCTAGTATATACCTAAAGTTGATGAACTTCTTAACATTTTTCAACCAACGCTTGTCCAGGACGATGGCTACTAATGCTTGGTGAGCTGCTGAACCTGGAATCACACATCATCATTTTGTGAGAAGGACAAAAGTCCATTAAAAGCAACACACACTCCTAATGAAAATAAATTAGAATTACCTTGTTCTATCCACGTTTTGTCCTGGGTTCCATCACCAAGTGGTTCATGCTCACACGATCCAGTAGCCCAGGTGTGCTGGTTGCGAACGTGGTGTATAACAGCATGCCACTTCAGCTGCAGAAATACAAAACAGAAATAGAAACGTGATCTCTCTTGCCTTCTGTACATACAGCAAAACAACCATTTTGTTTACAGCATCGATTCACTTCCAAAAAACATACCTTGAATTCCTCTACCGAAGACGCTTGCTTAGCACAATACCAGAAATGGCTTACAATGTCCCTGATCCATGGCAAAATTTCAGACTGGTCCTTCATCACACCAGCCTGAAAAAAGGACGTGCCAGTGTGAGA
The DNA here is from genome assembly GCF_030506205.2 of Paramisgurnus dabryanus. Classification (NCBI taxonomy): domain Eukaryota; kingdom Metazoa; phylum Chordata; class Actinopteri; order Cypriniformes; family Cobitidae; genus Paramisgurnus; species Paramisgurnus dabryanus. Next base: position 478,095 of record NC_133339.1, read on the forward strand.
CAGCCCCCATAAATATGCTTCAGAAAGATATGTAAAAGGTTGAAATACGGTTACTAACAACTCACTCATCAGTCATAGAAACATTGCTTACCCGTCGCAGCTTCTTCCCCAAATTTTTCGCTGCGTGCCAAATATCTAGGGAATGATGTAGACCCCATTGCTTGTATTTTCCATCTGGTTCTGTGAAAAAAGAAGCCTTTAGAAAAAATCTATCAATTTCATAATCCACAATTCAAACATTTCGGCCATTTTCCTTACTCAGCAAAGAAGAAATTTGAGGGTGGGCATCAGTCACCACTTCCGATATATGGATCTCCGGCAAGAGTGCGTCCATTGTTCGGATAAAACACTCCTTCTCCATAACCACCGAGTTCCTGTTTGTTTCCCGCTTATCCAGAGAGACAATGTGTACAATGTCTCTAGATTCCTGCTCTATGGTTGTGTAGGTGCAATACTGTGCACAGTGGCCTACACAATGTAGAGCATAGTGGTCGATGTGTCAACTGTGCAAATCATAATCTTTCGCTCTGTCTTCCTTTCTTCCACCCTCCCTCACTCCCACCCACCCTCAGACGCACGCACGCACACACACACTTACCTGGAGAATCCATTCTGCCATCACCTAATGAGAAGACAAAACAAAAACAAACATTACAAAAGATATCACAACATGATCTTGATAAGTATTAGCAAAACACATACATGTCAATATAATCTTAGGTGACAAAGGTATCAAAGCAAAGTCTTACCAAGAACAACCACCTTGTCCTTTAAACGCAAACGGGTCAAAACATCAGCTCGGATTTTCTCCCAGAACTCAGCAACTGGTTCGATGCAGTAGGTATCCTGAATTTTGAAAAAGGTAGACTCTGCCACCATCCCCATTTGCATGAAGTTAAAGAGAAATGCCACTTTCCTGTAGTTGTTCCCGGATAACAGGATATTTGTGGATAGCATGAAGTCTCCCCCTTGCATCCCGTATTTCAAAAGGGGCTGTGAATTCCATTTCCAGATAACGTGTCCAAAGGGGCATAGCTAAAAGTAAAATACGAACAATAAAAAAACCACACACAAGAAAAGTAATACACATACTAATTCAAACACTACAACACTAGACCAGACTGACCTACAAATAACTGAAAGTTCTTGATTATTCAACACAGAACTGTTATTTGAAACTCCATGAAGCAAAGAGCATTTGGATGATCGAAATGCCTAAGTTACTCAAGTCAGAAGCAGATTTCTCCCCAGAATCAGTCACTCCTCAAACACACAACTATTGAGTGTAATACACACATATGCACATGCACACAATGAAAGCAAATACTGTTGGCTTACCCATTCCAAAACCACACCAGTTCCCCGAGGCTTCATTTCAACATGAAATGGTGCTCTTCCTGGACATTTTACCGCAGTAATTTGGTCTGAAAATGTGCATGCTTTCATAGACAATTGCAGAACTGAAGTAAGCATCTTCAGATTGTCAAGGTAGACAATGCAGGCCTTCTTTCCAACCAGGTCATCTTCACTGTCAACTTTCAAATGGTCTGGCACATCGGTCATCTGGTCGTCGGTGAGGTTAGGAACAGCTACATCAAGCACGGTCTCGTCCATGGATATTTCTGGAAGCTGCTTCACCTCCAACTCTGCATAAAAAGACAAAATATGAACAGGTTTTTGATTTTTGGATAGTGGAAAATAACTACTACAAGTGCAACCCTGCAATATACTGATTGTGCATGAAATGAAGCAAGTGAATATAACATACCGTAGTTGAAGAAATGGAACATATTCCTCATCAGAGCTGTCCACATCCTCACAGAATTTTGGGTCTGTCCAGCTCTTATCCATTTCAATACTGCACATAAACACACATAAGCTTGAACGGGAAAACATATCAATAACACAAAATAAAAAACGAGTCATTAGACAGACTTACAAGCTGTTCCTTGGGTTATTTGCTGCATCCTCATCCGGAGAGTCATTCTGCTCTTCTTCCTCTACAATATCCAAAGACTGCATGCTGCAGACGGAGTAAAATAGAATTAGACAGTAATAGTATAAGTAGACATATTGCGAAAAAGTAAATGTGAATTCAGTCCACAGTAGTTCAAACAAACAACAGGAAAATGTTATCAGAATACATGTTCAAATGCCAATTGGTGTCTTCATGTCTTCCCGTTACTTTTTAGGCATCGCAAACTAATGGCAGGCAGCCTACATCTTCTCCTCCAGCCACAAATGGAAATCTAACTCCGCTGGCTAGTGTTTCAGACATTAGTAAATGCTTTCTGTTTATTTGGAAGAAAATTTAGTTTATATGATTTTTTCACATCTCATTTTGGTCAAAATGGTTATTGACATTATGCTAAGGAAAATTACACTATGGGAGTAATTTGTTGTGGTATGATGCTTCTTATCATAAAAACACATGAATATGCAAAGGTAGACTAACTAATGAGAAAAGAAACATAGGCTATAAAAATTTCAAAACTGTTGCATGAAAGTGTGCAGGTGATACAACACTGAAAACCAGAGGCTCACACCACTAACTCAAAGGATGATAGCTTTGTGGTATAAAAACTCACCTAGCCTCTAATATAGTGACCTCTTCTTCCCTTGTGCCTTTTTCCAGTATTTCTACTCCTTCAATGTAAAATTCACCCCTGAATAAAAACAGCAAATAGGACATGTGAAAAAAATTAAAAAGCTTCGCGAAAAAAATGCTGGCCCAAAAAAACATGCAATACCTATCATGGTCCGACTCCTCCGTAATACTTGAGACCACAGGCTGTGGAAGTTCGCAGGCTAGTTTGTGGGGAGTAGATGTTACTTGCCGTTTTTGAAAGCTATAGGGAAATATCAGAGAACATATTTGTCTAATTCAATTTCACATCAACAACACATACACATTATGTCATATCTTTATGACTTCAAGACGAATAAAGTTTACATGCTAAATCAGATAGTGATTTCCAAACAAAGGTGCTTGTCACAGCTAAAGTGAGCTCGTGCCTTGACTATGGCTAAACATTTTCAATGCACATGAATTTTACAAGACACATGTCTGTGTGTTAGTCTTGGTGCTAATTGAAATTACTAATCTTATTCCTTTCATACTTTCTACATCTTTACTAGACCAAAACATTTTAGATAGATAGCACAGGTGCGTCTGTAACATGTCTGGTAAAGATGTGGAATACATCTGGTGTGTAAAAACATCTGATAAAGGTCTTAGAAAGAGATTCTTTACATACAGTCTAAATCAAAACGTCTTGCACACATCTTCAATATGTCTATATTTTAGGATTTTAGGAAACGTCTCAGAGACGTATTGTAACTTAGATGAGCAAACAATCAAAATAAAACATCTTACAGATATAAACGAAGACATAAAAAAGGGGTCTCCGATATGTATGTGTGCTATAAGGGTTGCGATTTGCATGTCATCGATTGCAATGCTCAAATCAGAACAATAATGCTACCGATAACTTGCGATAGCACGATAACGATCGATAACTAGCATGCTAACGTTTACTATCTACTTGGGGTGCGTTTCCCAATAAATAAGCAACGTTGTTGTTTGCAATGCAATTTCCCATTGCCAACCAACTAAGTTGCTAACAAGTTAGCAATGTTGCTTTTGGGAAACGCACCCCAGATTGATAACTCGCTCCTCTACTAGCATTACTCGATTCATAAAGATAAAAGGAGGACCTGATAGCGTCCGTAACATAATCAGGCAGGCAGACAGACAGACAGACAACAAATGACTTCAATAACTTTACTTACTAGTCCAACAGCATGACGGCCAAGTCTGCATCGGTCGGGAAGCCCTCCTCCTCCTTTAGCTCACGCCAGCGAGCAAACGCTGGACCAATGTTGATCCTCGTTCGGCTTCTTATTTTATCACTCTCCCTTTTTCTCTTCCTTGTCGCCTCTGGCACAGCCTTTACCTTTTTGGGTTTCGTTGCTGCTTCGGCCATGATAACAACATTAAACCGTGTCACAGAGCTCAAAAAAGCGCTCACGTCCGAACTTGACGAAATGGGGGTGGTGGCGGAAGTGATGCATGCCGTAAAGCAGTCGAATTTTGTAGTACTTTAATGGGCTGAGGTTACGGCCCGCCTCCAGAAGTTCCGTAGTACCAGTAAAAATGATACAGACCCCGTCTGGCCATGGAATACGTGTCATTCAACCTATTGTAAGTCAATGTACCATCACAAGGGTCTTGGAAATATATTATGAAGGTTGAAAAACTACATGGTGTTGCTTTAACCTGAGTTTCTTTATTCTGTTGAACACACAAAAAAAATAAAAGGTAAGCACATAGAAGACTATCACCATTGACTTCAAGGTAAATGGGTACAGTCTACTGTGTGCTTACCATCATTTAAATGGTAAATGGACTGCATTTATATAGCGCTTTTAACAGACCTATGGCCATCCAAAGCGCTTTACAATTAGCCTCACATTCACCCATTCACTCCCACATTCATACACCGACGGCGGTGTCAGCCATGCAAGGCGCCAGCCAGCTCGTCGGGAGCAGCTGGGGTTAGGTGTCTTGCTCAAGGCCACCTCGACACTTGGTCCGGTGGAGCCGGGGATTGAACCACCAACCTTCCGGTTTGTAGACAACCTACATGAACCACTAGGCCACTGCCGCCCAAAATATTTACCAAAATATATTTTTGTGTTCAAAGAATAAAAAGAAACTCATTCAGGACAACATGAGTAAATGATAACAGAATTTTTATTTTTGGGTAAACTATCCTTTTAAGGCTTTTATTTACAAAGAAGCAAAGCAGCATCAGAAATGTCTTTAAAGGCATAATATGTGGACTTTTTTATCACTAGAGGTCGCTTTTACACAATAACAAATGCGAAGCTTAAAGTTGCCATTTTTCCTGTGTTTTTGAAGCCTTGATTGTGTGTACAGTGTGCAATATAACATGTGTTCATGTTTTGTATGTAAAAAATGTTTTATAAAGGGGACATTTCACTTTTTAAGATGTCAAATAAATCTTTGATGTCCCCAGAGTACGTATGTGAAGTTCTAGCTCAAATATTCACATAATTTATTATAACATGTTAAAATTGCCACTTAGGTCAGTGGCGGCTGGTGACTTCTTTTTTTGAAGCGCATGTTGCGAAGTTCGTTACAACATGTATGTAGCTTGTCATGTGTGTGGTTCATCTTATTTTGACAAAACACGTGATGCACACAGGATCTCTCCACACGCATGACACATATTTTGGAAAAGGGAACCACACACGTGACAATCAGAACACGGAAGTTAGCAGGACACTGATTCCCTCAACAGAAAGGCCTTTCATTTTTCCCATTTTGAGACTTTTGAATCATTCCAAAAAAAAATAAGCCATGTGTTTTACAATGTTAATGACACTTGCTTGTTTTTTCCTACAAGATAATACAAAGATGAACAGAACTTTCATGAGTTTCGAAGTCTAAATACGTTTACTAGAAATATAAAGCTAACCTTAGGCTCCAAGCGAACTACTCTACACCATGGCCACTTAGCTTTCATGTCATCACCACCAAGCTTCCGACAGCTCTTTCAAACTTTATTAAACACATTTGAATAATGTTACCTGAATTGGGAAAAAAACATTGACTTCAGGAAGTTGGAACCGGAAGTGCTAAATTGCTTACTTGCTTCCGGGTTTTGCCTACAATAATACAGTATCCCTGAATGCACCATTATTACAAGTAAGCCAAGGTACAAGCCATTATTTACGAATCCTTGGGAACTTCAGGGATAATGTACGTACACGAGTGCATTAAATATATTAAAGTGTTTTTTGGGTATTTTATATGATATATCTTACATATTATTACTAATATGGTTTAGAGCAGCATATCAGATGTTAAAAATATATAAACAAGCACTCATTACAGATTACAACATCTTTAAAGAAGTGAAGAACTGGTCATATTTTGCCTAATAAACCAACAAATGAAAAGAGGCTTTACTGTTTTTGGGGCTACATGCCAAATTCACTTGGCATGCATATAATTTAGTAAACTAACAGCTCATCTCTTCTCAGCAGATACAGTTTCCTCAGCACAGCTCTCAAACTTTTCAGCATGTGACCACATTGTGTAGGGTGCCTCCTTTCCCAGCCCATTTAAAGAAAATAAAAGCTCCCATGACACACACTGTTTCTGCTTATCTCATGTTCATCTTGACCACCTGGAATAGTATTACATACTTCATATCTCCGAAGAGTCTTTAGTTTTATCAGTATGATATCAGATGATCAGGGGCGGCGTTTGCGTATGGCAGGGTATGGCAGTTGCCATACCCTAGCATTCAGACAAAACACCAGAAATCAACAGGCTATAATGAAGCTCATTAAAAAAAAATTTGTTAAATATTTTCAGTAGAACATATCTGAACATTGGTACATCACTAATATGGATAATTTACGCGTGTGCTCGACTTCATGCTATAATACACGAACCGACATGTGGATGACATCAACGTGCCGCGAGAGCGGTTTGAAAGCAAACTCTTCTGATGATTTCACGCCTCACTCTCGCGGTACTTTGATGTCATCAACCTGTCGTTCTTGCAGCGCAGCTTGAATTGTGCAGGAGGTTTCATGATGACTGCTGTTGTTATCATCTTTATTTTCGCAAGTAAACTCCTTTTTTTGTTTTAACATTCAAACATACTCACGGTTCTCCCCCACACTCGTGCAATGCATATTGCATACATTGTTCCAGAAGTAAAATGATTTGTTCTCTGTGGATAAATAAACATGTTCTCTTACACTGGGAAATTTTAGCGCAGTCGAAGTGAATTGTATTAATTATTTGCGCGTGTTTTTGAATATGGCGACTTGTGGAATAAAAACTGCACGACCTCAAAAGGTAAGACTTGTTTTTGCATTTAGCCCTGTTTTACTAAGAGTTTTACTTAGTGTTTAGTCTTAGTTGGTTAGCTTGCTGGGTTAACTACGTGTGCTCTATATCACATCATTAAAAGTCTTTATTGTGTTTTTATAAGTGTTTATTAGCGGCTTTCATGACAAGATTTGTGAAGGGATGTTACAGTATGTTTTCTTGTTTTAGTTTATCTGTTGCTGGAGTTGCACTTAAGAATGACAACATTTGAAAAGCATTTTAAACAATCTATTTTTGTTTTTCATTTGTATTGCTTCCGTATTGTTGTCAGTAAGGGTCCTCCGTGCAATCATAGTATGATACAGGTTGGTGGAGTATGTACACATATGGATATAATGTGGTTTCATAGATTCGTTATTTGAATGGCCTTCTTGTACGAAGAATTTTTGCCATACCCTAGGTTTTCGTGAAACGCCGCCACTGCAGATGATCAGTAAATAAACTTTATTGACAGTATGCTAAAATGTTCTTTATTTATTACAGTTCGTTGAAATTCATTAATTAATTTTTCGTTCTTCATTCATTTAAATAGCCTACCCTTTATGGTGTAAATAATTACTGTGCTGCTAATTTTTAATTTAAGAGCAATTTGTTTTAGAAAAAAATTATGCTACCTTATTACTACCTGTCTGCTTTGTATCACTAGTCTAGTGCAGTTCTCGGAGCATATAAGCCCTGCCCACTTGAGGCGCGCTGCTTCCGGCTCGCAGGGTTCTGTTGTTTATTAATTGTGAATGTATAGTATGTACATATTGAACCAAAATGCGACACTGCACTCCATTGACTCCAGGTTGATAGGATGAACGGTTATCAACATAATAAAAATGCTGTTTATTCAGGAACTACTGAATGTGTGTGCAATTGGGTGAATAATTCAGCATGCACGCTTGGGATCTTCACTACCGGAAATAAGCGTCAAGTACTCAAGTGGCAAAAAGTGTGGGTGTTTGGACGCAGCCATTATGTAGGGAAGATGTTATTTGACTTCCACACACGAAGGGTCGCTGTGGTCCCTCTGTGTTTTTTATTGAGTCCTTCATTAATCTGATGAAACTGTTATTGTTAGTCAACACATTTATTTCCCTTTAAGAAGGTAAAAAGTTTGCTTTATTTCTCTGTATCAGCTGTAGATGAAAGTAAAGCGTTGTTTATGATCTCTTACATCTCCTGCTTGGTTTTGTGGTCTGTGTGAGTTTAATAAAGTTTATCAAACAGAGAGAAACTGTAAGCTGTAAGATGAGAGTAAAGAAAATGCGCTATGAGAGTTCAACACATTCTGAGTGTAAACAACACACAGTCATCATCTAGATTATTGTACATTTATTGAGGATGATGATGAACTCCAGCAGCTTCTTCATCTCTCAGTTTCACTCAGTTTGACTCGAAATCATTATTTGTGTCTTTTTAATGTTACATGAAAACGTTTATCTGTCATTTCTTTATGATATTCTGCTGATCAGATGTGACTGAAACTTTTGTGTGGAAAACTTTTGTCTGTCAGTTGTTGTGGTTTCCCGGGTTTTAGGATGTGGTTGCTGTGTGCCTATTAGTGAGTTCCTATGTGGTTTCTCAGCTTCTGTTAGATGGTTGCCATGGTATTGTGGGTGAGATTTTCTTATCTCTATGGTTCTTGTTGCTCTATGATATGTAGCGATTCAACTGGAGCGAAAGGAAATGTTATTTAAACCACTATTAAATTCACAGATTTTTGCTCAAAGAGGGATTATACAGTAAGTATAATTAACTGTTATCAACAACATGACGGATCCAATTCTGAATTTGTGCATTGGCCGTAGTTGTAGCTGATAAGCTATTTAAAGGACAAAGTATTATAAAAGTACCATAAACGGTTTTTGTGATGGAACAAATGCATATTTAAAGATACTGAGTTAATCCACTGGTGAAGCGGACGGATGAAACGTGTCATTCACACACACAAGATAACTGTAGGGGAAGATCACGCGGTAACGGAGTTACACTGCCACTTTTAAGTGCCCTTCAGCAATTAATGTACCAAAATTTAAGAACAATATGTCAGTTTGTATGTGCCTACATGTACTTAAATTGTAACACAAAATGGTCTTGTGAAATTATATCTTAATATGTTTTTAAAGAAAGAAAGTGCTCTGTAGTGGAGTCAAAGTTCCTTTAATGTCCCACAAGGGGAAATTGTATTTGCAGCAATGCTCCACATAAAATACATAAACATACAAACAAGAGACCAGAGACCAACCAGCAGAGATGGAATTCACATTAACGCCCCAAATTACAAAAATGTGCAAATAACAGATAAAATACAAAACACAATCCAGTGCAAAAATGCAACTTGTGCAAGTTATTACAAAGTGCTAAGTGCCATTAAGGAGCCTCACAGCTGATGAAATAAAAGATATTTGCAACCTCTTTGTTCTGCATTTAGGAACCCGATAGCGCCGCTCAGAGGGCAAAAGCTCAAACTCTGTCCTAAGGGGATCATCCTGTGATTGAGCTATAACTCTAGCTTTCTTCTGGAACTCCCCTAGTTGAGCCTGACCTCTCCTGGAGATCTTGCTCGCCACTTTAACCAGACTACCAAGTCTATTTTTGTTTGTCAGGGAGAGGCTTCCATACCAAGCAGCAAAACAAAAAGATAAAACCAATTCAATAAAAGCACGATAAGAGTCATCAATTCTGAAAAGACATAAAAAGAGTTAATTTTCATAAGGAAGTACAGTCTTTGTTGGATTTTCTTTGAGACAGCATCAGCCAAGGGTTCAAAACACAGTTTGTTATCTAAAATGACTCCAAGATATTTGTATGTCTCCGCGAGCTCATGTCCATGCCTTTAATACAGTAACCATAACTGTGGTGGAAGGAGGTGACCTGCGAAAGTCAATGATCATGTCCTTAGTTTTGGATACATTCAGCAGTAAAAAGGAGCTATCACACCACTCTACAAAGTCACTGAGGACTGGCCCATGGTCATCTGGTACATCTTTTGGCACTACAAATGAAAGATTGTAAGCTTAAAAGTGCTGGTACATCCTTTGGCACTACTACAAATAATAGATTGTATGCTTTATATATTGTAGTTTTCCTTTCACTGGTATATCTGTTTCAGAATATCCGATTACTTTTACTTTAACAGAGTGTAGTTTTGGCCTTGGTTTCAACTTGTTAAACTCAGCTTCAGAAATAATATTAACTTGAGCTCCTGTATCCAGCTTAAATGCTGCTGCGTGATCATTTATTTGCAGATGTATTCTGATACTGCGTCCACATAAAACTCTTCAAATTCACACTCAGTAACTGCATTCACTTGGTTTAATGCCTCTTTCACACATACACCATATGCAGAGTGTTTGTGGTGCGTATTGCAGTATGTATGCGGTGGGATCTGTCAAGAATCTGTTGTGCTTTCACACATACTACGTTTGCAGTGCGTTGCTGACCCGCTTCTTCTGCGTATCAAATGATCATGTGATTGACACTTTCTGCGGAAACTCATCCTCCATAAACAATATAACATAGCCTCCTGTGTTTTGTTTGACATAACAATATACTTAAGAAATTGATAGAGTAGATAAGAAGTGTGAATTAAGGATGTTTTAAATCTCTAGGAATGGATCAAATCAGCAGATTGGCAATTTTTCTCCACACATATCATAACTATAAATTTGCAGGATCACTTGCTGAAGAGAATGTAGGTGGCATGAATGGTTAGTTGTATAAGGTTTTGCAGTATACCACATTTCCTACTATGTATGATTTGCAAAGACGTATTCAAAGGCAGTAAACGTCTCATATGGAAATAAATATCCTCACATAACTCAACATAAAAGCATTATAAAATGAATAAACAGACAAGGAAGCAAGATTGACATGCAAATTGTATTATTATTACCGAAAAAACAGCAATATTACTAAAATAAACTCTGAGGTGAATGTGCCAAACATGCTGTTAACCGCACTAACAAGTCTAAATAAGCTCAATAACAGTAAAAAAAAGAAAAAATATTAATTCTCAAAACATTATATGACAAAAATTATATTCAAATGAACTGTATTTTTACAATTATTCAAAGATGCACACATTATTCCAAATATTACTCCCGTTCAGAGCCGGCGCCAGACCATAACTAACAGGGGGGCATTTGGCTTCCAACGGGGGGCACGCAATAGCAACAATAACTTGCAAAAACAAGACATTAAACAACAAATACAGCAAGCACACACTCATACAACTGGTACAGACTGTCAGCTCATTTCCTGTATAACGTGCAAAGACCACAAACTATGCGCAAAACTATTGAACTTCGACCGCGGCGTGAGCGCAAGCTGAGCTCTACTGCGCTCGCGCTTTGCTCTACGCAACAAAAAACCGCCCTCGCGCGGCGCAAGCCATTGAAATTAATGGGTTTCATAGCGCAGCACACACCGCGTCCTGGCTTTAAAAAAGCCGCTTTACCATAATCACGTCGCAATGCTGTTAACGGTCTATAGCCACACTTCACATTTAAGCTTACGTAATTTAAAACAACGCTAACTTACCTTTAAAATAGCTGAAGACGGCGTGTACGAACATAAACTTCCTTAAAACAGTGTCCTGTAGATTTGTAAATTCCACCTCGCCCTCTAATCTCTGAGTTTGAGCCAGTCTGTGTTTGCATGATGAGGAAGCAGGCGGTGCTGGTTCGTTCTAAATGTTCTAATATCCATATTTTACACGATCCATAAAATGCCGCGAAAAAACACGTTGCTAGTATCAAGTCACAAATATGCTAAAGACGTACGGAGACGCTGCAATACATCCAATCAGAGAAACTGGTCTATTTTAATTAAAGAAAACATATATCAACTATATTATCCTCATTTGATTACATTACAAGTCACGAAACATTCAATGTTTAATTTATTTTAATTATTCTTGATATATATTAAATTAATAAAAAACTTTTTAGGGGGGCACAACAACCTGTTTGGGGGGGCACTGCCCGCGAATCCCCCCCTTGACGCCGGCCCTGCTCCCGTTTATGAGCACGTTTGTCTCTGTTCTCGCTCTGTAATAGCGCTGAATGACAGGTGCGCTTCCCTGTCTTTCAAACAGATATGATTTTGTATAGTTACTCCCTTAGGAAAATTAACCAACATTTAATATAGCGGAAAAATGTTTTTCAGATTGATTAGGATTTATATTACCCTAGTTTTTTGTTATTATGGGGAGACCATAGTAAATTTGTGGTTACTTGTTGTTTTTACTACAAATTAAAACTAAAAGACTGTTAGTATAATTAAACAATGGTAAAATTAATAGCATACTTTATGGATATGCATTCATGGTGAAACTGCTGCATTTTCATGTCAATCTATGGTCATTTTAAAGACTAAACATGCGCTATAACTTTAAATCAGTGCGTTCAGCATGTGTGCAGTACAGCAAAAATAGACTTGGTGCGGAAAGGCTCCCAACCAGTACTGGGTCAGAAGAATATCATGAAAAAAATGTTTATAATAGCCAGAGTACGTAATAGCTTTATCGGGTGATTTGCCCTATAAGAGTCGACTTCAGATGACCTCGATCGTTTTTACTTTTGTACCGGGCCGCTGTCTCTCTCAACCAGAGAATATGCGATCACATAGGATTGCAGACATTCAAGTTTGAGCATAGGCCTACTTCAAAACCACAATCGATCAAAGAATTGCAGAGGTATGGAAGAAATCATTTGCAAATGTACCCCGCAAATCATACATGTCACTACGTAAAGACGTTTAACTTTGTGACATTGCAAATTCCTGAAAGGTATCACCCCTGGCGGCTTCAGGTAAACAAATAGCCTACAGAATTAACTAGCAAAAGGGGCACTGTGATAAAAATAAACTCTTTAACTGCAATAAGCAGTTAGTTGAACGGGTACACTTTTAACATAGGTTCGGGAGGAACCTAAACATTCAGTCCTGTGTCAATCATCATTAAAAGAATATAAGCGGTAGTCTCCATGCCTTCGTGCTGCGGCAATTCTTCTGGCATCCCTCCTCTTCCCAATCTCATCTTTCACTATTAATTTTTTTCCTCTGTGCAGTTCTATCACTCTAACTTGGGAGTCAAGCCCAGCCTTAGGTTTGAACTGCCTTTGAGGAAAGCAAGACAAACCACAATATGGTTCTACACTTCTACTAAAATAAAGCCTTTACTAACTTTCCTCATAGATGGTTCTTTGATCTTCTGTTTAAAACTTTATACATTTTGCAAAGTAGTATTTTCAGCACTAACAGTTACTTAAAATAAGTGATGTGGCAGGTATGTGCAACACGCTTGTCACACGCGTACAGCACCCCTCCCGGTCCACAAAAATGTTTTCAAGCTAAAACCGGTCCATGGTGCAAAAAGGTTGGGGACTTCTAAGTCCATTATCAGGTTTTCCGCACACAGTTCTGTCTTTTATCAAGGAATCTATCAAGTCTCAAAAACTCACACGTTTTTGACTCAAACTCACTCATGCGACTAAATGAGGAACCAATGACACTTTCATTTTTGATCTCCATCAAATGCAGATAAGTGCAAAATAAATCTTTTCTTAAAGAGCCCCTATGGTCTGGTCATGTTTTAACGTTTCCTTTGGGGTGTAGGTGTGTATTAGTACATGTTAATGATAAAGGTAACAACCCCAAAGTAAACGATGACGCGAGTAATCGTCTCCAACGTAAAATCTCTTTTCTTGGACTACAACAAACACAAGGATTGTAGGCAGCAGTTTACTTCCTGGGATTGGTGATGTAGAGACAAGAGCAACATTATCATAATTCCTCCTGCTTCTGACTCCGTCTGTAAGTTAACTCCTGTTACAATTGCATTGTGAGGGAATCTTTCAAACATGATAAGGAGCACCACATTTTTCGGCTGATGTCAGAGGTATTCAGGCCAATCACAATGTACAGATTGGCTGGCCAATCAGGGACACAGAGCTTTTCAAATCAGGAAGAGAGTGAAATCTAGAGCTAAAAAAATTTAAGGTATTTGGAAAATAATGTGTTTTTAACCATAAACCACACAAAACATTGTATTATACCAAATACACAAAATAACATTTTTAGCAATGAATTGGTACACTTTAAATCTTCTTCAATTTTCAGCAACATTACTGGAGAGTTGAAGTTTCAGATGTGGCTGCAGTGCTTCCATCCTCTGGGTTTATAATCCACACGTGCATGTACTTTACTTCTCAACTTTCATAACCCATCTTGTCTTTTACAAATTGCTTATTTTCCACACATTCCTTTCAAAAATCACTGACACCATGTTCTGATTCTGTGGGTCCGTTAAATAAAACAGCTTAACATTTGAAAGACAACGTTGGTTTCTTTATTTACAGCTATCATCATGGCGTGCTGCCACCATGCCAAACACTATACCATCTGCTGCACACATTAACGCTTACACCGGGTTACCCCTACCATTATCATTACCATTATCTCTCGCTGTTACGTAAGTTGTTCTATAAGCAATCCAGTCATTCATATAGATCAGTTGTCAGATCATTTAGTAAAGTAACAGCTTATATCTCCTTAACAGAATTCAGAATATCTGTTGTCAGTCACCAAGCACCCAGGCATGACTTATTGGGGCATGAATTTTTTTTTTTTGGGGGGGGGGCAAACATTGTTTGTAGATGCGCCCTTCGCCGTCATCCAACATGTATCCCAGACATTAGGTTTGTTTCAGTTCATCCCGCTGTAAGATTAAAAATATAGGAATTTATTACTTGGTCACAACTTGTCACAACCCCCTATGCTGATAGTGATCAAAGACTATTGTCACAACTGTTTATCCAATACAGTGGGGGTTAAAGGTGGTCTTCTGATTGGTCAGTTTGAATGTATTATGTTGGGTTTGGTCAAGTACATTGGGGGTTAAAGTTGATCTTCTGATTGGTCAATTTGAAAGTATCAAGTTTCATTTAGGTTTAGTCACATGGTCAAGGGATAGAGGATATAGGTCAAGGTTTTTATGAGCTCTGGGCTTTTTGCTTTTGCATTTTGCCTTTTGCATTGGCCTTTTCCCTTTCCTTTCTTCTTCACTGGGGTTCAGGCCATTAGGCCTAGGTTCCAGTTCTCTTTCTTCTAAACTTTCTTTCTTTCTCTGTTCTCTATCTTATCAGGTAATATCTTACATACATTGGAAACAGTCAATTGTTTGTATTATTTACCATTTCATGTATTTATAGTGTAACCATTTCAACTGTAACTTTAAGTCAGTACTGTAATTAAACCTTTTCATTTACAAATCTGTTGTTTAGTTCTGATTTAGTGGTTAACACTTAAACGCTCCATATTGCAATATAATATATTCGTACTCTAGCAACGCTCTCAGACACATTGTGTCCAAAACCTGGGAACGATTGCAGTTTTGTTCCCCTTCCGAAACCTGAGATCCCTTACACCGCGCTGCAAAAACCGGCCACGAAAGTGAATGAAGAAATCATAAGGGCTGCGTCCGAAAACTTAGGCAGCTGACTTGTTGCCTTGCTGCTTATGAGGCAATGACTTCGGAGGCCAAGGGCAGCTCAGAGAAAAGCTTTCGGACACATGTCATAGGCAGCTTGTTTGAAATATGAACAGAGAGCGCCTTTGTGATAACTAATCACATATTTAAAACTACAATACTAATTTCTCACTAGAAATGCAATTAAAAGGTGTTAAAAGTTAAAATAAAAATTTATTTACACTGAATTTGTGGTCCAGTCGCTTTCTTGGCCACTATTTAATTTTTCGAACTTGACCAGGCTCGACCAATCACATTCCCCGCACACACGCATAGAATTGTGAGGCAGGACGATGGAGGTATCTCAGGAGTCAGGAAGTAGACCTAACTTTATATTCGGACGTGCCTCAGAAGGCAGCAATTTAGAGTTTTTCGGACGCAGCTTTTAAACGGCTCTCGTGCTACTGTTATGTCAAAACCCTTTTTTATATTCTTCATCATGCACATGCTTGTTGAAGATGCGTAGAGCAACTGCCTTCAGGAAGTAAATTCAAGTGTAATACACAAAACACTGTAAAACTGTAACTGTAGAATTCTGTGGCGTCAAAGATATCAATTAAAACAACATATAAACATTACATTAACATTTCATTACATTAATACAAACTCAAAAGCCCACACATGGAAATGCGCATTTCAAAAATCATGCAAACACATAATTTCTTTGGGCTTGACTTGTTCATTAATTTAACCAGTACAATATTGTAAAATTAAGTATTTTAAATTACATGTAGGCCTTCAGGTCCACCCTATTCCAAGGCCAACTCAGTTCAAATGTATGGCCTTGAGACTGATGGTCAGATTATGACAAAATAAAATTATTGCAGATGTAAAATAGGTGTTTCATGATTCTCCAAATCCTCAGTTCGATTACATTTTCGATTCTAAGGTCACGATTCGATTCGATTCTTCGATTTTAATGTTATTTTTATTTTTTATGCCGTTTTTAGACTAGACTTTTATGAAATATAATCAGGGCCGGCCCGAGGCATAAGCGAACCAAGCGGCTGCTTAGGGCCCCGCTGGCCACCAGGGGGCCCCCGCCCCAATCGTTTTTTATTTTTATTTTTTTATACAATTAAATAACTTAAACAGGTAATATAAATGGATGAATGAATGAATACGAATTTATAAATGAATAATTAAAGACAAGAAAATTTTGATTTGCAGAAAACTATGTGTCTGCAGTGCTAGCGTTTTAGTCAGGCGCAACATAGACACCTGCGCCACCTGCGCGTCGGCGCGCAAGTGCACAACGTCGTCACTCACTGTAAACAATGATGAGCCATTTGACATGTCAAAAAAAAGGATATATCCCTCTGGGGCCGAAAAGAGAACAAAGAAAAGGACCGAGGATGAGAAAAAAGAGCAAGATAAAGGTATGTTTGCATGATTATATACAGTATGTTTAATTTGTGTTAGTGGTGTGACAGATCGACGTTAATCTGTGACCGTGATCGACCCACGGTTCGGCTCGCATGCGCTTAAATAGTGAAAGTTTATCATTTGCACGTGTTTCAAAGGCTTGCAAAAGTTAACATTTCAAGTGATTTTAAACAATTTATCCCGCAAAAAGGCGCTAAAGTGAGCAGTATTCTGCAAGCCCATGCGGTTTAAATTGTCCAGCCCAGCTCCCTTCAGAGATCAGAACACTAACACCTGATGTTTAAACTTTAGAGAGAGTTACGCTATTTTGTGTCATACTGTAGTCCATTAACATATATTTGAGGAATAGAGCACTGAAAAGAACATAACGTTTTTATGCTCCGCCGTCTGTATTTCCGTCTGTGTGAGCGCGCCGCGTATAAGTGCACTTAGTAGGGCACACATAAAATCTTTCTGTTCTTGACAGGGCACATACAAACAAAATGATCTCCACAGTACTCTTTTCCAATAAAAACAGTTGTTTATGTCTTTAGACGGTTAATGTATAGATTAGGCAGAAACCAGGTCCGTGCTTCTCTTAAAGAGACAGTAACCTTAATTAACCTACTTAAGTCTGTGTCATTAATGTTAATCAAACCTTCCAAGACAAAGAGAAAATCACTTCTGTAGCTCTAAAAAAGAATAATTATATTTAATTCATACAATAAAGTGTTATGATTTATTTGATTTGATTTCTGTACCTAATGCTAATTTTAGCCCTTACTTACTGGCAACTTTGTTCTTTTTATAAATGTTTGTAAGTAATTTCTTCATTTTTTTATTAGTTTTTCCAACCCCTTATTCTGCTGATCCGAAAAATGATCAGATCTGTGCCTCAAAAACCATAATGTGATCCGAACCGTGAGTTTTGTGATCCATCACACCCCTAGCTAGCATTGCTGTATGTGTAGAAGTGAACGTTCCAACATCGGTAACGTTCCAGCTTCATAGGCAAAGCACATGCGCTCTCTGTCTAAGATCTTTGGTAAGAGATGGTATTGGACTTTATGAGAATATATACCAATACCATGTTGGGTATGGAGATTTCTGTGATGAAAATGGACTTCAATCTTATTTATATGGTGGGTAGTGATGTAACAGTGCTATCCTATATTTATTTATTTATTGCTTGTTGTGTAAGTAATGAAAAATAAGCAAAATAAACTCATTCTGCTCGATCAACTATGCACTTATCCAATGCTATTTTTTTCAGGAACACTGTTGAAGTACTTTGGAGCACAACCAACTCCACCCGCCCCTGATGTTTCATCAAGTGTCAGTGTCTCCACAGCTGATGATGCAGCAGATGAGGTTTTTCTTGTTGGCCAATGTTAACATTCCATAGCCTGTTAATATGACATGACACATTGAAGAATAAAGTATTTTATTTAAGTATAGATTTTTTTCATTATTTAAATTATTATTCATTTATAATGTAACATTAGAGCGTGACATTTGTGTCCGCGTGGTGGGAGGGGGGGCCCCCCAAACACATTCTGCTTAGAGCCCCCAAGAGGCTCAGGCCGGCACTGAATATAATAATTGACCTTGAACCCGAAGATGCCCTGCCATGTTAGTCATGCTGCCAGTGAAAAAATATGGTACATGCACATACCTGATAAAACGAAACTTCCTGTCAGATGAACATTCCTGTCAGTACATGTGTACCTTAAAAACGCGCTTTTATTACCGTCAGACGAGATTGTGAGACTATACCCCAATAAGTCATGTTTAAATGCTGTTTTCATAACTCTTAAGCAACTGAAATAAGTTGTTGTAAAACTTAAACGTCTGCTGTGCACACACGCATGCTCTGATTGAGTTCAGCTAAAGGCGTGCAGGTGCTTGCTGTTTTTTTGTTTCCCATGTAAAGAGCAGCTTACGAGGTGTCTCATGCATCTGCCATGCCATCTTTTGACTGACTGTAGCTAGCTAAGTTGAGGAGGTTGATTTGCAGTACTCAACACATATTTTTTTCCCGCTTGGCAAGCTGACCGAACATTACATGGGGGCGTGGCAGAATCAACGATTCCAGTTTTTCATTCGAAATTTGAGGTTGTGACTTAATTTTAATTTAATAGAAATTGTGACACCCTTAGTAAAATAGTAATGGAATGCTACTTGTTACAGCTCTCCACATTTATCAACCCATTTAATTTTCGGTTACTAGTCAAATGTTTACATTTTAATTTTACAATCTAACTTGTCCGTCAGAATTAAATAATTTACAATGGTGACAATATATACTTTTGCGTATCTTATGGTGTGCATTTTGTTTCTGCGCACGTGCCGGGGTGTTGGGGGGAACTTGGGTTCCTTCCTTCCTCTTTGTCCTTGGCCAATCACATGCCTGAAGAATAAGCAAGTTAAGTTACATCATTTCCCCTAATGATGCTGTAATATTTATTCTGGGGGAGTCCCGCCACCTCCCTGCCCCATCAGAAGCCACATCGCCCCTTGAGCACCATTCTCAGATTTTTCACCCCTGACCCATTTTCATGCTGAGCACCACTAATTTTAATTCAAATGTATTTTTAATATGTTTATCAGTGTTAATGGTTACTTCAGGATTGTCACTATACAAAGTACAGCATATTTAGAGAAGTCCTTACAGAGCTGACACATATAACTTGCAGAATTACAATCTTAGCATTCAATTAAATAAATACACAGTCTAAAGAAAATTATCTAAGAAGAGGACAACATGGCTTATAAAGTCAGTGAAATTATATATATTTTAGTTTTCATGTCAAAACACACAAAAGTTTATCATGAAACACAGCTGGTGCACAGATAAGATCTGTTGAACTCTAGTTTGAGATTCTCTTCACACTTTGACTGAAGATGCATCAGCAACCAGATCTTCATCATACACATCTACGTGTTTTCTTTCTACTTCCTCTTTCAGATTCATTTCTCTTACAGTTAAACATAACTAGTCTAAATGACTCAAGCTTAGATTTTTATATTTCTAATAATACTGACTTCTCTAATTTGCTGCCTGTTTATTTTTTTATGAAGTATTTCCCATAAATCTGCTTACTGATGTATATAACTTATATTGTTAAACAGTAGATGGATGAAACTGACTAGAACTGTTTAAGTGGTTTCTATGGTGTTTGCTGATTGGCAGTGGAAAGTTCACACCTAAAAGCCTCTTAAGTTATTCTAGTATCCAGATACACAGAAGCTCAGGTTCCTCTTTTACTGTTCAGTAAGTCTGTGAGGTTTTTAACTTGCTGTATAATCCAGTAAGCAAGTCTAAATGCTTAGAAAACATCAAACTCCTCAACAAGCTTGATCATTCATATATGTAGCACACATGCTAGATATAGTTATTATTGTCTTCTCAAGCCTTAATGATGTCTATGTTCACAGGAACATATATAGCAGGACACATCAATGTTAGAGGTTGAATTGAAATGAGATTCAATGTGGTTTTAGTTTCAGTTCTGTGGTTAAAATCATTGTGTGAAACGCTGCAGTTGTTCATCAGCTTTTAATAGATTTGGTCCATTAATTTACAAACACAGTCACTACCACCATTATTATGTGCAGTTAATGACAAATACATGTTGTTGTATTCCATCTGATGCTGTATGAAAAAGTCATAAAACATGCTGTGTTAGTTTATGTGACGCTTCATTTGTAGATTTAATGTTGAACATTCATGTTTGCTATATCTCAATTCACCTATGTATACTATGCCTTAAAAGTATGTACTCATTTTGTCATGTGAAACTATACTTCATACTTTAAAATGCTCAGCAAAACAGTATGCAAATAATACAACATACTAATGTTTAACAGAAGTGAGTGTTATTGTTGAATCACACATTAACAGTCAAACACATCAAAATACAACTCAGCTACATTTAAGCTTTTCTTCATTTATATTATTTATGTAATGTTCACTATATGTTAATGTAAATTTTTTTATTCAATGTAGCATCACTAAACTCCTCCCTCCCTAGATTGTTTGTTTAGATCTACACCTTAATGTTTCACCAGATCATCAATGCACTTTAAATATACTTACAGTACTTTCATAGCAACATACTATGATTTGGGATAGTTTTAAATACTATATAGGGCAGATAGTATGCAAATTGTGATGCAGGGGAGGTACATGGTGTTATAGAGGAAGTATTGAGGTTTTAACACAGAGTGTTTAATGTTTAAGTGTCAGTCATCAGTAGATCAGTATGGAGTTGATTTCTCTTCCTCTAGTTCTCTGTGAGTATTATCTTCTCTCTATGGATTTGACTACACATCAATTACTCTCACATTGTCTACATCAAGAGATTTACTGCTCCTGTATTTTTACAAAATCTTTTCATGTTGGACTCATGAGTTGCTTTTCATGAGTTTGAATCTTTATCTCATGATATATGAGTGAATGATGTTTGTGTGAGACAGTAAGTGTGCAGATAGTCTTGTGTGTTTGGTGAAACAGAAATGTGTTGTGTTGCAGATGAATAAGGGGCATCAGCAGGGTTGGGGAAAGTTACTTTTAAAAGTAATGCATTACAATATTAAGTTACTCTCCAAAAAAGTAATTACGCTACTTAATTACTTTTCACAGAAAGTTAGACTTGCATTACTTTAAGTTACTTTTGCATTACTTTTTTTGGCTGAGGCTTGATCTATTTTAGGCCTTGCAGGTGTTTTTTATGATTGAGAAGCTTTGCATTCAGTAATTGCGTATTTCCATTGCAAAAATGTCAAGCTCTGGCCTGCCATCTCTGTTTCTGACTCAAACTGTTCTCGCTCAGGCGCACAAGCATATAGTTCGTAATTCTACGTTAAGGGGTTGTGTACACCAAAACTTGTACACCCGCGGCCGGCGCATGTTTTCAATTGTTTCCAATGGAAGCTCGCTGTTTTTCAAATAAGCCAGCAGCTAGCGGGTTCCCTTTCAATACGGTTCACTTCGCATTGCGTCAGTTAGCTGACGCTATGGGGGGAAACTCCTGTTTACTCCGTGACTGAAGCCTATTGGTTAACGTCTGTACAAAGTACAGACCAATGACGTTTGAACCCGCGCGCGGGAGGAACGCGTCCTTATATAAGCGCGGTTCAATCGTCAGGAGCTCATTATTTTCTCCTTCAGCGCGAACCTCTCGCTGCTCCGAAGAAAAAGAAGAAGCCTTACCTCGCCGTTGACAAAAGCCCTGCAGCGGAGTCCAGGCCTAGCGTCTTCCCCTGCCGTTTTCCGGCTGAGAACCGAAGATAGCAGAGTCCAGGTCTAGCGTCTTCCCCTGCCGCTTTCTGGCCGAGAACCGAAGATAGCCTTCGCTTGCCGTGGTACGAGCCCTGTGCAGCGGACACACGCCTGACGAGGTCTCCCCTGCGGCCGCCCGGTAAGATCAATATTTTTAATATAAAGCTATAAGCTAAAAGAGCAGGCGCTGTTGTAATAGCGTCCAGCACAGCGGCTCGGTGAGCCTCTCTGCTATGAATTTCCTCCGAGCGCGTTACCGGTCTGGCACCTCCCACGCCGGGACCGCACTTATGCTTTGGTTGTCTTATCCATGTTTCGTGCTCCCCCTGCTGTTCCTCTCTCGCCGGGATGAACACACGGCGAGCCATGAGACTAGATGGATGCATAGACAAGCACACACGGACTAACCCTCCCTGTGTTCTGTCACACCGCAACCGTTCATGCTTACAGAGTCCCTTCGCTCCTCTCACATTCAGTGGCGAGATCTCTGGCACATATATTAATCCCCCGAGTGCATCGGGTGATACCGTCACGACGCATGGCTGTTCTGTCTGTGTTGCTGCTCCCATCTGCCGTTCCTCTCTTGTTGAGATGAACAAGCGGGGAACCGTAGACCTGGATAGATGCATACGACAAGCAAACACGGGCGGTCTGCCCCTGTCTCTGTCATAGCACAGCCACTCGTGCTCCACGCTCGCGGAGTCCCTCGCTCCTTTCCCCACAGTGGTGAGGTCTCTTAACGGCTTAGCTAGCACGCGGTATTACGGCTCGCTGCCTCTAAATGCAGCTGTCCAGTGTTCAACGATTACAGAGCTTCATGCCCCTCCCCTCCTGGAGCGGCGCGATCTCCTTCGTCTGCTCGATAGGGCCGATTCGCCGCTATTGGAGCACCAAGAACACTCATTATAAGAGAGCTTCATGCCCCTCCCCTCTTGGAGCGGCACAATCTCATTCGTCTGCTCGATAAGGCGGACACGCCTCTATTGGAGCGCTAAAACACTTATTATAGAGCTTTACTGGCCTGAGCCGATCTCACTTCAGATAGCTCATTCTTCGTCTGCCTGGTAATTTCTCTCTGGTTTAGACGGAATCAGAGGCAGAACGAATTTGTTTATAATATACTGAGGCCCGAATACCTACCTTTATTCAGTCCCATCCTATATCAGTGCGCTGAATATTGGTACATTCTTATATATATACCCGGTTTTTCTGCCCTTTTAATAAACGGCAAAACCGCGGGCCTCACGGCAGACTTCCTCTCTGCGATGGGTCCAGTCTGACATTAAACCACCTAGACATACTACCCTGCTCCGTGAGCCGTTCGGTCACCGTCACTACTGAGGCTTGTGCACCTGTACGGCTGAGCTCTGGTCTCCGCAGCACAGCTGCATCAACAGAGAACGAAACTGTCTGGGAGAAAAGGGGTTAAGTCGCGCCTCGGCTGGACTGCCCTGAAATGTTTTCTGTGTGCTGTTTATCCAAACATACTGTGTGATACTGTCGGCTATGCGACCTCACTATAGTGGCGAAACGGTATTTAATTCCTCTAAAAAGAGTAATTTCCGTGCTTACTATACTGTGTATTGACACCCACGGTTGTACGGTGTCTCTAAACACTTTATCGCCTTACTGACAAGCAATCAGTAATACGCACACACGGCCCGCTGTCCATAATTCTATCGACGCTAGCCGAAAAAACCCCGGTTTGGCCATATACTGTGTATTGACACCCCACGACTGTACGGTGTCTCTAACACCTTTCTGCCAAATTCGCTCGCAGCCCACCTCAGTTTCTCCGCTATGATGCTGATGGCGCAAACGAGCACGGTCTTACGGCTGTTATTCTCTCTTCCTAGAGGAAGGACAGCCTCAGACTTTTGCATGGCTCCAAGCTTTGAATCGCGCCCTCTCCGGACGGCCACTCAAAGGCTTACAGCCAAGCGGTTTATGACGTTTTTCTCATGCTTAAACTACCAAGATTCAAATATTAACCCATTACGATGGGCGTGCAGAGATGGAGATGGCATCCGTGGGACACGACCTACATTACGTGCCTTATGACACATTGACACAAGCTGCTAGGACCCCTTTCACGAGGCGTCCTTATGCAAAGTCTGATCCATTCTGTCTAGTGACATTTGAAAGTCAAAACCCCCCGCGAATCGTGGGTGGAACACTTTTCTCCTCACTACAGAGGCACGGCGGCTCTCTCCCCTACCTATATCTATGTGGCCGTGATAACAGCGAACCACGCTTTTACGACCGACCATTCATTTAATTCACAAGCCTGTCATCTCTCAGATGCGGACGGCGGCGGTAACAGCAAACCATGCTTTTACGGCTGGCCATTCACTTTATTCATAAGCCTGTCATTTCTCAGATGCGGACGGTGCCCGAGGCACAGCGCTCTGGAACTGTCCAAGGTCCTGTATGACACATACGTCTGACGTACATCAGACGATCAGCTGTTCATCTGCGTCACAGATCACTCACTAGAGCACCTGTCAATACAGGCTATTTATGGATCGTTGACGTTATCACCTCCCGTGACAATTATGCTCACTTGTCTTAGAGCATGGGCATGGTCTTAGAGGTTTCTCATTTGACAATTGTGACACGGCCGGCTGGTCCCCGCCGTCCACGTTGTCAGTTTACAGCTTCGACATCCCTGCTTCGCGCACTACTGAGGTTTGTTGCATTAAAGGTGCGCCCATTAGCTCACCTGTATGCACGATATGGTTTTTAATTATATGCGTCCACCGTGCGCTTAGAGAAGCTCACATGTACACGCTATAACATTTTGGTATACAATAAGATGCGCTTGGGAAACCTCACCTGTATACACGGCTGTGTTATGCTTTGTGGCACATACATTGTTGTTCATCTGTGTACGTTCACGGTGCGTTGGGTGCCCACCGTTACGTTCATCAATCATATCTGTACACATTCACGGCGCGTTCTGTGCACTGATTTATCTATACGCATTCACGGTGCACTGAAGAGTTCACCCGTGTGCGCACAATTTATTATCAGAACACATGACGGCGCGCTCGAGAATCTTGCCGGCCTGTGCATTATAACACTCTGATTCATCTACATGCATTCACGATGTATTCAAGTGTTCACCTGTGCCCGTGCAATTTATAGTCAATACACATTTACGGCGCGCTTGGAAAGCTCACCGATCTGTGCACTATAATACTACCTATATGCATCCCGATGCGCTCGAGGGTGCACCTGGGTTCACACTATTGTGGTATCTGTATAATCCCACGCTACGAACCGTTCTGCCGCATATTATAGTCAGATCGGCCGTTCGTGAGCTTCGCAGATCACTCACTACACGTATGTCTGTTGCTAACAGTGGTTATTTAGATGGATCGTTGAAACCATCGCACTGGCTCACGCCCCTCTATGAGCTATGTCCTATATAGAGCCCACTCTGTGCGAGTTTGGCTTCTTCATGAACTTGGTCTACAGGGGTATCTATATCTATATTTGATATCTGCTACACGGCCGGCTGGTCTTCGCCGTCTACGTTGTCAGATTGTACAGCTTAGACGTCCCTGCCCTACGAGCGCAGGTTCTCTCGGCTCAATCATGCACGCTCATGCGTTTTATGTGTACACCACGGTGCGCTCAGCGAGCTCACCAACGTGACTCTGACTTTACTTATCTCGCACAGCCGCGGCGCGCTCGGTACCTCGCCGTCTTGTGCTATGTTATGTGCCCCCGGTGCGTTTAAAACCCCACCGTGTGCGCGTCAACAATTTATATGGTGCTTACACATTTGCTTTTAAAGCTGTGAATATGCCGGGTATAGGGCCACACGCAGTGTCTCTCCGGTAAGGCACTTCAGTACGTTGTGTATGCACGGCGTGATGGGATTACGTTCCCCCATAGCGTCAGCTAACTGACGCAATGCGAAGTGAACCGTATTGAAAGGGAACGCTTAGGTTACTCACGTAACCCCGGTTCCCTGAAATAACGGGAACGAAGCATTGCGTCTCTTGCCGTGCTACAAACGTCTACGCAGCGAGTGTTATTCGGCTGCGCGCTTCAGTCGAATAATAATGAGCTCCTGACGATTGAACCGCGCTTATATAAGGACGCTTTCCTCCCGCGCGCGGGTTCAAACGTCATTGGTCTGTACTTTGTACAGACGTTAACCAATAGGCTTCAGTCACGGAGTAAACAGGAGTTTCCCCCCATAGCGTCAGCTAACTGACGCAATGCTTCGTTCCCGTTATTTCAGGGAACCGGGGTTACGTGAGTAACCTAAGCGTTTTTTCCGCGCTGAAAACCGGCACTCTGCGGTTTTTCCGTGCTCGGCGCTGAGCGTCGAGAGTTGAAAGAGATTCAACTTTGGGAGAAAAGCTCCGCTCGTCAATGTCAGTTCTCACACGGCCGCCCAATCACAGTGGAGGAGGGGCGGGAAATTACCACAGCAACCAACCAGCTCGCAGCTGAAGTATCACAGCTACCAAAGCGCTCAGCTGAAGAAAGCTGGCACTCAGCTGAAAAACAGCTGGCATTCGGCGTCCTCAAGGCGTTTTCAGCCGCGTTTAAAAGTTTTGGTGTGTCCAGCCCCTGATATGTTCAGTTTAATTTGGTACATTATTATTTTTTTACTCAAATATTAATGTGTACATTTATAAAGTAATGCATTACTTTACTTATTACTTCAGAAAAGTAATATTATTACTTAATGCACTATCCTTGTAATGCGTTACCCCCAAAACTGGACATCAGTGTGTTTGTTCAGTTTTGTTTTGCACAGCTATCACAGCCTTGGCCATAAGTAGATATACAGTAACAGTTAGTGTGTATGTACAATCCTGTATCTGTGATGTGAAGTTTAGACTGTTGGTTTGATGTCAGTGTGCCGTTCTCAGAACAGTTGAACAGAGACTTTTGTCAGAGACAACCCAAACAGCAGGAGCATGAGATTATGTGTAACATTCAAGAGTAACAACAGCATTGAAGATGATTCTGTATCTGAGATGAGGATCATTTTATTGTAGCAAAGATGTTTGTGGAAACTGTAAACATGTCAACTTGCTTGTAAAACCTTTATTGAAAGTTTTTATTAACCAGGTGTTCTTAAACGTTTTGGGACCCCTTACATAGCAGAAAAATATCCAAAGACCTGTTATAGTTATACAGTTATTAAAGTTATAC
This sequence comes from Paramisgurnus dabryanus, assembly GCF_030506205.2. Taxonomy (NCBI): domain Eukaryota; kingdom Metazoa; phylum Chordata; class Actinopteri; order Cypriniformes; family Cobitidae; genus Paramisgurnus; species Paramisgurnus dabryanus. Next base: position 505,377 of record NC_133339.1, read on the forward strand.
AGGTTTAGAACAACATGAGGATGAGTAAAGTGCTTGACTCCCATCACTGTTGTCAATAAAACCACACAATGTAATTGTCACTGCATTTATTTACTTTATAACTTAGGATTACCTTTAACTTTTTTTTAACTTTTGAAGTAAGAATAAAATATTTCTCTGTGCTCGCCTTTTGTAGCAGGAACTGTTTGTTGTGCTCAAACTGTGCTCTGCCCTTACGAAAATTAACCATGGTTTTATTGTGTTAAAAGTGTAGTAACCATGTTTTTTTTTGGTGTACTGATTACTATCAGCAAAACTGGTTTTACTAAACTAACCATGTTGTTTTTGTTTTAACTGTAGTAAAACCATGGTTAATTTTCGTAAGGGTGGGTTGGGGGGTCAAAGAGTGACATTCTGCATTCGTTTTAATAACACTAAACATATACTATAGTATATATGTAAAACAACGTTTAACAACATACTGTTAGGATTGTTTGAGGAAAACCCTCTAGTCTCAGCAATCTCCCAATGCCTCCTCATATGTTTCACTTTAGCAAACCTTTAATACATCAAAAAGTTAACCAACAAACTAGCATGACGGACAATTTAAAATAACTCTAATACATGTTAAAATTTTAAATACATATAAAAAACATGTAAACATTGTGAATCCTCATTAAGTATCAACATTCATAGCTAAATAGCGATATCTCTACCTATTCATAGTCTGCTTCCAGTTGCCAACTCTCTATTAAAATAATGTTACAATGAACACAACCTAAAACAACTGTTCATTCTTACTTGTTAAAGTTAATTTTTTGTACACTTCCAATCTGCACACGGCGGAGGCATTTTGCAGACCTGCCAACCTTGGAAATTTTTTTTGAGTACAGTAGCATTGGCCGAAAGGACAGAACATGGGTTTTTAACATATCATTTAACAAATGCACGCTGCTTTAAATTCAACCATAACTGTGACAGTAGTGCTGTTAACTGTATGTCTGTCTGTAATTTATTGTAGCTTTGTTTACAGTGCAGTACAGTACGGCATAGGCACATATCACGTGGGCGCTCGAGACATTATCCATTTATGAAACTTTATTTGATGTGGTTTGTATATGACGTTTTATTTTATTGACAATTATCAAGAGCGCGTTATTTCAGAACGCATTTAATCCGCTTCACTCGGATGTCAGGTGGATTCCCTTCACTGAGAGTAAACTTTCCGTTTTTATTTGACTAAAACTGGATGCTCTCCCCATGGTAAAATCATTGTACTTTTTCGTAAGCGCTCAATTATAAATGATGCTCATTTACAAATCAGAAGTAATGTTAGCGCATCTTGCGGTCACGTGCACGTTATGAAACGGAGCCCGCGCGACCGTCGACTTCAAAGGATTAAGCTAATGCATTATTTCATTATTTGCACATCCACCCTGACCAGTTTACCTTAGCGGGTCAGACGTCTTGACTCTCCGTTGAAAAAGATGGTCAGAAACTGCGGGTGGAGGAAGGAGATCACGCTGGATTTTGTGATTCCATCGATAGCAGACTCTTGTTACTGATTGGCCATAGGACTTTTCAATCATCCCCACTTTCTATGTGGTGGATGAGCCCAGTGCTATGGTTGGACATATTTTTCTTTTTTCTGTTGCTTCTTTTGAGTACTTCGCGCGGCAAAGGGCGTCATCAGGTTTTTGCGTAGTTTAGAGTGACAAATCGTACCACCGTACTTTGAGGTCAAAATGAGAACCTGCTACGCAAAATGCGTACAGGTTGGCAGGTCTGCATTTTGTCCTCCAAACAGTTGCTATGAGATTAGTGGAGAAGTTGCCAATGCGAGGTAAAGTTATTTTTTTAATGTTTATGCTCTGTGCCGCCACAGTGCGATTGTGCCGTTTTTATTTATTGTCATTTGATTATAATTTTTATCCCACTGTGTCTGATATAAAAAACAGTGCGACATACTGTGCAAAAAAAGTGTTGGAATTGCTGATGAAAGAAGAAATTTAATTCCTCCATCTAGCTGTTGTTAAATTTGCAGCGTTTTACTGTATATATATAAATTTTTCGCTGTAACACCACCTGAGTTTCTAATACCATTTTTATTAGTGATGCTTGATTCAACTTTCCGTGTCTACTTGCACAGATATCAACAGCGCAACCGAGTTGTATGTTGCCGGGTTGGGGTCAAAAATGGGTTTTAAATTGTATGATGCTTTTCATAAACACAGGAGACAGGAGACTTAATCCTTGGTGAAACTGAGTTTTCAAAGTGTCCTCCACCCAGTTGGTTTGCGCTGCGAGCGTACGGAAAGTGAGTGCATATTCAGCGGCTGTACGGCGGCCCTGGCGAAGATTTAACAGTTGTTCTCCGGAATCTCGACCTCTCGATGGTTGTTTAAACACAGCTCGCATGGTGCTCTTAAACTCAACAAATGTACAATGGTTAAAATTGCCTGCTGCCCACAATGCCGTAGCCCACTCTAAAGCTCTTCCGGTAAGCAAGGAACAAATCAGAGAGATCTTACCGACCGCCGTGTTGTATATGTTGGGTTGTTGGGCGATGAAAAGCTCACATTGCATCAGGAAACCCTTACACTTGTCCGGCGTGCCATCGAACTTTTCCGGAAAAGCCAAACGGGGTGTCGCTGAGGCCTGGGGCGTGGTTACAGGTCGTGGCGTTGGAGGAGTGGGGGCTGGAGTAGCGGCGGTGTTAGCTGCTGCAGCTAAACTCTGAACAGAGCGTGCAGTTCCTCCGTAAGAGATGTCAGCCGGACTAATTGTTGTTGATGAGCCACTAAGATGTTCGCTTGTGACGACATCTCGCCTGTAAGTTGTGCCAAGGTTGCTGGATCCTGCTGTGGTGAAGTCTTCTGTGACGAAGCAGACAGGTTAGGTTCCATTTGCAACTCTTTATTGATGTAATCACAGAATAGACAGACAGTAAACAGAGGGCAAATCCAAGTAAGCGTAAACGTGTAAACAATCCAAGATCGGGGCAGGCAGATATCAATCACAAATGTAATTCAGTCCAAGATCGGGGCAGGCAGAAAGCAGTCGTTAATCCAGTATACAGTCCGAGATCAGGGCAGGCGGCAGTCATCAATAATCCAAGAAACAGTCCAAAATCACACCAGAAAGCAAACACGGGTAAACACAGGGAAACGCTCAGAAATGCTGCTAGGGGCAAACAAGACTTCGCGAAGATAGAGAGGCTGAGTCCCAGGTTAAATAGGCTGTGTAAATGAGCTGCAGCTGGTGTGAAATCAGCGGGTCACAGTGCATGATGGGAAATGCAGTTCAGTATGCGGGGGAATGGAAAGTACCGGGAGCAATGGCGCTGACATCCGTCACAGTATGCTAGGAATGTATCTTAGTTGTAGAGCCCATGTTTTACATGTGAGGTCCTGGGTTCAATCCCCAGCATCTCCAAGTGCTGCCGTTATTTTGGGGCAGTCAAGCCCAGTGTTTAGAAAGTCGGGCTTGAAACCCGATGGTCGCTGGCAGGTTACGACTGTGGTGCCCTTGAGCAAGGCACCTTAAGCCCAGTTGCTCCCCAGAAAACAGTGAGTGACCATTTAAATGTGTGGAATATCTGTAAAAAGCAGATTTAGCACAATGAGCTGTAAAACATCAACTAAGAAGGAAGGAAAGAGTTTATAGAGCTGTTTCTCTTTTCTTGCACTCTTTTTTTTTAATTATCTCCTGTTGTAAACCTTACATTTCACACAAAAATATATCAGGCATCCCAATACTACTCAATATAAATGAAGTTTAAGATTGTTATCATTAGTTTATTGTAAACACTGTCTGGTTGCACCGAGCATGTTTTATTTAAAGAAATGCATTTTTTTGCAATATTTGCAATAGTAAAATCTGTATTAATAAAAATAAAATTTGTATTAAATTGCAGTAGGTAAGCATTCAGTAATTTTTGTTTGGGATTGTGTACATACCTATTTTAGCCTTTTATTTGAAAGTGATTAAGGAGAGGAAAAGAAAGTACAGGAAGGAGAGAGGGGTATGGGATTGGCTAATGACCATGAGCCGGGAATCAAACTCGTGTTGCTGAAAGTGGGAAAGCACCTGATACGCTGTAAACTGGGTGAATTTAGAGCAAGATCTCACCTCTTGCTGTTACATCATACAATATATATTACTATATATATATATATATATATATATATGTATATATATATATATATATATATATATATATATATATATATATATATATATATATATATATATATATATATATATATATATATATATATATATGGATGCAGCCATTGATCACTGGTTCGAGAAAGTGTACTTTAAGTACCAGATAATGCATTCATTCAATCGAAAATTTGAAGTGTGCAACATTCGACACTTCATGCATTCAACTGTCGTGGCTTTGCTTACAATAACAGAAGATGGGCAGGGCTATCAGGTGCCATGAAAGTAAAGTTTATCTGCTGAGATTGCACCTGAGAATCTGAGACTGATTGAGTTACACCTTCTTTGGCCAGCATTTTATTTTTTCTAACTTGACCAACCTCAACCAGTCACATTCTTCGTGCACACCCTCGCATAGAATTGCGGGACAGGACAATGAATGTATCTCTAAAGACAGGAAGTAAACCTATTATTGGATTCCCTTGGAATGCTGCCTCCGAAGTGCCATTGGTTTTAGAAATGTTTTATGTAAGGTATCGTAAACTACTTTAATGTCCTAATATAACTAGCGTTAGTCCTAGCTTAAACTAAACCCTGTCTGGGAGCCGCCCCAGGAGTGTTTTGTCAGCTTGGTTTAAATTAAAGATGACTGAAACCTATAGAACAGTGACCTCTTATACAGTATGTCAAAAGATCAAATGCAGTTTAATTTTAAAATTATGGCCCCTTTAAAACATACAAATCAACACCAATACTAATTCAAAACACTTGTTCAGGTCTTTTGTGTACAGTTTTTAAAAGTTGTCATGAATTTGACTGATTGTAGCTTAAAAATAGAAAATGTGTGTTTAGTTGTTAAGCATTCTGCCCCGCAATGATAATATTTGTATTCATGTATTTTCCATACAGATGGCTTATCAGCTTTTCTGGTTATACAGTTGAAACTGTAATAAACTTTTCTCTTTGTTCTTTACAGTGTTGATTTCAAACATCCACTCTGGACAAATTGAAGGTAAGGATTCACTCATTATTGATTCACTTATTTCATCATTCACATATTCTGAGGTTACTGATACAAACCTGCTAAAAAAAAGTAAAAAAAAAATACGATTGACCGCCATTAGGTCAATAGTGAGCTTTTCTTATGGCAATTTTCCATTGCATAGTACCCCACAGATCGGGTCGATACAGCTCACTTTTGGGTTTTTTCCACTGGATACACTACATAGTACTGTACCCAATACATTTTTAAGTACCAACACTTAGTGGACGTTCAAGCGAGCTCAGCTGATACTAAAACGTGACATTGCAGATCACTGATTGGTCTGAGAGAATCGTCACTACCAGCATCATTGCTAAATTAGAGATTAGCTTTATACCCCTGTGCGTGCTCTGTCTCAAGCAAACCTGTTTTGTAATGGCACTTTTCCATTGCATAGTACCCCACGGTTTGGTTTGGGTCAGCTCACCTCACTTTGGCTTGGTTAGCTTTTACATCGAGTTTAGTAACACTTCGAAGTGGGAGGGATTATAGGCGTGTCGTAATATTTGCACTGCGTACTGCTGTGACATCATGTGAGAGCATAATTGTACATTCCCATACATTCATTAATTTCTCAATACGCCACAAAATTAAAATTGACCACCACAAATAAATGTGCACATCGCGTTTATCACTTCCTCTGTCTCACATGAAAGTTTCTGTTCAAACACGTGGCCTCAGTCGACGCACTCCGCTGAGCCTCATTTAAATTGCATTTAAGCATATATGTGGACGTGCGCATCGCAAATGTGCCGCTACAAATTGCAAGTCTGAAAAAAACTGTTATGGTGTTCCTAATTCTCCACCTGTGGATGTTTTTCATCGCAAAAAGGGAGTTTGGGAACTTACAGCAAAGCACAGATGACATCAGGTTTATTTGAGACTGCAAGCTAGCATGAGGGTAAAGCTAATCTTTTACATTATAGCGATGATGCTGGTACCCTGCAAGTTAGCTTACGATGGGCCTGTATGGGCATAGCCTAAGGGCCCCGCACAGGTTTGCTCACTGGCGAAACGTTAGCCCCTTAGCCCTCACTTAGCCCCCAGGAAGCCCTCACATAGAGAAATCCCCAGAGTTTAATGAACACTGCTGGATGTATATATTGTCCCAATCTTACAGAGTGTTAAAAAGTAACAATGAAGCAGAATTAAAAGCGCTGTTATCCTCTCTCTCACCATCTCTGTCTGAAACCTAAAATTGCATTTTTACATCTTATTGGTAGAGTAATTTTCTTACTTTAGGTTAAGATTTTGTTTCATTTCAAGTCACCACTATTGTGATCAGTGTTTGATTTAGTTAAACTTGACTCCTGACTCTTACATTGTTCAATCGTTTGATTGCTATAACTTTGTGTGTTTAAAGGGGTCATATTATGAGATTTTTTTAAGATGTAAGATAAATCTTTGGTGTCCCAAGAGTGTGAAGGTGAGGATTTAACTACACCACAGATAATTAATTACAGCATGTTAAAATTGCAAATTTGTAGGTCTGAGCAAAAGTGAGCCGTTTTTGGGTGTGACATTTAAAATGCAAATGAGCAGATGAAACGCAAACACTGATCACAATGATGGTGATTTGTTGTAATTGAAACTCAATTGTGCTGTCAAGTCCTTCTTTCCTCCCTCTTACTCTCTGAACTAAATCGCAGTGCTTTGGTTGGATAGCACAGATGAAGGGGGCGGTATTATTATAATTCACCTTGCTACCTACCTCACAAAACAGGCGAAATCTAAACGACCTAATTTTTCACATGCTTGGGGTAAATGGCTTACCCAAACAAAGTTACTGGGTTGATCTTTATCACATTTTCTAGGTTGATAGAAGCACTGGGGACCCAATTATAGCACTTAAACATGGAAAAAGTCTGATTTTCATGCTATGACCCCTTTAAGACATGTTTGTTATAGCAGAGTGCGATACTTTGGTGGTGGTCAGTTCAGTAAATAAAGTCTAAATGTCATCATATAAAAACGTATGTATTAATTTATTGTTTGCACACTTATCAGAAGGATCTTTCTCTGACAATGTGATACTACAGTATGAAATCCAGCTCTCTCTTAGCAGTTTGTCTTTCTGAAGAATTTTGAAACACTGACACTCAAAATTAACTGCTCTACAATGTAGACACACAAATATCAAGAATCAGAGTATGAATCACAATGATGGTGACAATAAAATGAAAAGCTTCATGCTGCAATGCATGCTGGGTATTAACAAATTACAAATCTCATCCAGAACTCCCAGAATGCACTGCGCCATGAATAAATAATGACCTTTATTTACCATTTTCTTTGTCACCATTGTTGAGATTCATACTCTGATTCTTGATGTCTGTGCATTTACATCATTCAGCGGTTAATGTTTATGTGCAAACTATCAAAATCCTTCAGAATAATAAACTGCTATGAGAGTTCTGGACCTTACACTGTAGTATTTCATTGTTAACAGAAAATTATGCTTCTGATAAGGGGGAAAAACTATATTAATAAATCTGTTCATTAAATGATTATGTTTGATGTTGAAAGTGAAGTGAGTATTTGCCAATGTATGGTAACCCATACTTGGAATGTGACCTCTGCATTTAACCCATCCAGTGAATAGTGAACACATGCACTGCAAGTCGTGAACACACAAACACCCAGAGCAGTGGGCAGCTATCCCTGCAGCGCCCGGGGAGCAATTAGGGTTAAGGTGCCTTGCTCAAGGGCACCACAGTCGCAACCCACCGGTCGTGAGCCTCGAACCGGCAACGCTCGGGTTACAAGCCCGACACTCTAACCACTAGGCTACAACTGCCCTATGTTGTTTATGTATCATTTTATGTACGTTTTCTTTGCTATAACATGTGTTTTAAACCCAGCAAACAGGGGACGTCCTCCAGACGTTGCGAACGTCCTCTTAGGTCCGCATAAGGTCCGCATTGTAACGTTCGCTGGCGGACCTTCCGGGGACGTCCGCATATGATCCGCTAAATAACGTTCGCTGGCGGACCTTCCGGGGACGTCCGCATATGGTCCGCTAAATAACGTTCGCTGGCGGACCTTCCGGGGACGTCCGCATATGGTCCGCTAAATAACGTTCGCTGGCGGACCTTCCGAGGACGTTAGCATATGGTCCGCTAGACGACGTTCACAGGCGGACCTTCCGGGGACGTGAAACCACTCAGTTTTAATATAAACCCATACTACACATTTAACCATAAGGCAGGGTTACCCTTTCATGCAGACATCAAAGTAAAAATGCTGTTTTTGCTATTACTTTACTAATGAAAATCGTAGTTTATAGTATCTAATATTATTTTATAATTATTATTATTTTTTTCTTAATTTTTAAACTAGTATGCTAAAACATGGCCTTTATATCAACCCTTTACTGATTTTATTACATAGATCCCATTAAAGCAACTTACAATTTTACAATAATTTTACATTTAACGTGAATAAAAAGATCTGGCACCATGTCTTTTTTAGTTAATGATTTTCCATACTATTCCTAAGACATTACTATTGTCAATAAATCGAAATCACAATGCACATATTCATGTAATAGTTAAAGAATCCACCATTGTGAAGTTACACATCACCCAATTAAATATAAATGAAGTGCAAGTACTTGTTTATTCTGATTAATATGATACGGTGTTGTGTGGTTCAAGCGTTGTCTTTCTCATATATGAAGCACTGCATGATATATAATTGTCACACAGCAAAAATCTATACAAATACATTATATCAAGGAAAAACAAACTTGAATCTACAACTACAGCTCAAATGTAAAACTTTTATTATTGCAAAGGATTCAAATGCAAGCAAAGCAATGCAAACAGAAATGCAGAATGACATTCACTCAATCTGTTGCAAGCAATGACTTTCAAACAGCAAGTGTTAAAGAGGCCAAACACGCGGAACACAAGTCCAACGCTGAAAATTCTGGAAAAGAACAATTGAAAAAAGATACAGGTAAGACATACATCCTCATATAAACTTGAACTATATCTCAAATTCTACACCCATCATTTAAACTGTCAGAAAGTGTTGATTAGACTGCAAAATAAGGTGTACTTTGTAATTTCATAATTTTCCTTTTTTTCTATTATTTTTCTTTTTTCTATACGGTTTCTTACTAAAATGTCTTTAGTGTTGCCAGCTCTCGTGAGACAAAAAAGCAACCGCAGCTTCAAAAACAAGCCCAATATTATTATATTGTTTACTGTCAACAAATGAGCTCAAAACATTTTAACCTTCAACCCCTCTGAAATTACACATTTTTAAGTTTAGTATTAAATTGCAAAGATAACACTTTACAATAAGCTTGTATTTGTTAGCATTTGCCACCATGAACTAACAATAAACAATACTTCTACAATATTTATTAATCTTAGTTCATGTTAATTTCAGCATTTGGTAAACCATATTTCAAAGTTATATCTGTTACAGGTGTATTATATTTTGTTGTGGCATCTAGCAGTGAAATTGCGAATAGCAATCAACCTAAATTTCGAAGCGCAATGTGATTCTATGGTAGCTGCCACAGGACAAAAATGTCATTGTCACTCTGAAGCCCATGTTATAGTTGTGCGTAAGGTCTACACCGTAGGTTATCCATAGCCTGAGCGTAGCCTGATTTTTAACAGCGTGTCAGTTCTACGTGGACCACAAGCGCTGTTATTGGTTCACTAGAACCCCTCCCATCAGGTAAAAAACTGCGTCATAGCCATTTCCATTTGCGACGGTGAGAACAAAAATAGGCCAAGTTGAGGAATGACTTAACTCAAACTGCTGCAACGAGTCGCTGTTTATTTACTTCGATCACTGCTGGTCAGTGGCGCTCGTGACTCCTCATTCGAGGGGCGCTAATTCAAAATAAGTGTTCGGAGTATCATGTGTGTGGTCCCCTTTTCCAAAATATGTGTCCTGCGTGTCGAGAGATCCTATGTGCATCACATATTTTGTCAAAATAAGTGCCTGCTGCACATGCGTCAAAACCGTTTATGATAAAAGAGACGCTCACGTTCACAAAATACACACAAGACACTCCCTTAACACTAAACTCTGATTACACATGGGATTATGCGAGTATCTGGCAAAAGCGAGCATCTCTTTTATCATAAACCCTTTAGACGCATCTGCAGCAGGCACTTACAGGATCTCTCATAGCGCAGAACACATATTTTGAAAAAAGGAACCACACACATGACAAGCTACATACATGTTGTGATGAACTTTGCATCGAGCGCCCTCAAAAAAAGAAGTCACCGGCCGCCACTGCTGCTGGTCTTCTCAAAACATATGCAACAATCTGCTGTTTCTTCATTTGTGAGTTAAACTGACCAAGCTGCTTCTGTGGTTACATGCGTGGATACTGCCTATCAGCGGTCTACATGTATGTTTGCTATATTGAGCCCCTGAGACAACGTATGGATGAACACGCTCTGTAGAACAGTTTGTCCATTTAGGGCTACTGTAGAAACATGATGGTGACTTTCATGTATGCTGGCCCGCAGTGTATGGACATAAAAACAGCTCACTTAAATGTATGTCTTCATCTGTAAAAGATAAAAATCTCCATATCTCATTAAATGTGAATAAATATCAAGATCAAAATGCCGTGTTAACACTGCAAGAAAGAATTAAAACGTTTTAGGTTTTGGTGTATCAGATAAATTTGCTTACCTAAATCATTCAAGCCAGGAAGTAGGACACTTTTGGCGCTTTTCCATTGCATAGTATGACCCAGTTCAGCACAGCTCACTTTTGGGGAAGGGGTAATGGGTTTCGGATGCGAAGCCATGTGCAAAGTTACAAAAATGCAGAGCACACCACCGCGCCCATGTCTGGATGGCAGTTTTGTAACTTTGCGCATGGATCCGCATTCAAAACGCACCAAAAGTATAGGCGTAAATGTTCTGTCAGCGGAGTACAGGTACTGATGACACGGGTGTTTGTATAGAACCTGTCATGTGAGAGAGGTAGTGGAAAATCTACTTGTGGCTGTCAATTTTGATTTTGTGGCTGCATTCCATTAATATGCTCTGTTGCTCCATGTTGTGTGTGTGTGTGTGTTTGTATCACATTTACGATGATGTTACGGCAGTAGAGAGGACGCAACTTTAACAATAAGGCTATAATCAGGGGTGCACATAACTTTTTTTGTCCTGGTTCTCAAAGAAGTACCTGGAGATGTTACTTGGTACTCACACTATTCATAGCACAGACATCCTACATGCTGACATCATCACTTTTCTCCTGACTACTCTCTTCGCCATATCGCTTTTGTTTAAACATGGTAGACAATGATGTACATAAAATAACCCTGGTTATTGTTTTTTACTTATCTAATCTTTATAAATAACTACTAGCCTAACTCATATAAATGTATACTTGTACTAGCAAGCTGTCTGAAGCATTGAGATGCGGATCACTGCTAACAACACACATTAATTATCTTACCACTGATGCACGGAGAAATCTCTTATGTCAAAGTAAATTAGCTAACTATGTAACAAAATTCCAGCAACGTTGGTACACTAGAATTGTTTCTATTTGAGCATACGCACCAGTTATGTGCACCCCTGCCTATAATCTCACCCACTCTGAAGCGACACTAAACTGTACTGGAAAAGCAACGAAAGCGAGCTGAGCTGCATCGTGCCGAGCCAAGTTGTACCCTACATTGGAAAAGCGCCATATCATGACATCGGACCCTGGAACACAGAAAAGCATGAGACAGTAAAAAGCATCAGATGTTAGGTTGTGTTTGAATGCTTCCTATGAACAATTTCCCCCTGAACTATGCATGTAAATGAAATTAAACTACCTATTCTTTCTTTCCCCTTCTTAAACATCCTTTAAAACCATAGCCAAAAAACTCAAGATCTTAGCTTGTTATTAACAATATCCTTATTTGTTCCAACAAATATAACTATATAACTTGCTATACAAGTTAATTATACAAATATAACTCATTAATAATCTTATTAACAAATATTACCAAATTCAATTATTTTAGCCAGGAAAACTTAAATGTCACTACATTGAAATGTCATATATGGTTATAAAAGTATATATTTTGACTCACATCTCAATATGGTGGCCTCCAGGTCTTCATTCTTGATGGGATTCAGAAACTGTGAACTGTCTTCACAGACAAATAATACAAAGTCAGCCTAAGAGTGTGGAGTAAACAGCATCAAGCCTTTCTTTAATAAGGAACTCATCTACAAAAAACAAACAAATACTTGTTATACTTTTATGAATTGTCAAGTTGTACAACACACAGCAATTAAGATTAAGACAAACAAAAAAATCACTGATATTATTAATTCCATTGTTGTGTCTAATAGATAGAAACAACTTGTGTTGTAAAAGGAAAGATGACAGCCAGATGACGTCAAAGTATCGCGAGAGCGAGGCGAAATTTGATTTCTTGAATCCTTCTCGCGGTACTCTGACGTCATCCGGTCAAATGAGCCTCCTGACTGCGTGCGAGAACATTTTGAATTATCTGGCACGAGGCATCACACGTCAAACTTCAACTGACACAACGGTCTCGGTGAAGGGAATAAGCAAAAGCTCCTTTAAATTTCGTCATTTTTTATACACATCCCGTTTATTTTGTAGTTAATTGTTAGATAAGTAAGTAATTTCGTCAAGTTTTCGTTACAGAGTAAGATTTCGTTATCATCGTTACCATATACAGTATTTATATTGGTTCAAGAGCGCAGTTTGATAACTCATTCAAGGTTTGTAGCCATATTTAAGTTACTCGCTTACGTTACTTTGTTTAAGTGTTAGAGTAAATGTATATGGTTTTAAAGTAGTATTAATATAAGTAACTGCGCCTCAATCCGAAGGCTAACCACTGGAAGTAGCATTTGTAACTTAGGCTGTATACCTTTTACGTCATCAAGACTGTCATATTTAAGAATATTAACAATTATAAAGTTAATTATTATTCTCAGTTAATCGTAAATTGTTGTAATATGCTTATGACTTGCGAATGTAATGTTTATTTAACTGAAATAAACCAGGCTTGATGACGTATGCAGCCTGCATATTCGACCTCCGGAGGATGTAGCCTTCCGTTTGAGAAACGGCCTACAAGTTGAGCGTGCGCGAGATTCTGCCGAATTGATTCTTCAATAATGGCAAAGCAAAAAGTAACTGTCGTGATCATAGATATGTATATAAAGGCTAGATGGCTCAAGGCGGAGTCAGCTGTGTCGTCACTTGGCGGCCATCTTAGGTCAGTGCTGCCATAGTGCTGCTCCCTGCTGCTGTGGACGGAAGGTGAGTGACATACGCCAACTAAAATGCTCGTAACTTGCTGAATTCTTGACGGATTTACAAACGGTTTGGTTTTTTACAAACGTTATTAACGTGGCTATAATTCTGGATGCTTTAACATGTTTCATGAATTTTTTATTTATTTTTAGTATACGTATTCAGTGTCATAGGTACATCTTTGACGTTTATAACAAACCAATCCGTTTGAAAATCGGTAAAAAATTAAGCAAGTTATGGTCATTTAAAAGTACCTGCATCATTAAAACTCAATGCTACGAGTGAGCGAGCGCTCTGTCCTAAGATGGCCGCCAAAATGCGGACGTTTCACTCAATTGGCCATCAGCGCGGACGAGCCATCTAGCCTTTATATACATATCTATGGTCGTGATGATAACCCACATTTTAAGGTTTAAATTAAAACTCCTACCTTACCTTTCCAGGGGGTTCTGTTCCTGCAGTCTTCCAGCAATACTGGCGCGTATGACGATGCGGACACGAACTGCACAGTACAGTATACCGCCGCCTACTGTACTGTAGTAAAATAACGTGTAGGATTGAATACTGTGGCAAACGCAGTAAAAAAAGCCATTTAATTAATTGTAAAAACAATGGGCATGCCAGTTTAAGTAACTTGTGGGCTAAATCACCAAAATAAGTTTGTAGATGTGGTTCAATTATTTTTAAAATGTGTAGCATAATGGACCAGCCTGAATGTATGTAGCCTATAAATATATTGTTTAGACTTTATTTTTAAACCTTTATTTGGTGGTATATGGTTAAACCTTTTTAATGGTAGCAATAGGCTTTATACCCAGCTGCACTACTTCCTGAACTTCAGCCAGCTCCTTGTTTCCTGTCTGCCATTATTGGTCAAACTGATTAATCCAGGTGTGCCTGACCTCAGTAGTCACAACAACAATAATCAGACAGACCTGGATTTATCAGTTTGTCCAATAATGGCAGACAGGAAACAATGGGCTGGCTGAAGTTCAGGAAGTAGTGCAGCTGGGCATAAAGCCTATTAAATAAAAATCTTAAATTGAATCAAATCTCTTATAATAATACATAAAAGCTCTGGGAGGGTTGGGGGTACATCTGGGTAACATTTTAACATTTAATATATTTTGATGTGTGTGTATATATATTAACTTTCTTTATTTTGTTTTCTCAGCCTTTAAACATCTAAACATGTCCTCCAAAAAGGTAAGTTCAGCAGATCAGCTTATCTTATTCTGTAATATTGATACTGGTTTGAGAAAAACTAAGATTAAACAACGTACATGTTTCCAGGAAAAAGGGAAAAACACTGGAAAACAATTTCAGCCTAAGGTTTGAGATGGCTAACTGTGTACATTGCCTTTGTGTACTGCAAGCTGAACTTACAGATTTATATGGACTTTACTTACAGGTTTCCTGTGCTGTTTTGCTCCATTTTACAGAACAAAATAAGGCTGAGGTAGCACCATCCTTGTGGTTAGAGTGAAAGAATGTGGTAAGATTTGGTTAATGTTTTATAAAATACAAATGATAAACATGAAGGTCAGCTACATATAAAAAATAATCAAACATGCTTGTTTCCATCTGAAGGGTATTGAGACCAAAATAAATAATGTGCCATTCTGGACAAACAGCTGTGGACAATACAAGCAGTCAGAGTAGCCCATTTTCTCACACAGGTAAAGTATGCAAAGTAATACCAAACTTCTTTTTAACCTTAACAAATACTGGCAATCCAAATATACAATGTTTATGTGAGGTACTGTGCAAATGTCTTAGGCCACCATGCTACCATTAGATTTGTTATTTTTGCAATTGTATAGTGATCATATATAATTATTTCTCAGTCTCTTTATTAGAATACAACCAGAAAATACAGGAAATGTGTATGTAGTATTAAAAACCATATACCGGTAAACGTATAAGCTGAGGTGTCAAGTGTTTAGGGTAAACTCTCCTTCCACTTGAGCAATAGCAGGCAACTGCAGGATCTCTTAAACCTAAATGAAATTAAATCCTAATTTCTAATTCTAATCGAATGACTTCAGGACTTCAGTCTCCTCAAAAAAGCTCAAGATGTGTTTAGTGCCAAGAGAGGTCACACTAAATACTGACTGATGTCTGAAGAAGACATTCAGTTCTGAAAATGGATTTGTTTTTAATTTTGTGTACATTTTTCCTGTATTTACAGTTGGTATCTTAATAAAAAGAGTGAAAAATAAATATGGATGGACATTAAAACTTTGCTAAAACAACAAAGCTGGTGATAGTGTCCCAAGACTTTTGCACAGTAATGTATATTGACCAAGAGTTGTAATGATCAAAACAAATGCATGTCGTCTATTATTTTCTTTAAATGGGACAGTAAATTATCTGAAAGTGAAATCATTATTGAAGGTGATATCATTGTCACTGCATTCATTGTTACATGATTTTAAACAGTGGGAATCATTGTGTAAGTTTCTTAATAATATCAAATACTACTTTTTTGTCTTGTTGTTTCTAGACCTGAGGATAAGATTTCCAGTTTGAAAGTGAAGAAAATGAATCATTATTAACAGTAATTAGTAGTTTTTCAGCTGAGAAGCCAGGTGAAACTATAAGGACACTATGATTTACTTTCATATTATCATTCTTTTATAGATGAGGAGCAACCAGTAAGAAAAAGCAAAAAGATGTTTTGATGTTGCCTGAGGCACCTTATTGTGAGTACATTTTAATGCCATGTACAGTATTTGTAGTATAATGATGATTACTTGATTTATATTTATTAATTTAGCATATGCCTTGAGTGACTTACAAATGATAGAGCATTCAACATTTTACAACAGTTACTACAATACTTACATCATTAATTTTTAAATCTAATTAATTGTTTTTATCACAAATGCAGCACATCAGTCAATTTCTTCCAATAATGAATCAAGGTACAGTATTTTGTTATTTTTTATCTTAAATTATTGATATTGATAGGCATTTTCTTCCACACAGACTTATTGTTCATTTATTTTACTGGTGTAGTTAGTAATGTTATTAATGTTTCAAAACTCATTCTTGGAAGAAATCCTGGAGTGGAGAATCATTCTGAAAGTAGACCAAATACAGGACAACACCACAGCAGTGGTTGGAAAAATGCCGCAGACAATGAGCAAACCAAGCTGACTTTCAAAAGATGGTATGTGCCATAACACATGCAACATTACTAGTCACTGCTGACGTTTTACCCATGTTTATTACGGATTGTTTTTGTTTGTAGATTCGTTATCTGTTTCTTCAAAGGGGAGGCAGTTTGGGAGATGGGAAATAGGAGGATGCTTCAGCTACACAGGGCGAATTTCAGCAGCTCAGTTTCACACTTGCAACTAACAATGAATTATAGTGAGTCTGTGTGAATCCCAAACATTTCAAAATTATTTTTGTATATATATTGTATGTAAATTGTAATGTTGTAAATAAGAATGTACATTGTAAATGTTAATAGCACATAAACATTAATAGCAATTAATAGTCTATTTTTAAAACAAAAATAATGTTTGATGCTTTGGATACATATAGTATCATATACTCTACATAGTATACTTCTAGATGCCTTTAACACAAAAACCTACAATAATATCAAAGATCAATGTATAAGACAACTTACATTATTTTATGTCATAGTAAACTATTTTTATACTCTGTGTGACCTATGCTCTCTCTGAGATGTGTATGTTCATTTTGTAGCTGGTCAGGGTAGAAGCATGCTACCATTAGATTAGTTGTTTTTGCAATTGTGTAGTGATCATATATAATTATTTCTCAGTGTCTTTATTAGAATACAACCAGCAAATACAGGAAATGTGTATGTGGTATTAAAAACAGTATAAAGTATAAGCTGAGGTGTCAAGTATTTAGGGTAAACTCCCCTTAAACTTGAGCAATAGCAGGCAACTGCAGGATCTCTTAAACCTAAATAAAATGAAATTCTAATTCTAATCATCAAATGACTTAAGGCTTTTTTGAGGAGAATGAAGTCCTGAAGATGTGTTTCGTGCCAAGAGAGGTCACACTAAATACTGACTGATGCCTGAAAAAGACATTTACTTCTGAAAATTGTTTTGTTTTTAATTGTGTGTAAATTTTTCCTGTATTTTCTGTTTGTATCTTAAAAAAAGAGTGAAAAATAAATATGGATGGACATTAAAACTTTGCTAAAACAACAAAGCTAATGATGGTGGCCTTAGACTTTTGCACAGTAATGTTTGTTACCCATTTTATGTGTAAATGCAAATCAATATGAATATGAATTCTCCCAGTATGGTTTCCGCTGGTCAGGCTGGTGTAGCAGGATTGTTTTAGAGGGACTTTTGCACAGTACTGTATGTCCACATTTACCCACCTTTACTTTGAGTGAACTGTAACCGCAACAATAATGCCATAAGCATGAAATACTAGGTAAAAGTGAGTTGTGCATGCTTTCTAGTTTTAGCACAGAATTCTGTCTCCCTTATCTTTTAAATGTTTGCTACAGATATTTTGCAAGACATTTTAAACATATCGGGGCGGTTTCCCAGACAGGGAAATCTTAAATACATCAGTGCCCTTTGTTTAACATCATAATGCACACAAGTAATGTTTTTAGTAAGGCATGTTTGTTAAAACTAGTTATATTTCATAATTAAACTGAGGCATAGTCCTGGTTTAAGCTAATCCTTGTCTGGGAAACCACCCCAATAAATAATAACTACTTATCTTTTAAATGTGTTCATTTCGTTGTTTTAGGTTAGAAGACAACGGAAATATTTGACATGGGAGTCCAGCAGACAGCCAGAGACACGCACACACACGGAGCTGAAGCGCGTTTGACTGACGCGTACGGGAGATCAGGCACGCGCACGGGAGCTTGCTCGCGCACGCACACACAAACACGGAGCACAGGAAAATTACACCTGTTCAATTAAAATAAAAGAACTTTGTGGTAAACAATGTTTAGCGTGTCTGATTTCATTGGTTGTTGTTAGCTTGGTCAATGCACTAAAACTGAGTGAGGGTCCAAAGCTGCCTAAACAGTTTAGCAACACTGACCTGGATGTACCAAAGGGATGGAGGCTGGTAACTGGGTGACGGTAAGGTGTTTATTTACATTGTGCAATGTAGAGGCAGTTTCCAATAAAGTGCTGGTGATATTTACAAGTCCTTATTTACAGTAGAAAAAATAATCCAAAAATGTATTTACAACAAACTGTGTAAAATATTTACAAGTGAAAGGCTACACCAATAAATTAGTCCAATCCACTGTACACTGTTTCAGGTATACTGACTCACTCAACGAGCCCTGAACAATGCAGCATGAAGCCTTTAAATAGGCTAAGCCACTTAATAGGACTAAACCAAAAATAAAAGAAAAGGTAACATAGAAAATTAACAAACTCAAACAAATACATTGCAAATGCAAAAACAAATTAAACTTCCATAATAAACAAATTACATAAACATTAAACTAGGGACAAATAATGTAAAACAATATTACATGTATAAATTCCCTCAATTTTCATGGTCAACTGTGGCCAAAACTCCCAGTTCAACTAATCAGTTGAACTGCGCCGTCTAGTGGCGGGAACGGGATATACAAAATGGCAAAAAAGAATGCAATTCAGTTTGACTGTTTGGAATGGGGTGATGAACCAATACGTAAGTATATCTGTTTGAATATGTAAATGGATGCATTTAACAAAAATAAACGTTTAACATGAACACTTGTTGTACGTTTGTTGTCTGTTATTGCACAATCAAATTAACAAAACATTTAACTTTTAGACATTTAACCAAATAAACAAGTCAGAGATATGGACAAATCAGCCTCATAACAACACACACACACAGGTGGAACTACAAACATTTCTGTGTTAACTGATGTATATTTGCGCAAGGCAGAGATGAATGTAAAAGGTATGCGAGTTGATGTAGCGAGTCCAAATCAAAATAAAAGTCCTTTCATAATAAAAGTCATTTGTCACAGGTCTCCGTGACATTTCCCCCTCCCTCTCCAGACACCGCCTGCGGTGTCCTTGAGAGAAAGTCTGCAGTGCAATTCTGTGAACCTGATCGGTACAAGACTTCAAAATCAAATGGCTGCATGGCCAGATACCACCTTGTTATGCGAGCATTAGAGTCTCTCATACGGCCTAACCAGGCCAATGCTCTGTGGTCAGTCTCTAAACGAAATTTTCGTCCAAGCAAATAGTACCTCAAAGAGTCCAAGGCCCACTTAACAGCAAGGCACTCCTTTTCAACCGTAGAATAATTGACCTCTCGGGGCAGGAGTTTTCTACTGATGTAAACAACTGGCTTGAGTTGACCTTGTTCCTCTTGAAGGAGCACAGCACCAATGCCCTGTTGTGAGGCATCAGTCTGCACTGTAAATAGTTTGTCATAATCAGGACTCAGGAGTACTGGCTCTTGGCACAGTGCATCTTTCAAGTCTTTAAAGGCTTTTTCACATTCCTCAGTCCATATTACCTTGTTAGGCTGGTTCTTTTTAGTTAAGTTAGTCAAGGCAATTGCCCTGGCTGAAAAGTTTGGAATAAACTTCCTGTACCAACCAACAAGTCCAAGAAAAGATCTAACCTGTTTCTTTGTCACAGGCTGCTTTGCTCCTTTAACAGCCTCCACCTTCCCCACCTGAGGCCGGATCACACCGTGACCCAGCACAAATCCAAGGTATTGGGTTTCTGATTTGGCAAGGGCACATTTATCAGGGCGGATGGTTAAACCTGCAGTCTTGATACGTGTCAAAACGTCTTTGAGATGCTTTTGATGCTCCTCCCAGCTATGGCTGAAGATTATGATGTCATCCAGATAAGCTGCAGCATAATCCTCTGTACCATGTAGAAGTTGATCCATCATTCTTTGGAACGTAGCGGGGGCCCCATGAAGGCCAAATGGCAGAACGCAGAAATGGAAGTGGCCAAAGGGTGTTCTGAAGGCAGTGAACTCCTTACATTCTGGTTTCAAGGGTACCTGCCAGTATCCTTTGCAAAGATCTAATGTGCTCAGGTACTTCGCCTTTCCTAGTCTCTCCACTAGTTCATCCACTCGTGGCATTGGGTAGGGGTCAAACTTACTAATGCTGTTCAACTTTCTGAAATCCAAGCAGAACCGTAGAGTACCATCTTTCTTTGGCACCAACACTATAGGACTGCTCCATTCGCTTGAAGATGGCTCAATAATACCAAATTGTTGCATCATTTGTAACTCCGCTTTCATTTCAGGCAGAAGTTTCTCTGGAACACGGTACATCTGCTGACGGATAGGTTTGGAGTCTTTAAGGACAATGGAATGGCTCACCAGTTCTGTCCGTCCAGGAGTATCCATAAAGAGCTGATCAGGTATACATCTCAGCAGCTGATGTCTCTGTTCCTCAGCTAGATGTTCCAAGTCCAACTTCTTGTCATTAAGACATGTGGGTAAGTATTGCTCATCCACTTCCTCTTCTCCCTGCACAGCTCTTACCAACATAGCAACATCAGCATGTTCTTCTGGTTGCACTGGAGGTTGACGTGGATGCCATTTCTTTAACATGTTGACATGAAACACTTGCAAAGGTTGAGCTCGTGAAGGAATTTTGATCTCATATGTAACTGGACCTACCCTTCTTTGTACCTGGTATGGGCCTTGCCACTTTGCCAACAGTTTATTCTCAGATGTTGGGAGCAGTAACAGGACTTCTTCACCTGGCTCGAAGCTCCGTGATCTTGCTGCTTTATCATACCAGAGTTTCTGTTGTTCTTGAGACTGTATCAGGTTTTCTCTGGCAAGGACACTGGCCTGTTGAAGTTTCTCCCTCATTTTAATCACATAGGTAAGGATGTTTTTCTTCTTTGACACAGCAGTTGTTTCCCAGCTCTCTTTCAGGACATCTAGGGGACCTCTAACTTGGTGAGCATACAGTAACTCAAACGGAGAGAACCCTGTTGAAGCCTGGGGAACTTCTCGGTAGGCAAACAGGATGTAAGGCAGCCATTTGTCCCAGTCTTTCCCGGATTCTGAAACAAACTTCTTTAACATAGTCTTTAGAGTTTGGTTGAAACGTTCAACAAGACCATCAGTCTGAGGGTGATATGGGGTTGTTCTTACTCTCTTAATACCTAACAGTTGGTAAACTTGGTAAAGGGTGTGACTCATAAAGTTGGTACCTTGGTCTGTTAGAACTTCTTTTGGTATGCCTACTTGAGAGAAGAATTTTAACAAAGCAGAAGCTATCTGTTTAGCAGTGACATCTCTTAAAGGGAATGCTTCAGGGTATCTTGTGGCATAATCTGAAATTACCAGAATGAACCGGTTTCCTGCCTGACTCCTTTGAACTGGACCAACAACATCTACCCCTATTCTCTCAAAGGGAACCTCCACTACAGGTAAAGGAATGAGGGGTGCATATGCAGGGACACGGCCAGTAGTGAGCTGGCATTCAGGGCATGTCTGGCAATATTCTTTAATGTCTGTGTACATTCTGGGCCAATAAAATCTTCTAGAGATTCTTAAGCATGTCTTTGTGAATCCTAAATGACCTGACCAAGGAATGGAATGACCTAATTCTAGCACCTCTGCTCTTCGTGCTTTAGGTAACACCAACTGAAGATCTCCCTGCTTAGTTTGCTTATACAGAAGTTCATGTTGTAACAGGAAAGGCTCATCAGAAACAACATTAGTGCCATCATTCGTTTTAACCTGGTTAAAACATACAGCTAGGGTTGGATCTTCTCTCTGGAGTCTGGCTAAATCATTTGGAATCACCATATCTGCTTCAGATAACTCTGGTTCCTCAACATCCTGAACAGCAAACTCTGGAGTATCAAGCAGTTCCTCTACCCACTCTCTACGCTGTTGCAACCTGTCATCCGTTGTTGGCCCTGATTCACAGTCAATATCAGCAGTGTTAAAAGGCAAGGTTTGCAACGCATCATGAGGTTCTAAGTCAAGTGTTGTCTGTGTTATCTGCTTTGCTTGAGCTCGTGTAACTACTCCACACCAAGCTGTATCCTGCACTAACTCAGGCAAAACTGGCATGTCTGTGCCTATCAGGATGGGATAAGGGAGAGTTTCAGCAATTCCAACCTTCATAAGATATGATTGGCTTAACACTTCAATATACACCTCAGCTGTGGGCAAGGGAGTGTTATGACCATGTACACAACAAACAGTAACTGTTTCACTATCGTTCCAGTCTTGTCTAGGGACAAACTTGCTCTGAACTAGCGTATATGTACAACCAGTGTCCACCAGAGCCAAAACTGGTTTACCATTTAACAAGACAGATATAACGGGTTGTGAGTTGCATTTTAAGAGGGATGACTGAATTGGATGGGGAACATAACAAAGACTTGTTGTTTTGGGTTTTTTCAGGGGGCAGAGAGGTCTAGTATGGCCTGGCTGACCACAATGAAAACACACAACATCTTCCTTAGCTACACTCTGCAAAGTTGTATCTGAAGTATTGGGTTTAGCATATGTAACCTTAAAGATTTTAGCTTGAGAGTTTGAACACCCCATAGACCCTTCAGACTTACCTCTGGTCGAAGACAGGATGCCTGCATAGCGGAAACTGCCTGCTCTTTTATGGGCAGAGATATATGACTCCACAAGGCCAGCAGCTTCTTCGGCAGTAGCTGGACCACGCTCCTTTACCCATGTCCTCACCTCTGGATACAAGACTCGTAGGTACTGCTCCAGCACAAGGGTCTCCATAATACCTTCCTTAGAACTGGTAGAGAAGTTAACCCACTTGCAAAACAAGTCTTTCAATCGGGTGTAAAGTTCTTGAGGTGATTCATCAGGATGAGTATTCAGGTTACGAAATCTCTGTCTGTAAGTCTCTGCATTGATCTCATATTTCTTAAGTATTGCAATCTTCAAAGCATCATAACTTTGTGTGTGCACAGGATCCATTGCAACAAATGCAGATCTGGCCTTACCAGTAAGCAGCGGTATCAGATGTATAGCCCAGTCTTCTTTAGGCCATTGGTACACCTCTGCCAGTCTTTCAAATGTTAATAAATAGTGCTCAATGTCATCCGTGTCTTCAAGTCTTGCTAGATGAGGATCCCGGTCTACCACTCTAGGCTTTGGCTTATCTGGCCCAGCCCCAAGGCGGATCTGCTCCATATCCAGCTGCATTTGGGATACATGGTGATTAAGCACTTTAAAATGTTGTTCTCGTCTCACTGCTTCTCTCTCATAACGATCATCACGTTCTCTTTGAAATTCCATAAAGGACTTGAACATTTCAGCCAGCGTTGTGATAGCAGCATCAGCTCCAGCAATAGGAACAGTCAGTGAATGCGCTCCTTGTTGAGAACTGTCCTCCATTGCACCCTGTTCCACATCTGGCACAGTGGTTTCATCAGGTTGCTTCCTCGTTTTGGGAGGCATGACTGGATGTAAAAAAAAAATCACGTCGCCTCAGTGGTACAAAAAAAACTTCTGACACCAAATGTTAGCTTGGTCAATGCACTAAAACTGAGTGAGGGTCCAAAGCTGCCTAAACAGTTTAGCAACACTGACCTGGATGTACCAAAGGGATGGAGGCTGGTAACTGGGTGACGGTAAGGTGTTTATTTACATTGTGCAATGTAGAGGCAGTTTCCAATAAAGTGCTGGTGATATTTACAAGTCCTTATTTACAGTAGAAAAAATAATCCAAAAATGTATTTACAACAAACTGTGTAAAATATTTACAAGTGAAAGGCTACACCAATAAATTAGTCCAATCCACTGTACACTGTTTCAGGTATACTGACTCACTCAACGAGCCCTGAACAATGCAGCATGAAGCCTTTAAATAGGCTAAGCCACTTAATAGGACTAAACCAAAAATAAAAGAAAAGGTAACATAGAAAATTAACAAACTCAAACAAATACATTGCAAATGCAAAAACAAATTAAACTTCCATAATAAACAAATTACATAAACATTAAACTAGGGACAAATAATGTAAAACAATATTACATGTATAAATTCCCTCAATTTTCATGGTCAACTGTGGCCAAAACTCCCAGTTCAACTAATCAGTTGAACTGCGCCGTCTAGTGGCGGGAACGGGATATACAAAATGGCAAAAAAGAATGCAATTCAGTTTGACTGTTTGGAATGGGGTGATGAACCAATACGTAAGTATATCTGTTTGAATATGTAAATGGATGCATTTAACAAAAATAAACGTTTAACATGAACACTTGTTGTACGTTTGTTGTCTGTTATTGCACAATCAAATTAACAAAACATTTAACTTTTAGACATTTAACCAAATAAACAAGTCAGAGATATGGACAAATCAGCCTCATAACAACACACACACACAGGTGGAACTACAATTAACTGATGTATATTTGCGCAAGGCAGAGATGAATGTAAAAGGTATGCGAGTTGATGTAGCGAGTCCAAATCAAAATAAAAGTCCTTTCATAATAAAAGTCATTTGTCACAGGTCTCCGTGACAGTTGTAATGAAATAAAACGATGTGCTGAGGACTTTAGGCGAATGTCCCCTAAAAGTCCCGAAAGTCCGCTGACCGTCCTGCAAACGTCCTTGTGAAAGTCCGGAGGACGTCTTCGCGGACGTCCGCTCGACGTAACGGGACCCTACACGATAACGTCCAGGGGACGTTCGCAGAGGACATTTAGGGGACGTCCAGGGGACCTTTTTTTGTTAGCTGGGAACA
Organism: Paramisgurnus dabryanus; assembly: GCF_030506205.2. Classification (NCBI taxonomy): domain Eukaryota; kingdom Metazoa; phylum Chordata; class Actinopteri; order Cypriniformes; family Cobitidae; genus Paramisgurnus; species Paramisgurnus dabryanus. Next base: position 530,544 of record NC_133339.1, read on the forward strand.
CACTTAGATATAGCAGCCAGAAAACACTAACAATCCAACGGTCAAGAGTCAAAGTCCAATTAAAACAACCACTGATCACAATAATGGTGACTTTAAATGAAACAGCCAACATCTTAACATAAGTTAAGAAAATGACTCTACAAGTAAGATGTGAAATGCAATTTTAGGTTTCAGACAGAGATGTTGAGAAAGAGGATAACACAGCTTTTAATTCTGCTTCATTGTTACTTTTTAACACTCTGTAAGATGGGACAATATATACATCCAGCAGTGTTCATTTAACTCTGGGGATTTTTCTGTATGAGGGCTTCCTGGGGGCTAAGTGAGGGCTGCCCGCGCAGGGCCAGCGCTAAAGGGCCAACGTTTTGCCAATGAGCAAACCTGCGCGGGGCCCTTAGACTAGCCCTAAGTGGGCCCATAAAGGGCCATTGTAGGCTTACTTGCAGGGTAGTGACGATTCTCACAGACCAGTCAGTGATCTACAGTGTTTTCGCGTCACATTTTGGTATCAGCTCGGGCCGCTTGGAACCCCAACCGATGTGGTACTAAAAAAAGTATTGGTACTACGTACTGCACCCAGTGGAAAAACTTACAAAAGTAAGCTGACCCAAAGCAAACCGTGGGGTATTATGCAATGGAAAAGCGCCTTAAAAGTTCCCAAACTCCCTTTTAGCGGTGAAAAACATCAACAGGCTGAGAATCAGGAACACCATGCCAGTAATTTCCAGATTTGCAGTTTGTGGCAGCACATCCGCCATGCGGACTGACACAAATAAATGAATGTATGGGAAACACTGCATTCCATCCTACTTTTTGTATATTGTTACAGCAGTAGGTAGCGCAAATATAAGACACATCTATAATCCCACCCACTCTGAAGTGGTACTCAACTCAATCGAAAACCAAACTGAGCCCAAGTAAGATGAGTCATGCTGAATAGTACCGATTCAGTCAATGGAAAAGCGGCTTTAGTGATGTCATTAGAAAAGGTCAGCTGGTCATGAAAGACTTAACCAAAGTTTCTGGCTGTTCTGGTTGATGTAATGGTTGTAGTGTCTACTACAGTACTGTAGTTGTTGATTAGGCAGATTTAAGAGATGGCACAGACAACATCAGGATACCAAAAGAGGATAAAAATCATGAAAAAGATGAGAGGGCTAAATAGAGAAGACAGCTTGATAGAGATGTAACGATTAAATTGCGTGTCCAATTAAAAATGCCTGTCTGAAATCGATTCTGAATCGCAAAGCTGTGATTCTTTGTTTCATGCACAGCTTGTGCGTGTACTACGGCATTTGGTCAGTAGGAAGTCCTTATCAATCTAAAATCATTATGAGTCGGAGTCGTTTATAACGATCATTTAAAAAAGCAACACTCGTTAAATAAAAACCATTCAAAATATTCTTTATTATCATGAAAATACCTGAAACAATTTGAAGAACGGCGATATAAATATTCCTGCAGACATTTCCTGGAATAGCGTTTGTAATGCTACTTCTTCTGTGGTACAAAGGGAGTTTCTGCATGAGAGCGCCCCCTGGCGTTCGGATGTGCCAGGATTTCACTGTAATTCATTCAGATTCATTCATTGAGAAACGCGTTACAGCCCTACAGCTTGACTTTCAAAACGGATGATTTATGTTTGCTGTTTTGTGTTATTCTGAAGTAATTTGTATTTTTACTGTTTTAATTAACACAGAAATAGATAATCTAACAGTAATTGATGTTTATCCATTGACGCTTTGTAACAATATTTGCAAAAATGTATGTTTTACCATCCAATCAAGCATTAGTGTTGGAGCTTTGAGCTTCAAAAAATGCACTGTGTGACAGTAAAACTAGTCCAGTGATGCATATATAAGCTTTTCGACAAGCATAGCAAATGCTTTCTATGAAGAATTGACTAAAATTTACTCTGTAATCGTATTCATCTGTTTTAATGGTCTTTAATGATGTCTGATTCGTGAGTGAATTGTATGTTTGTGTTTGTTTATTTCACTGATTTGTGGAATCCTATAACAAAAACAGTTTTATTGTTTCATTAACAAATTGAACTGATTTGTTTTGGACAGTGAAAACAGCGCTATACAAATAAGTAAATTGTGTAAAAAAATTACATGTGAAACATGAACATATGTTATATTGCGCACTGTAAACACAAGCAAAGCTTCAACAACACAGGAAGAATGGGACCTTTAATAATAACCATTTTATTTTTTGTACATGCAACTCCTTCATCTATAAAATATCTCTTTTGTATTCTAAAAAAGATCAAGTGTCAGAACAAACCTATGATGCCTCGACTGAAGGTGTTCAGACACAGGAGAAGGAGGAACCTAATTCAGGTAAGCTTTAAAAAAACAAGCTGTAAGAAAAAATTATGAGGAGATCTTGATTAAGAGGTTTTTTTTGTAGTAGCAGTGACAAGCATATGTAGTACTTTGGGTTAAGTGGAGAAATATTTAACCCAAAACATCTAAAGGTCTTGACACACCGGGACGTTTTTCGTGCGCGTTTATCGTCGGCGTTTTACGTGACGTTTTTCTGCTTTCACACCCAGACGATTTTTACTGGCGCTGAGCCGAGTGAGGTGCAAATTCACCCCTGGACGGTAGATGGCGCTTAATACAAAACAGATATATGCCGGTACACAAGGCGGCGCTGCGAGACGTTATGCGTCGGTTCTGACACGCCCTTGGCACACAGAAGAAGAGAGCCAGTATTTACACTCGCGTGTAGTCAATAACCATTCATATACGATTTTTGGTCAACGGGCAAGCAAACAAACATGGATCTTTTAATTAGCAGTTCGAGCTCCAGCAGCAGTTCGAGCTCCAGCAGCAGCTCGAGCTCCAGCGATAGTGATGAAGAAGTTATTCTTCTTCTGTTGAAAAAGGAAAGACGAGTGAAAAGACGCAAATATTGGGTACATCCAATCGTTGCGAGAAGAGAAGAACACGGGGAGTTCTACCGACTGATACAAGAGTTAAAAATGTATCATGATCGTTTCCGGGAGTATTTTCGAATGTCCGTGGGTGAGTTCGAAACTTTACTCCAACAACTAGCGCCCTCGTTGACAAAGGAACAAACACACTACCGTAAACCTGTCGACCCAGAACAGCGGTTATCCGTGTGTCTACGGTGAGTTCGTGTACATTGTTATTCAATTGAATGAATATTGTAAAAACATGAATGAATTTCTGTTGTGTGGGAGAACTAAAAATAAATTTTCATTGTCTATGTCTATTTCAGTTTTCTAAGCACCGGTGACTCGTACCGCACCATTGCATCCAGCTTTCGACTAGGCGTGTCCACAGTTGCTTTAATAGTGAGTGAGACCTGTGATGCAATTTGGCATTGCCTAAAAGATGAACATTTGCCAGTGCCAACTGAAGAGATATGGAGGAATACAGCCAGGAGGTTCCATGATAGATGGAATTTCCCTAATTGTTTGGGGGCTATGGATGGAAAACACATTTTAATCCAGGCCCCTTCAAACTCTGGTTCTCTGTACTTTAATTATAAAGGTACGTTCTCAATTGTACTGCTGGCCCTAGTTGATGCAGATTACCGCTTCCTGGTGGTTGATGTGGGGAGCTATGGCAGCAACAGTGATGGAGGCATCTTTGCCAATTCTGTGATGGGAAAGGCACTCAGAGATGGAACTTTGAATGTTCCACCGCCATGTGAACTTCCAGGTGCGCCAGAGCTGGGCAAAGTTAAGCACGTCATTGTGGCGGATGAAGCTTTCCCCCTAAAACCGTATCTCCTCCGGCCATATCCTGGACGCCGCCTCACAACAGACAAGAGAATTTTCAATTATCGTTTGTCTCGGGCACGTCGCATCTCTGAAAATGCCTTTGGAATCCTCAGCCAACGCTTTCGAGTTTTCAGAAGAACTTTACAGGTTCAACCAGCTGTTGTTGACAAAATAGTCAAAGCTGCTTGTGCATTGTGCAACTACTTACGCCCAAAAGGAAATGACCAGGATAATGCCACAGAAGAAGACAATGATTTTGAAGAAACACTACAAGGTTTTGAACATTGTAGGGGGCAGCGGGCATCTGTGGAGGCACAAGCTATCAGAGAACTGTACAAAGACTATTTTAACTCACCAGCAGGAGAAGTTGCTTGGCAGTATGACCATGTGAATCATGGTCTGGAGAACAGATAAAATCCAGCTGTAAATGTGTGCTATAGTCATGAAGTCCCATTTTGAAAACTGCTTATGTGTGCATATATATATTTGGATTTTCTTGATCTATTCACAAACAACTGCAAACTTGAATAAATTTTTGCATATCTATTGCATCTGATTCTGTAATCATTATTTAAAATATCACCACTGTCCACATTAGAATAAATAATTTTGGCTGAAATAACACAAATTGAATTAAAGCACTTTGGAAGATAAAGAAGTATTGTTTGAATTGGTCATAACATATAGGGGTGGTTTCCTTGACAGGGACTAGCTTAAACCAGGACTAGGCCTTAATGATGAAATATAACTAGTTTTAACAAACATGCCTTATTAAAAACATTACTGATGTGCATTTTGAGGCAAAACAAAGGATACTGATGTATTTTAAGATAGTTTTCAGTTTGGACAGGTCATACATTTATTTCAGTCTACGACTAGTCTAATCCCTGTTCCGGAAACCACCGCATACTGTTTAGAATAAAAGCCGAATTACATTTCAAGATGCATTTCTCACACATGCTTTTATAAGCGTTTGCTCTATCTGCATTTTCTAAAACTTCTATGCAAATTGTTTGTTACTTTGTGATTGGGCTAAATGTAAGTTCTGTGTTTAAACAATACACTCATGTTATAGAGGAAATAAGGGTGGGTGGGTATAGCAAGGAACCATAATGTGTTGTTCCCTAAATACTAAATTAATAACACTATGAATTCAATAATGCAACAACTAGGCATGTTGCCATTACAATGTAGAGTTAAAAAAAACCACGTAAAAAACAATTGCACGTTATTTAGAATTATGTCACTTAGGCACAAATCGTTTTTGAAAAATCAAACATTTATTTTTTGGAATGATCTGCAATTTACAAATACAATCAGACATCGAACAGCAAAATAAAACAGGAGTTTGAAACACTGGTTCAAGTAAGTCACAATGACAGTAGTGCAACTCCAAAGTAGTGCAAATAAACATTTAGGAGACGTCTTGAAATATATTTCTTGAATGTATAAACCAAAAAAATAAAATATATACAGCTGAACTGGCATACACATGAAATTAGATTTTGTATTCAGACACTGTAGTGCAAATAAGTCACAATGACTGAAGTTTAAGTGAACGGTTGTGCAAATTGACATTAAATATACATTTGGTACTCTATATATTGAATGTATAAACAGTAACAGTAATTTAAATGAAAAAATATACAATAGACATTGACTGGCATGAACAAGTACTGTCAGAGCACCCATAATTTTGAGGGATTTGAGGTATGACCTGATGGTAGGACACAGGCGACTGGTATGGTAAATGTATAGAAAACAATTAGAAATCAGATAAAATGGTATGTACATGAAATCAGTTGTAGTCAGAAACTGTAGTGCATAAGTCACAAGGACAGAAGTTGAAGTGAATGGTAGTGCAATAAACATGTATACAATGTAAACAACATACATGTTAAACTATACAAAAAAATTAAAGGGTATAAAATAACCATCAACCGGTGTGATCATGAACTGGCAGAGCGGCCATAGTTTGAGTCTGAGGGGTGACATGATGGTATGACTCAGGCAATTGTTACAGGAAATGTAAATAAAACAACATAGATGAAAAGGCATATACCAGAAAATAGATTATTATCGGAAACTGTTGAGCAAATAAGTCAAAGACAGAAGTTCAAGTTAACAGTAGTGCAAATGAACCTATGAAATGTACATGTTCAACTACATTTCTCAGATGCTTGAACAATAAAAAAAAAAAAAAAAAAAATGTGTAAAATAACCATTTAACAGTGTGGCCAAGTACTAGCAGAGTGGCCATAGTTTGTTGGGGTCTGAGGGGTGACCTGATGGTACGACACAGGCGACTGATTCGAAAATAAGGAAGATGACTGGCCAAACTCAGCATCATGCAACAGCTGATGTATCTTCAGTTTGACCGAAGACTGTTGTGCTGGAGACAACCTTCTAAGTGTGGGTACCAAGCCAAGAGCAAATAAATAATTGTCATCTTTTAGTTGCTCTTTTCGTTGATCTCTGCGCTCCTCTTTCTCTCTTTTGTGCTCCTCCTTCTCTCTTTTTCGTTCCTCCTTCTCTCTTTTTCGTTCCTCCTTCTCTCTTTCTCTGGATTCCTTGGATAGGAGGTACCTCTCCAAGAAGTCTGGTGTCTCGGACAGTTTTCTTTTCCCTAATTTCGACCTTGTCATACTTGGGCTGGTGCTGTATGATTCTCTAGGCGAGCTGGCAATGGATGATCCTGTTGAAGTGCCGGCGATAGATGAGCTGGAACATGTACTTGCTGGTGCCTCCTCACCGTCACTCACATCATTTTGTACCTCCACTCCACCCATGTTTACATCAGAAACATTGCTGTGAACACTGTAAAGATAAATTAAGTTTACATCAGTCTTTCACACTGTGGCCCATACCACACTATCCATCCACACAAATACTCCTAAGGTCAATGTTTGATAACAAGTCTAGCTTAGATTCATGGTGTTCTTATGTACCATACATCTGGGAAAATAAATGAAGATGAGGTTACCCATACACAAAATAAAATATGGGACCAGGTATGATCAAACGGTATAAAGTGAACATGTCATGAAGATTATTGGCAATCCATTACATATCGTTAAGCCCACACAGCTACACAGGTAAAAAAGTAGAACACTTCCTTAATATACTTTAGTGCTATATTTTGGCACACTAATATTTAACTTAATATCCTATAAATTACATCATGGTGTGTTTTCCCAGACAGGAATTAGCTTAAAACAGGACCAGACTTTAGTTTAATTAGAAAATATAACTAGTTATAACAAACATACCTTACTAAAAACATTACTTGTGTGCTTTTTTAGGCAAAACAAATGGCACTGATGTATTTTATGATGTCAGTCAAAGTTGTTTTCAGTTTGGAGAGCTCTTACATTTCTTTTAGTCTAGGACTAGTCTAATCCCTGTCCGGAAAACCGCTCCCATGAATATGAACTTTAATCCCCTAACAGATCTCATTTTTAAAAATATATTTACTTAACACTTGTATTAAACTTGAAGCCAATTTTCATACAAATGTCACAAGGTGACGATCTTTTTTGGGGCGGAACCAAAAGTTGGGAAAGTTTGGTTCCGCCCGGATGTTTCCGCCCAGACCGGAGAACAGAAACACCGGACATCCGGCAGCTTCGCGAAGGCTGTAATCAGCCGATTGAGCACAGCTGTGCATAGTTAAAGAGATCGCCGGGCAATTGGACAACTGGAGTACATGGAGGAGTATAAAAAGCACAGTTAAATCACAGTTCGGGAGTTCGGGCACGAGAGGGGGATTGACACGGGGAAAGCTCCTCTGCTTAGTGCAGAAAAAGTAGCTACGTACCTTTTGAAGAGCCCGCAGGCTCTGTTGATCCGGGCTGCGCTTGGAGCGCGCGGAAAGAAGACAGGAGCTGCCTGGGGTGAAAGAAAGGCGATACGTGGGTGGAGAAAAGGAGCACCCCGAAGAGAGCATTGTGCTGTCAAGCTGAGTCGTAGTGTGTGCTGAGGAACGGAGCTGTGCTCATTGTTAGACGTGGTGGCTGTCTGTATTTCTCTCTCCCTCTCTCTCTCTCGTTGTAGTTTGCGGTGGACCTGCTGGAGTAAACGGAAAATCCTATGGGTAAAAAGGGACTTTGGTCTAACCAGCACTTTTGAAGGAGTAAAGCAGGAAGAAAACTGACCTTGTTGTACAACGTAAACAAAGGCTATCCGCTGTGAGTATACCTTTTTGGTGTGGAGTAACTTGCAGAAATTAACCTGTGTAATCGTTGGAAACCTCCAGGAGAAGGAGGGCGGCCCTACCCCTAAAATAGCGTGGTGGGCGAGCCGTTAGAAGCGTAAATCCAAGCAGCCACAGCAACGAGACTCTATTCTGGTCGTATTTCCATCGCCCTTATCTCAGCCTAAGTGAAGTGGAGGACACCGGGCGTTTCCCTTGTTGTGTTACACGTATAGAGTGGTGAGTGAGACTTAGAAATTAAATAAGCTTTTCACGTTGGAGTGGTGCCGTGTATTTGCTGTGGGTTGCTGTGTGTCTTGTCAGACGAAGCCCCGCATCATCCAATTCTTCTACTGGGCAGAGGACGGAGAGGCTAACGACCTCAGAATTTACCGCTACCATACGCAGTGTGCTGTTCTGGAGTGTGAAGGGACGCAGATTAAGAGCTATCAGTGGCTGTGAGTACAATATTGGAAATATTCGTGGTGCAAACTTACCTGTGTCTGTCCTTGTCGCAGAGCCCGAGGCGAAAGGGTCCGCCGCCCCCGCGGTCTCTTCAAAGGGGCGCCCCTGTCCAGGATTCGATCGCCCCACGGGCAGTGGAGATAGGGCAGCGCTCGACCCGGGGAGGTGGTGTGTGACCTTCGCCCCTCTGCTGACCTACGGAGGAAACCATACTTATCAGAGAGCTGTAAACAGCGGAGCCGGTGAGCAATACTCGAAGTCCAAGTAATAGTGCCTTTGTGTCCTAGTGGCCGCCTGTGGAGAGAAAGGAGAACGAGAGTGAATAATTGGAGAACAGACTGTGCAACGTGATACCTACCCAGAGAGCTGTAAACAGCAGAACCGGGGAGAAATACTCGAAGTCCAAGTAACAGTGTTTTTGTGTCCTAGTGGCCGCCTGTGGAGAGAAAGGAGAACGAGAGTGAATAATTGGAGAACAGACTGTGCAACGTGATAACTACCCAGAGAGCTGTAAACAGCAGAACCGGTGAGAAATACTCGAAGTCCAAGTAACAGTGCCTTTGTGTCCTAGTGGCCGCCTGTGGAGAGAAAGGAGAACGAGAGTGAACATTAGGAAAATGGACTGTGTGGAGATCCAGTTGGTGGTGAAGGAGGAGAGCCTAGAGTGGCCATTATTTTAAGTTCCCCGTTTTCCCTTCCCTATTTATCTTTTTAAGTAAATTAAATAAAGTACATTTTAAATTATGCTTACCTTGTGTGTCTGGTCATTGGGGTGGCTTCGGGACGAGAACGGATGTTTAGGGACTGATAGGGTGTTGATGGGAGCTTTTCTTTAAAAAAAACGTGGTAGGCCATTGGGGGACCTTGGTCTCAACCCGAGGTGGACTGCCGACTACGCCAAATCTGTCACAGGTAGGGGTGGACCCAGATGTAAATAAGGTCACGCCCCTTTCTCCACCTCGAGGAGATTCCCGAAGCCACCCCAATGACCAGACACACAAGGTAACCATAATTTAAAATGTACTTTATTTAATTTACTTAAAAAGATAAATAGGGAAGGGAAAACGGGGAACTTAAAATAATGGCCACTCTAGGCTCTCCTCCTTCACCACCAACTTGATCTTCACACAGTCCATTTTCCTAATGTTCACTCTCGTTCTCCTTTCTCTCCACAGGCGGCCACTAGGACACAAAGGCACTGTTACTTGGACTTCGAGTATTTCTCACCGGTTCTGCTGTTTACAGCTCTCTGGGTAGGTATCACGTTGCACAGTCTGTTCTCCAATTATTCACTCTCGTTCTCCTTTCTCTCCACAGGCGGCCACTAGGACACAAAGGCACTATTACTTGGACTTCGAGTATTGCTCACCGGCTCCGCTGTTTACAGCTCTCTGATAAGTATGGTTTCCTCCGTAGGTCAGCAGAGGGGCGAAGGTCACACACCACCTCCCCGGGTCGAGCGCTGCCCTATCTCCACTGCCCGTGGGGCGATCGAATCCTGGACAGGGGCGCCCCTTTGTAGAGACCGCGGGGGCGGCGGACCCTTTCGCCTCGGGCTCTGCGACAAGGACAGACACAGGTAAGTTTGCACCACGAATATTTCCAATATTGTACTCACAGCCACTGACAGCTCTTAATCTGCGTCCCTTCACACTCCAGAACAGCACACTGCGTATGGTAGCGGTAAATTCTGAGGTCGTTAGCCTCTTCGTCCTCTGCCCAGTAGAAGAATTGGATGATGCGGGGCTTTGTCTGACAAGACACACAGCAACCCACAGCAAATACACGGCACCACTCCAACGTGAAAAGCTTATTTAATTTCTAAGTCTCACTCACCACTCTATACGTGTAACACAACAAGGGAAACGCCCGGTGTCCTCCACTTCACTTAGGCTGAGATAAGGGCGATGGAAATACGACCAGAATAGAGTCTCGTTGCTGTGGCTGCTTGGATTTACGCTTCTAACGGCTCGCCCACCACGCTATTTTAGGGGTAGGGCCGCCCTTCTTCTCCTGGAGGTTTCCAACGATTACACAGGTTAATTTCTGCAAGTTACTCCACACCAAAAAGGTATACTCACAGCGGATAGCCTTTGTTTACGTTGTACAACAAGGTCAGTTTTCTTCCTGCTTTACTCCTTCAAAAGTGCTGGTTAGACCAAAGTCCCTTTTTACCCATAGGATTTTCCGTTTACTCCAGCAGGTCCACCGCAAACTACAACGAGAGAGAGAGAGGGAGAGAGAAATACAGACAGCCACCACGTCTAACAATGAGCACAGCTCCGTTCCTCAGCACACACTACGACTCAGCTTGACAGCACAATGCTCTCTTCGGGGTGCTCCTTTTCTCCACCCACGTATCGCCTTTCTTTCACCCCAGGCAGCTCCTGTCTTCTTTCCGCGCGCTCCAAGCGCAGCCCGGATCAACAGAGCCTGCGGGCTCTTCAAAAGGTACGTAGCTACTTTTTCTGCACTAAGCAGAGGAGCTTTCCCCGTGTCAATCCCCCTCTCGTGCCCGAACTCCCGAACTGTGATTTAACTGTGCTTTTTATACTCCTCCATGTACTCCAGTTGTCCAATTGCCCGGCGATCTCTTTAACTATGCACAGCTGTGCTCAATCGGCTGATTACAGCCTTCGCGAAGCTGCCGGATGTCCGGTGTTTCCGTTCTCCGGTCTGGGCGGAAACATCCGGGCGGAACCAAACTTTCCCAACTTTTGGTTCCGCCCCAAAAAAGATCGTCACCTTGTGACACAAAGACTGGTTCAAGTGTCATATAAGTGGTTCCTAAGTACATTTTTAAAATACATTTATAGCACATTTTAGGTAATAGTTATGGTGTCTCAAAATAGCACTGTGAAGAACACTTAGATGTTCTTAAGATTATCTTACATAGACGCTTTTATATAGATGGTGCCTTTAATGAGTTAACTGTTTCTAACATTTACTAGGTCCCCACCCAAAGCATAAACACATATGATAGTTTATTTAGTCATTTAAATTTGTCCTAGACTACAATAAATTTAAGAGCAGTCAAAACTGAAAACAAATTTAACGGACATATTTTAAAATACATGAGTGCCCTTTTTTTTGCCTAAAATGCACCCATGTAATGTATTTACTAAGGCGTGTTTGATAAAAACTAGTACTTCCTAATTAAACTGAGGCCTACTCATGACTTAAACCTTGACTAGGCCTCAGTTTAATTAGGAAATACTAGTTTAGATAATCCCTGGCTGGAAAACCACCCCATAGTATATCAAGGACAAAACTAGTGCGCGAACATAGAGCACTTTAAATACACTTTGGAAGTGTACTTTTTTATGTATTGTAATGTTATTATATGTATAACGTACCTTCGAAACTCAGTTGATGTCGCGAGGAACTCCATCACCTTCATGAACTTCCATGGCTTCTTTTCTTTAGCGGCCTGTCCACTTTTGCAATCATCCTCACGTTTTTTTCTTATATATGTATCACGTAAGCTTTTCCACTTCTGTTTAACCTCCTCCACTATAGCAAACAAGCATGATGGTCAAAAGTTAATGGATAAAACTTACACGCTTATGAACATGATACCAAAAACTAATGCTCATTTATTAAACTCACCATCGAATCCTATTTGATCGGCAATTCGTATCCATAACAACTCCCTCTTGTCGATGTTTTTATAGTCGCTGTTTCGTTTGTCGTACAGCTCTTTGTTTTCAGAAACCAAAGAGACCAGCAACTCCACGTTCATCTTTCCTCGCTGCATCTTGTTTGTCTGCTCTGCTCACCTCTTCAACGTGGTATCAAGGTGTGCTCTTGCAAGACCGTCTTGTGCTTGAGCGCCCCCAAGTCGTGTTTTAATGTAACTTCAACAGCTTGAGGCACGTGAACAAAAGCGCTAATCTCATTGGTCGGCCAACTTTTAACGCGCCGCGTCAAACCCAAAAAACGTGTCCCACGCGTTTTTCTGGAAAACGCCTCGCGCTTTACGCGTGGGTGTGCGCACTCACATTGGCGCTCGTTGTTGAGTCACGAGACGTTAAACGCCGACGATAAACGCGCACGAAAAACGTCCCGGTGTGTAAAGACCTTTAATCTCTAACCTTTTATCCTGTTGTAGTTTATCACTCCTAAATTGCTCTTGTTTTAACCAACCCAGTCTCACCCCATTTCGTCAATATTTGACGACACTTGACCATTCGTCATATGTTGACGTGAAGGGTATACCTTTCGCGTCATTTTTTGACGAACTGGGGACTTCAATACTATTACGTCCGTTGCATTCTCTTTCCTATTTTATTACCATTTGCGCGTCGGTTTAGGGTTAGATTTACATAATGACATCCCTACCCAAACCTAACTCTAACCCCAACACCAGGTGACAACTGTTTCTAACCCCAACGCCAGGTGACAACTGTTTAATTTCGCGTACACTGTTTAATTTCGCGTACACTGTTTAATTTTGCGTAATCTAACCCTAAACCGACGCGCAAATGGTAATAAAATAGGAAAGAGAATGCAAAGGACGTAATAGTATTGAAGTCCCCAGTTCGTCAAAAAATGACGCGAAAGGTATACCCTTCACGTCAACATATGACGAATGGTCAAGTGTCGTCAAATATTGACGAAATGGGGTGAGACTGTGTTATTTTAACAGCTGTATGTTAATTAAGTTGAGACCCCCCACTGTCTGAGATAACTCTCGATTCCTCACAGCCATTCACATTCTACAATTGAGGATAATTTGCTTATTATGCACTCACCCAAAAAGTTGCAAACACAACATACCTGTTGACTTTTCTTCTTTTTCTATGATAATCAAGCCATTTTTGGAAATTAGCTCACTCTAATATTATGGAATCTGGGTCGAGGCAGACTTAAGCTTTATTATTGTTGTTTAAATTTATGGAGTTTAAATGTTACAATTTTAATTTTATCAGCTTACAGTATGTGATGTGTGTGCAGAAAGGAATTGTAGGATGTTATTGTACCCAATATGTTATAGTTCTTTTGAAGGGTTAGTTAACTTAATAATAAGAAAAACACTGTTGATTTATCCTCGGGACATCCAATACTGTATGTAGCAACATTGGTGCTTCAGTGGTTCTTTTGCTGTAGTTTCTTGATAGCTGTGTTTCCACAGTCACCCCTAATGCCTTTATTAAACCCTCACCCTTAGGGGATCCCCAACACTTTCAACTTTGTCAAGTGGACAAGGAAAGTTTATTTGGACAGACCCTAAATCCCTCAACCACAATGCACCTCGATTGTGATGTCACAACAGCAATGTGAACGGTGCGATTGGTCTGTGCAGACCCGCATAAAATCAAATACACCTGCAGTGTTTGCACTTAATTTACCCCGGTGCTTAGGGGTAGGCATTCTAAGGGCTTAGGCATTCAATTTGAACGCATTAAAATGGTTACACCTATAGGGTGCACTCATAAAACAATGAAAAAGATGTGAGTGGATAAAATGGATGGAATGATAAGGAAAGATAACAAGAGATAGCCGGTACTGTTCAGTTGAAGATATCAGGGTTGTTTTTAAAGAGCACCTATTATTGCTAATAAAAATTTATCTTGTGTATTTGGTATAATTCAATGTGTTTGTGTGGTTTATGGTTAAAAAAACATTATGTTCCGCACACCGTACATTATTGTTGCTCCTCTATGCCCTGCAGGGGCAGAGTGGGACCAAAAAATCTACCGGGAAATTTCGTAGACCACCGGCCCTCTGTGGTCAAAAAATAAATAAATACTAAGGTCTTGTATTTGTTGTAAAACTAGGGTAATACAAATCGTAATCAATCTGCCAAAAAAAATCATTTTCATAATAATAATAATAATAAAAATTATAAAATCATGGCTAATTTTCCTAAATGAGTAGCTATACAAAATGATACCTGTTTGAAAGACTGGGATGCGCACCTGCAGCTATTACATAATAGAGCAAGGCCAGATACAAACGTGCTTTTAAACAGGAAATAATATATGGCACAATTTGTGCATCTTTGAATAACTGTAAGAATACAAATATTTCCTTTAAAGCTCCACTGTGTAGGATCTACTCCCATCTAGCGGTGAAAGTCTATATGACAAGCAACTGAATATTGCTTTCAAGCCCCCCCCCATTCGGAACGCGTTTTAACTCGTACGGTGGCCCGACCGTGTCATGCCAAACATGGCTTCCAGTAGCTACAAAGCAAAAACAATTTGCAATGTCCTTTGCCTGTGATCCATCAAAGCACACAGATTTATTTTTAACATGGAAAAAGTCTGATTGTCATGATATGTTTGCTTAAAATCACATACAAAAAGCAACCATAAACGTAGCTTAGACACTCCTTTTTCATCGACGCGAGGAAAAATATCACAGGGGCTGTTAAACTTGGTATTAAAATGTGTTTTCGTCGATCAGATCACAAGTGGACGAGAGAGACACATTACGTTTACACTTGGTGTTTAAATCCGTCTCTTTTTGTCCATTTTCTCTCCAGAATACTGAGGGGATGATCTGTGGACGAGTCCCTCTCCTGCATTTAATCATGAGCGGGAGTAATGACGGGTTTAAATGAACGCAAACTAATTATGTCAAAGTCCAATGCTTATGTTTTAAGTAAACGTTACATGTCCGTGTATATGTAAGAGCTTTCTCTCATATTGGTTAAAAAAGATTGCGCAACTTTCACACGCTTGTAAAATGAAACGAAAGACGCGCAGATCAGCTGCGTTTTATCAATGAAAGGCTAAAAATAGGGCTGTCACCGTGTGTTTGTGCTAGAGGTCAGAAAAGATGAAAAACATTTATCTCAGTACCTCAGATTACATAAATGGGCGGAGAGACGGCATGTGGCTGTTCGAACACATTAAACCACATGCATGTTTACACTAACAAGTGTTATGAATAACCATGCTATAGTTAGCCAAGGAACTATAAAACTTCAAGTTTACAACATAGACTGTATAGATGTAAACGAATATGCTGAATTACCTGTGGAGAAGATAGAAAGTGCAACTTCAGTGTCCCTTGAGCCCCATCTTGGAAAACTTACTCCAATATTGACTTTGGTCTTGATGTTTTTCCTGTCGCGTTGTCATTTAAAATCCCCGTTTCACTTCCTTGGCGACTTGTTTTAATGTCCTCGAGAATATGTCTTCAACAGGCTTTCAAATCAAAGCATTAGATCGCAGGTTCATCACTGTGTGCGGCTGTTGTAAAATCCGAAGGATTCAGCTACGCAGGTCACAGGCTGGATACGTCATCAAGCCTGGTTTATTTAAATCAACTGAGCATTACATTCGCAAGTCATAAGCATATTACATCAATTTACAATTAACTAAGAATAATTCTCAGCTTTATAATTGTTAATATTCTGAAATAAGACTGTCTTGATGACGTATACCATGCAACATCCGGAGGCTTCAGCTAGCGGGCAGCGTGAATGTAGTCTGAAAGCGCGAAAGGCGGAGCTTGAATTTCAGGAATGTCCCTCGTTGGCGAATGTATTTCAAAGATGGAGGCATAACATGGATTCAGCCAGAAAGCGCTTCGACGGTATGCATTTTAAATAGCAGATTCTACACTTACGAGAATACTTTGATTAGTGGGGTGGAAGTAATTACACATGAATGAGCACATACTTTTTAAAGAAAACATGGGTTTTTGCTAAGAATTAACTCAAAAAAGTACACAGTGGAGCTTTAAACATAATTTTTGTCATATAAAGTTTTGAGAGATAATAATGTTTTTTCCACTGTTATTTCTTATTTAGGTTTTTTAGTGCGGTTAACAGCGTGTTTGACACATTTAGGGCTGCAGCTATCGATTCTTTTTGTAATCGATTAATCTAGCACTGAATCGATCGATTTTATTAAAATAAAATTTTTGTGTGTGTTTTTAAACAACCAAAACAAATAATGCATAACGAAAATTAGGGCTGTTCCGAATACCATTTTTTGGGCTTCGAAGCTCTAGTAGAAATCAAATCGAATATTTATTCGAAGCTTCGGAAGGAGGGGCTGAACATATTTTTCTCTTTAATAAAGACCGGAATCTCTCTGTGTGTGTGTGTGTGTATGTGTGTGTGTCTGGCTGTCTACAGTTTTATTATGTGGCGGATGTGTTGCTGCGGACCCAAGGCAGTGTAGTGCCTTTTTTTCGTGCAATATGGACATGTGACACGTTTATGCTGCATTTACACCAACCGCGGTAAGGGCGTGAAGCGTGAGTGATTTCAATGTTAAGTCAATGTGAAGACTCGTTGACGCGCGTCAGGAGGTCCCGCGGCGCGGAAGAGGCGTTCGGCGCGGAGCGGAAGGCGCGTTTCTGCCTCATTCGCGCGTGAAGCTCGCGCGAAAGGCAACAAAAAAATTGAGCGTTGTGCGCGGTACGCGCAAATGGTGCTTTTGTGCATTTTGCGGATCACGCGAATTTGTGGCTGACGCCCGAGTTGAAAAATTTGAACTTTGGCGGAATTTCGCACCGCGTTAACCAATCAGGAGCCTGCCTGCTGCTGTGGTGGCAGCCCCGCCCGGAGTCACTCACTCAAGCAGTCACTCGAAGCTATATGACACAAGTTGTTATTTCTATAGAGGAGACAGGAATAAAAAGGACCTCGCTTGGAAGAGTGTCAGTAAGGACTTTGGGCAACTTGGTAAGTTGTAATACACGCTTCACTTTTGAGTCACGTGACGTTTATCTACCCGCGCCGTTTATTTTTCCCCATAATAAGGTTACCCAATACAAAACTGGTAACTCTCTTGATAAATGCACAAGTAACATCAGTCATCTTGCAAACAGACACTCGCACAGCAGTTGCCCCTCCCACAAGAAGCGGATTTTGCTTCGAACGAGCGTCAAATGCTTGCTTTTTCCGCGTGTCTACTCCGCTCTACACGCGCGAATGCATCCAAATTGTTCAAGCGGCAAACCACGCGCAGTAGACGCGATTTTGACGCCCAAACCGCGTTTGGTGTAAACTCAGCATTAGAATTAATAAACTTTAAAATACTACAGAACACATATGTTTTGTTCATCAGTAGAACAATAAAGAAGATATTTTGCAGAAACCCCAGTGCTCCGTCATGCAAGTCAACCGATCCGCACACTTTAAGAGGTAAAGCATATATATTCAATACAAAAGTAATCCCCCATAACTCCGTGTGACATATTGACGTCTTGTGAAGCAAATCAATCAGTTTTTGGAAGAAACTGAACGTTATTTACAACACTATTAGCGTGAATGCCAAAGCAGGAAGCGGGCTTTACGTTCGGGTTCGAGGCAATCTCTTCCACTGGTGGCGTTTGGTGGCTGTTGGCTATGGATGTTGGTCTCTCTGCGCCACCTATTGAGCGGGAGCGTGAAGCTCACCTCCTTCTTGGCAAAAGCTCTGCATTAACGCTGTAAAATATTTTTATATATATATTCGAATCTCAAAACTGAAAATCGAGCCTATTTGTTATGGTAACAACCTGTGTGTGCGCGCGCACGTGCACCTGTGTTTGTGACACCCCAGTCAGACATTCAGTAAGTTGCTTCATTGCATTTGGGTACGGTAGAAATACATACATTCATTTTCAATAGAACGCTGCATTTGGTTTGCATCACTTGCATTGCGATGCATTTTAGGTTAAGAATCCGTTCGAAAAATCACAACATCACGTCAGCTGTATACAGTGAATGCATGCAGCTGAAATTATTGTTGCGTGGCTACATAAAAGTTCAAGTTATGTGATGCATTGCGCGATCAGTCTGAGTCATGTGAGAGATACGAGCAAGAGTGTGTGAAGGGGTTCTTTTTAAAGCTATACTCTCTTGCAATTGAACGTGAATACGTTTACAACTTAAAAACATCAAAGCTAAGCATCATATCTAGTCAAACGCATAACGACATCGCTACAAATACAGTATGGGATTAAAATCAGCGAAAGCTACGTAACCTTGTTTCATCGATGCTTGGTGAAACAGCAGTGGATGTTTTCGGTTCAGATGCTGAATGTAATGTAATGATGAGAATGTAATTATCCCAAACTTTAGACATTCTCTCTCTGCCGTTTATGGACATATTTACTCTCCGCCATCGCGCCAACTAAATTCAAAATGTATCACGCGCTATGATGTGCTTCTTGAATATTGAACAACGGTCCGTGTGAATCAGATCTTGGCGCGTGTAGTGCACGTCATAGTAATTTAACGAGGCTTCGAGGCAGAATTTTTGCCTCGAGGAATTTTTTGAATCGTGTTAATCGAGTAGCTCGATGAATCGTTTCAGCCCTAGACACATTTACCTCAGAGTTTATTTCAGTAATATTGCTGTTTTTCCTATAATAGCCAGCACTTCTATTTTTGAGCATTTTCTGAAAAACGACAACTCCAAACTAAAACGTCTGCAGCTCTTAAACCCTATGGTCTATATTCATAATTCTGGTCTTGTTTGAAACTAGACACTTGACATATTGTTGCCTAATAGTCATAACAACTCAGAGTAGTAAAGAAACAGAGTAAAACAAGGTAAAATATACATTAAATTACTTCCGTTTTTCTTTAAATAACATTCACTTAGCAAAAAAGGTATGAAATGGTCATCTGAGACACCTGGGGACACCATATAGGTAAACTGAATGTCTGACCATGCTGTGATTCAAATTTGAGAATGATACTCCAAAAAATGTTGTTTCTGTGAGCTTTTATTTCAAAAAAGTCCAGGCGTCCTTTCAGAAAAAGTGCACTTGGAAACTCCAAATATACACATGATAACAAAATGACATGATTATCAAAAGAAAATGAGTCAGGACTACATATTACATGATGTATATCAATTCAGAACTTCTCTGCCCACCAAAGCACATAGAAAAAACTATTTCAGAAAAAAACATTTGCACATTATAACAAAATACTTGCTATTTTGAATGTGGTCGCTCATGAATGCACTCCAGATTCCAGTCCTCCTCTGGATGTCAGCTGAAGACCTGTTACATCACATCACAACACAACACAACACAACACAGACACACACAAAGCAAGAGAGGATTTTAGTTTGAGTCAAAAGTTAGAGACATACAACTATTTGTATGAGAAACTATGATGTAATATACATGAACATAATACATACACACATACACACATTACATGAATATATTTATAATTACAAATGTCTTATGTTTGCCAAATAACCTATATTTCTCAGCTGGTAATACTCATATTTTCCACCACATATCTTGTTTTTAGTTTGTATATTCTGTGCATTTGATTCATATAGCTATAAAAATGATTCATTTATATAACATGTCATAGAAAATGAAACCATGTAAAACTCGTATTTTAGTCATCTCCACTGTTACTTTATAATCAAAACAGCTAACAAGAAACTAGAAATGTAACGTAAAATAACTAATGAACAAAAGAATCCACTTACTTTATCCAAGCGAGCGCAGCTGAGCTCATAGTCCGGTCCATCTCTCGTCGACGACGCGGTTTCGTTTATATCCAATCTTGTATCTTTGCTCCGCGATCATGCTCTTTATCAACTTCTCCAAAACACTCTCAACACAAACAAGTCCTCTGCAGTCGACAATCCACAATGGAGATGTTATATCTAACCTTTGAGAGGTTTCTCAGCGGCTCCGGAGAGCCTAGCCGGCTGCTATGCTACCCAAACAAACAAACGCGCAGGGAGGGGGCGTGGGCATTCCTCTCCATGCGCTTCTGTAGATTTGCGCAGAAGTACACTTTACTGACGTAAGTTGAATCCTTGTAATCGTTTCATGATTGGTTACTACCCCTGCCCATCAAAACTTTGCTGGCTAAGCATTGGCTGGCTTTGTTTTGGCGTAATCCAGTCAAAAGCCTATGGTTAGCTGAAGGACATCTGTCTGGGCAAATCGGTGTTCCCGATTCATTTTGAGTTGTCAAACCTTATCTGATTGAACAAAACAGAAAAATAGGGCGGGATATTTATCGGAAGAGTCTAACGAAGCAGGAAGAGATGGATTTTCACTGATAAAACTCGATATTTGATAGAAAATAAACATGATCGATCATACTTAGCGGAAGCGCGGATGTAAATAAAGGAGGGTATTGCTGGATTTATCACTATTTTTCGTTGTTTTGGATTAAAACGTGGGATGCTTTTTGAAGAGTGGACCCTTACGTTGCAATGTACGTTGAAGTTTTTGGGAATTGTCAGAGATGATCAGAACCATATGGCAAGACATGTGAGTACCCACAAATTTTTTTATATGCATTCCGTCTGCATTTTATTTAATCTTATCCACACCAGTGTATTGATTGCAAAAATAAGCTCAGAACATGAATTTTGAGTGTTTAAACTTTCAAATAATGCAAAGTTTATGATTGTTGATTGAATATTTGATGTTAAACAAAGTACAAAAACACGTAAAAACGCCCCCTAGGGACCGCCGCCGGGCCGGTGCGTGTTAAGAATTAATACAATTTACATGTCAACCCTGCTTCTTTGTCTGTTTATTAATTTCATTATGCTTTTATGTTAAGTTATGCGTGGATATTTATTGCCATATAAGACGTTCATTGCCTTTATATGAATACTCTTGTCTAATATTCAGATCATATTCGGAATAATGTGTGCATCTTTGAATAACTGTAAGAACAGTTCCTTTGAAAATAATTTTTGATGGAAATCGCATAGTAGGAAATATATAATGTGGTATACTGCAAAGTTACCTTGTAATTTTAATTCATGATATATGTGGAGATAAATAAACCTTTGCAAATCTGCTTATTTGATCCATTCATGTCCTGACCACCGGGCTAGAGATTTAAAACATCCTTAATCCACACTTACTAATCTATACACTGAAAAAAAATATTACTTTAATTTACTATATTTTTTTAAGATAAGTGGTCTTTATCAATTTATTTAAGCTACAGTTAAACAAAAAAATTGAAAAACAGAACAAAAAACTTTTGTTTAAATGTAGCTTAAATAAATTAATTGCAACCACTTACCTTAAAAAAATTTGAAATGAATAATTTTTCTCAGTCTATCCGCTTGACGGATCCGACCGCATACGTACTGCAATAAATAGGTGTTCGGCAGCTTTTATGCCATTTGGGGAGAAGCCGCTCACTGATCCCCCTATATTTTTGAAAATCCTAGACATGGCTGGACCTGCCAAATGGGCACTTTTATATATTGTGTTGAGCAGAGAGGCTGCACAGTTTAACCAGCGGGAAGCGGCCGAACATCAGGCCACCAGATGGGGTTGCTATATAACTTGCAAAAACTGTTACGTACATTCAACAACAACAAAAAAAAAAAAATAAGCCAACATTTTCCAACTAATTTTTTTAAGTTTAGTGAACTTCTTGGTATTTTGAGTTGGTAAAAATCAATATTATTTATTTTACAATATGCTCAAAAATTAAGTTGAGTTTACAAGATAAAGCAAATCATTTGAGTTTAACCAATGTGACAAAGAGCAGCATATTGACCAAATCATACTTAATTAAATGAGTAATATTTGGATTTTAATTATTTAATTTACTCTATTAATTTAAACAAATTATTTCTTCAATCCACTTGAAATAATTGTCATAACTTTAATAAATAAGGAAAAAGAGGTATTCCTTTCCAACGTTTATTATATAACAGCTGCCATATACAAACAATTGTAAATTGTCCTAAATTTCTGTAATCAATTATAATGTTAATGTAACACAATAATGGTCATGTATTTTTAGCATTAGAAATTACAGAAACTTCTGACCTCATCTTTAAGTGCAGCATAGAGCACCTTCAAAGTGCAATCTGTGAACTCTTAAAGGAATAGTCTACCCTTTTGCCATATTAAACTATGTTATTACCTCAACCTAGACGAATTAATACATATCTATCTTTTTTCAATGCGTGCACTGTACAGCGTGTTATGAATGTGTTAGCATTTAGCCTAGCCCCATTCATTCCTATGGTACCAAAAAAAGTTTTATTTTGTGGCACCAAACTTACTGGTATAACTCCTCATGTAACAGTCTTTAAATAGGGAAAACACGGAAGTGTTTGGTGGCTTCCCTGTTTGGTACCATAGGAATGAATGGGGCTATGCTAAATGCTAACACATTCATAACACGCTGTACAGAGCACGCATTGAAAAAATATAGATATGTATTAATTCGTCTAAGTTGAGGTAATAACATAGTTTAAAATGGCAAAAGGGTAGACTATTCCTTTAACACTGACATTCAAATACAGTGACTATTGACCTGAGCAATTTACATAAAAGGACTGACTTTAGTGCACAGTATAGTACCTTTTATATGTATTAAAACATAATGAACTAAGACATGAACACGTTTTAAGTACAATCTGTGCCATATTCTACTAAAACATTTGACAATAAAATAAAATAAAGGGGCCTCTGACCCCAGCTCCTGACATAACAGAACTGACTTCACCTCAAGTGTCTAGCAGCTGGAGGCTTATCCAGGAACTAAAGAAATCTGTGCTTGAGTACCACGTTGTTCTCAGTTAAGCTGCCCACTGAGCAATAGGGGTGAAGCAAAGAAAACATAAAAAAACATAATCTTACACATTTCCTTACAAGGACATTAAAATAAAACACATGGAAGCTGGATCATGGCATTTGACGCGAAAGAACTGGCTCCAATCCGTAAGTGCACAGTACAGTATATCTTAGTATGTATTAAAACATTTTACCATAAAACAGAACTTCTGAACTGCAGCCAATTAACAATTACACATTCAGAACAATCTTCTGAAAAACTCTGAAAAACATAAGATTGCAATTTATGAGTGTGAGACTGGCATTTGACCAATTAACCCAGAGGTTTGTTTTTTAGTGTCATGAAACGGGAGGAAGGCTTTGAGCGCAGTGTGTCAAGTCCCACGAAAAAAGTCTTTGGAACACCTCAAATGTTTTGCAGAGTTGTGGTGGATACTGCAGGTTCAGAGCATATGTCATCCCCAGAAGCAGGCAACATGCCCTGGCCAGATTTCCAAGATCAGTAACCACTGGGTTCCCTTTCAGTCGGTCACTACGACGTCACGTCGTGACCGACGAATTGGGAACTCGCTTAGAGAGACCAATCTGCTTCGAATACTACTAAAACGCCAATGAACTTGGCATTGAGATATTTGCATAATGCTGGCGCCGCCCCGCCAGGTGCGTATATAAGCAGCAGGTGCAAATAAGGAAATTAGCTTTTTATCGCTTCGAAAGCCGGCAGTATCTGCTACTGAGAAGCTACTTTACTCTGGTGGGATTCGATTGCTGAAGTTGGTTGGACTAGCAGTACCACAGCGGACGCTTCGCTTAATTCCACGACTCTACACCTGTTTGTTGTTTTGAGTTTAGTGTGTGCGTTGCCTTTCCCTGTGCGCATCATCAACTGAGCATCTGAGTGAATTTCCCTAAAAGAGTGATACGAGAGAGCTTTGTGCCTTGTTAAAGGCAGCCACTCTCTCGTATATCCGGACATCAGCGTCCTTTTCAGGATGGCTTTTCGTCCGTGCGATCTTGGGTGCGGCAAGTACATGGGTCCGAAGGACGGTCACGAGCGTTGTCTTTCGTGTTTGGGCATCGAGCACGCAGAGGCAGCGTTCGCTGGGGGTAAGTGTTCTCACTGCGAGAACATGTCCCTTGTGGATTTGCGCAGACGGTTGTCTTTCCTCCGGGAAAAACGCAACCCTCGTCATGCGAGTGCTGAACGCCGCCACGGTGCGGCTGTGAAGCTCTCTAAGGACGACCTGCGCATCACTGTGCTGAGCCGAGCGGGGGATTCGTCCTCAGGCTCTCAGCCTCCTCATCCACAGCCGGTTGATGTGCCGATGGAGACTTCAGCGTCGTGTTCTACGATGTCTCTAGAATCCATCGCGCCGCCCTCCGGGTCCACCGACGCCGCAGCATCCGAGGGTGGGCCTCCTCCCCCTGACGTGGACCCCGACGCCCTTCCTCCCTCTGGTCGGGTTGGGACGCCGGAGTTCGATCCAGAGATGGTGGCCGTGCTCGCTCGAGCGGCGGAGACCGTAGGGTTGGAGTGGGTTCCCCCCCCTCAGCCCGAACCGTCCCGCCTGGATGATTGGTTCTTCGGAGCTGCCCGGGTTTCACAACCCTCTCCACCGGTGCCTTTCTTCCCCGAGGTGCACGAGGAGCTGACTAGAACCTGGAAGTCGCCGTTTTCCATGAGATTACGGCCGTTTCAGCCCTCCCCCCTCACCTCCCTCACCAGCGGAGCCGCTAAGGGTTACACGGGGATCCCTCCCGTGGAGCGTGCTGTCGCGATGCAACTGTGTCCGGCTCACGCTCCCTCTTGGAAGGACCGCCCAACCCTCCCCTCTCGTGCCTGCAGACAGTCCTCCGGTTTAACGGGCGCTGCCCACCAGGCATGTGGAGAGGCGGCTTCAGCCCTGCACGCAATGGCGTTGCTGCAGGTTCATCAAGCAAAGGCCTTGAGGGATCTGCACGAGGGAGGACACGACTCGCCTGTCCTTTCGGAGCTCCGGGCTGCCACTGATCTGGCTCTTCGCGCTACGAAGGTGACAGCGCAGGCGATTGGTCGTGCCATGTCCACGATGGTGGTCCAGGAACGCCACTTATGGCTATGTCTGGCGGACATGTCGGATGCGGAGAAGAACAAGTTCTTAGACGCTCCCGTGTCCCAGGCTGGTCTCTTCGGTGAGTCGGTGGAGTCTTTTGCCCAGCAGTTCTCCGCCGCCCAGAAGCAGACGGAGGCGATCGCTCAGATCATGCCCCGGCGCAAGCGACCTGCATCTCGCCCTCCAGCGCCGGCGGCCCCGTCTGCTCCTCGCCGAGGGCGCCCTGCGGCGGCTGCCTCCACCCCCCCCACTAGAACATCTTCCAGGCCACGGAGGGGGAACAGCCGTCGGCAGCCCGCCCCGCCCGCCCCACCCGCTTCCCGTGGTAAACGGAAATCGAAGCGGCCCTGAGACGGGCGACCTGGAATTGGATGGGATCACTCTTCGGGAGACGATGACGGCATCGCTCCCTCCACCGGTAGAGGGCCGGATGGAGAATCCTTGGTTTCGTTTTGTTTCTGTTCCGCCGGCTTCTCAGCCGGCACCCACAAAACCACAAAAAGAGTGCATTCCTATTCCTTCTCCAGGTCTTCAGAGGATCGAGAGAGATGTGAGCGGGCATTCACATGCTCTTCCTCCCTCTCCTCTATCGCCAGCGGGTGTTCTGAGGAGTTCCAGCTCTCCGCTGAGGAGACGGGACCACCAGCACCCTCTTCGGAGTCTGCGCTCTCCGCTGAGGAGACCAGACGACCGTCACCCTCAGCGGGCTCAGGTCAGTGTCACACACACACATACTGTAGATACTTATGCTGTCCCAGCAGACGTACCGGCAGTACCACCTGTCCCGCTCCGCCGCCCCCCCGCGGGTACCCCGGTAGTGCCGTTAATTCCCCTCGTACGGTCCCTGGGGGCTTGGCTTCAGCTTCCCAGCCCGTCTCGTTGGGTTTTACGCACTGTCCGCCTCGGTTACGAAATACAATTCAACCGGCACACACCCAAATTCTCGGGCATTCGTTTCACCACGGTGAAAGCGTCCGATGCACATGTACTGCGTGCAGAGGTCGAAGTCCTGCTGGCGAAGGACGCAATCGAGCCGGTCCCTCCAACCGAGATGAGATCGGGCTTCTACAGCCCGTATTTTATAGTACCCAAAAAGGGCGGGGGGTTACGACCGATCTTGGATTTGCGCGTTCTGAACAAATCTCTGCAGAGGAGGTCTTTCAGGATGATAACACCGAAGCAAATATTCAATTCAATTCGCCCCCAAGATTGGTTTGCGGCTATAGACCTGAAAGACGCGTACTTTCATGTGTCCATTCTCCCTCGGCACAGACCGTTTCTCCGGTTTGCATTCGAGGGACGGGCATACCAGTACAAAGTTTTACCGTTCGGGCTATCCCTCTCTCCCTGTGTGTTCACGAAAGTAGTGGAGGCGGCGTTAAAACCCCTCAGAGAGAGTGGCGTTCGCATATTGGCTTACCTCGACGATTGGCTTATAATAGCGCATTCTCGACGGACGCTTTGCGAACACAGAGATTTAACGCTTCGGCATCTCGCCCGTTTGGGTCTTCGGGTCAACTGGGAAAAGAGCAAACTCTGCCCCACGCAGAGGATCTCTTTTCTCGGGATGGAACTGGACTCGATCGATTTATCGGCGCGTTTGACAGAAGAGCGCGTCCAGTCAATTCTGACTTGCCTCGGTTCATTCCGAGGGAAGAATGCGGTCCCGCTGAAACAATTTCAAAAGCTCCTGGGGCATATGGCAGCAGCAGCGGCCGTGACACCGCTCGGACTGCTCCATATGAGACCGCTTCAGCGTTGGCTTCACGATCGAGTCCCGAGGAGAGCGTGGCGCGCCGGCATCCATCGTGTAACCATTACACCTGCGTGTCGCCTAACATTCCCCCCGTGGTCGGACCCCGCGTTTCTCAGGTCCGGTGTGTCCATGAGACAGATCGCTCGGCATGCTGTTGTACATACAGATGCGTCCGACACGGGCTGGGGTGCCACGTACGACGAGCTTACGGCTTCGGGGGTGTGGACAGCACCCCAGTTGCACTGGCATATCAATTGCCGAGAGTTGTGGGCAGTATGTCTGGGACTTGTACGCTTCGCTACGGAGCTGCGAGGGAAGGATGTACTAGTACGCACCGACAACACTGCGACCGTTGCGTATATCAACCGTCAAGGCGGTTTGCGCTCCCGTCACCTGTCGCATCTCGCTCGTCATCTCCTCCTTTGGAGTCAGAAGCATCTGAGGTCCCTTCGTGCCATTCACATTCCGGGCTCGCTCAATACAGCGGCGGACGCGCTTTCTCGAGCTGCGCGCCCCGGCGAATGGCGACTCCACCCCCAGACGGTCCAGCTAATTTGGAAGAAGTTCGGTCGTGCGCAGATAGATCTGTTTGCGTCGCCGGACGATACCCACTGTCGCCTATTTTATTCACTAACCGAGGGCAGCCTCGGCGTGGACGCATTGGCACACAGCTGGCCTCGGGGGATGCGCAAATACGCATTCCCCCCAGTGAGCTTAATCGCGCAGACACTGTGCAAAGTCAGGCAGGACGAGGAGAGCCTTTTACTGATCGCCCCATATTGGACGAGCAAGAATTGGTTTCCAGAGTTAACGCTCCTCGCGACAGCCCCTCCCTGGCGGATTCCCCTGAGGAAGGACCTTCTTTCTCAGGGAGGGGGCACATTATGGCACCCGCGCCCCGACCTGTGGGATCTCCATGTGTGGTCGTTGAGCGCGCGCAAGGTTTAGGTGATTTACCGCAAGCGGTATCTAACACAATCAACGCGGCACGAGCTCCGTCTACGAGACGGGCTTACGCGTTTAAATGGAACCTTTTCGTCACCTGGTGCTCTTCGCAACGCGAGGACCCCAGAGAATGCCCTATTAACATCGTGCTTTTATATCTTCAACATAGGTTAGACGGTAGGCTGTCACCCTCCACCATTAAAGTTGATATCGCTGCTATTTCTGCTCATCACTCACTTATTAACGGCAGATCAGTTGGCCAGCATGATTTGGTTATTAGATTTTTAAGAGGCGCTCGTAGGCTAAACCCCTCGCGCCCTCCTTCTATTCCTCCCTGGGACCTGTCCATGGTGCTGAAAGCCCTTCAGGCCCCCCCGTTCGAGCCTTTGCAGTCTGTGAGTCTGAAGCTTTTATCAATGAAAGCTCTGACCCTGCTAGCATTGGCCTCAGTGAAGAGAGTAGGGGATTTACATGCATTCTCTGTTGACGACTCGTGCCTTCAGTTTGGTCTTGCTGCCTCAAGCGTAACATTGAGGCCCAGACCAGGCTACGTGCCCAAAGTTCCCACTACTCCTTTTAGAGATCAAGTGGTGAGCTTGCAAGCGCTGCCTCCGGAGGACGCAGACCCAACCATGGCTTTGTTGTGCCCCGTACGCGCACTGCGACTCTACGTGGATCGCACGCAAAGCCTCAGGACCTCAGACCAGCTCTTTGTTTGTTATGGTGGCCAGCAGAAAGGGAAAGCTGTCACTAAGCAGAGGATGTCTCATTGGATAGTTGATACTATCGCCCTGGCTTATAATCTTCAGGGTATTCCTTGCCCCTTTAATTTGAGAGCGCACTCCACACAGAGCGTTGCCTCATCTTGGGCTCTAGCTCGTGGTTCCTCGCTAACAGACATCTGTAGAGCTGCTGGTTGGGCGACACCTAATACGTTCATTAGATTTTACAGTGTTCGTATCGAGCCTGTATCCTCTCGTGTTCTTTCCTCACCAGGGAGGGCACGGAGAACAGTCTCGCAGGTCGGCTTGCAGCCTCCAACTGATGCTTCATAACTGTGTCAGTATGGAAGGCCTTCAGAACAAAAATGCGTAATGGTTTGAATTGTTCTTCCTCCGCTGCCCTGGCAGCCTTTGTTGCGGAGCATTGGCTGTCAGCCTTTCACTAGCTGTATCCTCGCGAACCTACGTGTCTGGCTCGGGCTCCACATTGTGTCCCACCGGGTTCCTTTGTGAGTATTTTTCCGTGGGGTTAATCCTACTAGCCCACGTTTCCCTTAGCAGAGCACTGCTTTGCTTACACAGCCACGGCTGTCTTATTTCCTCAACTACGGTTGACTTTCGCCCACCATTAGCCCTTAAGACGGGTGGTGGCTTCCGCAGCGTTCCTATCCCGCTCAGGTAGGGCGCTTCCCAGTCGCTGGCACTTCTGTGGGGTTAAAGGAACATCTAGTGCCCGGCCTTCTGCCTTAAAACCTACCTCCTCCTCCTTAAGTGGAACCGGAGGGCTTTTACGCAGTCACTGGAAGAGGTCAGCCCCTAGTGGCGTTTTGATAGGGATTCCCAATTCGTCGGTCACGACGTGACGTCGTAGTGACCGACTGAAAGGGAACGTCTCGGTTACGGATGTAACCCTCGTTCCCTGAAGGAGGGAACGGAGACGTCACGTCCCGTCGCCACAGGTGCTGCCACCTGCTGTTACGGCCGGTCACACTTTCCGGCTTTCTCAGCGAAAAAGAAGCTAATTTCCTTATTTGCACCTGCTGCTTATATACGCACCTGGCGGGGCGGCGCCAGCATTATGCAAATATCTCAATGCCAAGTTCATTGGCGTTTTAGTAGTATTCGAAGCAGATTGGTCTCTCTAAGCGAGTTCCCAATTCGTCGGTCACGACGTGACGTCTCCGTTCCCTCCTTCAGGGAACGAGGGTTACATCCGTAACCGAGACGTTTCCCTCAATGATGATGCCCACTGCATCTGGTTCACGGCAGACATATATCTGCATATTGCGCATTTTCAACGCCTCATGGACATTGCTCTCCGTTTCTCCCTATATGAGACATAAACAGAACAATAAGTTGCAACAGAGAATGATCTTCAAGTCACAAAATGTTTTAAGTTTGTCTGACGCTCCTGCACAGAAAGCCTGGTCTGTTGAACTGGCTTCATAGTACAACTTTCAGTAGAGACACACTTGCCACAACAAACCTGCTAATCACATACACAAGTCACCTCCAAGGCCTAAATCCTTAAAGGGGAGAGGGGTTCAACTGGTAAAACATAGGTGTGGTTAAAGGAACACGCCCACATTTTTGGAATTTAGCTTATTCACCGTATCCCCCAGAGTTAGATAAGTCCATACATACCTTTCTCATCTCCGTGAGTGCTGTAACTCTGTCTGACGCAGCCCCCGCTAGCTTAGCTTAGCACAAAGACTGAAAGTGAATGGCTCCAGCTAGCATACTGCTCCAAATAAGTGACAAAATAACACAAACATTTTCCTATTTATATGTTGTGGTTTGTATAGACCAATTTAGAGTAGACGTCACAGTTACGTCACTGCAAGCTGCGCGCGCAATGCGGTTGCAGAAAAACGGTGGAAATGAATTAGACACGAGTGAAAAGAGCAAGATAACTCACTGGAAAATGTCCGGTTGTGCTGTTAAGTGTCAGAATAAGAATGCCAAAAAAGATGGCTTTCATTTTTATAGAATACCATCGTCAAATACATCATTTGAAGATAAACGTAGATGTTTATGATTACAATAAGCCCTTAAACGGACAGAATGGAGCGAGGAAATCATCTGGAAATCTTTTAATAATTAGAATAGAAAATAAGTAGAGAAGATGTCCGGTGTACTGTCGAAGTCTGTTCCCTCCATGTGTTTCTTATAGCGTTTTTATCATGTTACAATTATAATTTATTAAGGAAGAAATAATAAAAACTGTAAAATATAAAATATTTAATAAACGCTATTATATATAATACATGATAGTATTGCTTTTATATGTACTTTAGAGATTCAGACTGTAAAAATATTTGATTTAGCAAAAAAGAACAATACATATACATTACATACATGCATATCAGTAGCCAAGCCATTTAAACTTTTTATCTATCTAAAAAAATAAACGTAATGTGATTAAAACGCTATAAGAAACATTGCACTAAAGGGAAACATAAAGGAATCAGACTTCGACAGAACACCGGATCCATAAAAATCACGGTTTAATGCTAAAACACTTCACAACCCTACTGCGGAGCAGTCACTTTCTGCAACCAGTTTGGCTCCGCCCACAAAAAACGTCATCTCTGTTTGCAAACACGAAATTGGTCTATAGTCACACAGTGTACAAATAACAAGGTCATATAAGACAAAGCCATCTTTTAACAGTATACATACAAAGCACTGCTACTTGGGGGGAGTGATTTGCTCGCAGCACTCGAGAAGCCCCTGGTGAGGAGCAGAGAGTTTGTCAGAGTTGTGCAAATCACTCCGCCCAGTAGCAGTGCTTTGCCTTCTGAGAATATAGTTCCCAGTATGTATACTGTTAAAAGATGGCTTTGTCTTATATGACCTTGTTATTTGTACACGCTGTGACTATACAAATCACAACATATAAATAGGAAAATGTTCATGTTATTTTGTCACTTATTGGGAGCAGTATGCTAGCTGGAGCCATTCATAAATATACTTTTTAAAATAAAATCCTACAAACAGAACCTTGAAGGACTTTTAACAGTGTATTATCAGACCGTCCCTCACGGGCTAAAACGGCCCACTGGGAAAAATCCTGACTCTCCCGATTGCCACTCCGCCCCTGATGCCCTGCCTCCCTGAACTCGTTGATTTTGTACAAAGCTCATCGTTCTAAAAAGCGCAGTGTCCTCCGATTGGCCAGCTTACCAGTACTTTGTGATTGGCCTGAATATGTCAGCCGTAAATATGAAACTTCTTACTGTATTTGGAATTTGGATTAGCACCCAATGTAATACTTGCATGGAGTAATATCGCCTTGACTACCTTATCAATACAACCCTAATCTGATCCAGAAAATGCAGATGGACAACTTTGCCGGGGCGGCATGAGCAGGACGTAAAAGATTGGTAAGATAAGGATTACTAAACCATTAAAACCATGTTTGCATTTGTGATCATAAAAATAACAAACAATAAGCGCTACTCTGCACTGCTCAAAACTTGTTTGAATCATGGTTTTGTCATTAATACATTCTTTAAACATGAGAACATAAACTACTTACAGGCTGTGAGTCAGGAGCAAAAGGAATTATGACAATGAACGTCATGTCCACGTCAACAGGCCAAGGAAGTAAACTGTGGACCACAATTTTTTGTTTGTTGTAGTCCAAGAAAAGGGATTTACGCTAGAGACAATAACTCATGTCATTTTTTTGTACCTTTTGCATATTGTTAACATGTACTAATACAAACTTACACACCAAAAGAAATAGGTGCTCTTTAAAAACAATTTTCTATAACTCAACTTTGACTTTGTACATTTATCCAGAGATAAAGCGTGAACTCGACAAGAAATGTTGTGTGCTGTGTAGTCCTCTGCTTTTTTGCAGACTTTAGATTTGGAGTATTTTTTCTGTTTCAGAATTTTTTTAATTTTACTTTTTTTTGCTGGTCAAATGATTTAGCTTATTAGTTATTGGTATTTGGTTATTGGTATTTATTGGTGATAAAATGATTTAGCTTATTAGTTATTGGTATTTGGGCTGTGAATAGTCATTGGTGTGCTTTTGGGCTAGTTTTGAGTTTGAATGTTTATACAAGGATTTCCTGTTTACAAACATTACAGGGTGTGTGTACATCCTAGAGGCAGAAAGCCAGATCGGTGAGCAGGTCCGCTATTGCAACAACCGGTATTGAAGCTTTCTTTATTGTTTGTATATAATTGCTGTCTAAATAAAACATGATTTTAGTTGGATTGTTTGTCTGTTAATTTTGCAGTGTTACTGTGATACATTTAGGAATTACCATGTTTGGCTAGTAATGTAGCCGCATCTACTGGTATGTTAAACATCAGGCACCCAGCACTGGCTCTGTTGGTACAATTAACCACGCAACAACTCCTTGGCATTTTGACTTACAGACGCCGCTACTAACTTACAACACAAGACACGTCTCTTCTTTCTGCCTCTCAGTTGCGAGAGAAATCCATGTATTGGTCTGGTTTTAAAACGTGAACCTGGCAATCCTGGTTGTGCACTTGGGCAGAGGTTTGGTTCGGATTATATACAGTAGAATGTACATGTAAACAAACATTTTAATCAGATTGCAATGTTTAGGGTACATGTAAACTTTTGTTGTAACCATCCCTCCAATCCCTCTGAAGATTTCAGTCAGATGACAGCAACTCTGAATCAACACAAAACTGCAAATTTTACATATTGTACTTGTTATGATGTGTTCATTGCTATTACATGCTCATTGTTACCAGTTACTGTATTAAGATCTTGTTGAAAACGATTTACAACTCCCAATGATTTTATATTTACAGATAAACCAACTCTGACTGTGCAACCACAGATGTCTGTGTTCATTGGAGACACAGTTACTCTGAACTGTGAGATTCATCAGTCCACTGAATATGAATTTATCTTTTTCACACCATCAAACCCTGAATCCACTGAAACTACAGGAACTAAAACAATCAGATCTGTGCAAGTCTCTGATGGAGGAGAGTACAAGTGCAGAGCCAGAAAAAAAGAAAACTCTCAGGGTTACACACAATACAGTGACTCAGTAACAGTGACAGTACAGGGTAAGTATTTAAACTCACATAATACACTTTGTTCTGAGAAAAACAAAACAAAAAAAAACTATATATATATATATATATATATATATATATATATATATATATATATATATATATATATATATATATATATATATATATATATATATATATATATATATATATATATATATATATATATTGAATAAGTGGTGTTTGCAATTATAGAGGATACAAGCAATCTATTGGAATAAAAATATTATGAAAAAGCACACAAACATTTATCTTGATCAGTTTTTCATATTTTAAATAGTACAAAATTTTTATAGTAGCAATAAATCCCTCAATATTTTGATTATAAATGCATTTTAATATATAAGTACATATAAGCAATTAAAAAAAGATCAAAATCAATTTTATACTGATTTAGTTCCTTAATTAATTAATGTCACCAAGCAAAAAACATGGAATGTTGTCTATTTAAATGTACACACTGTACTGTACACACATCAGATAACATCTCGAAAGATCTCATCTATCAGTCGAGTATTCAGATTTATCTGTGAACTAAAAATGCACAAATGATTTACCAGTTGGAGATCTTGTTAAAAAACTTTCGCAACTCCTATTGATTTTATATTGACAGATATTCCCCAACCAACTCTGACTGTGCAGCAACAGACGTCTGTGTTCATTGGAGACACAGTTACTTTGACCTGTAAGATTGATCAGTCCACTGGATGGGAGTTTGTCTTTACCAGACCCCCACACACTTCATACCCTGAATACTATGAACCTACAGGAGCTAAAACTAAAACAATCACAGCTGTGCAAGTCTCTGATGGAGGAGAGTACACGTGCAAAGCCAGAAGAAGAAATAACCATCAGATTTACACACAATACAGTAAACCAATAACAGTGACAGTACAGGGTAAGTATTTATATTCACATACTGTAAAACACTTTGTGCTGAGAAAAAAAATATATCATTTAATAAGTGGTGATTACAATTATAGAGAATACAAGTTTTAATGTATTGGAATAAATGGGGCAATTTGTATAAAAATGATAATGAAAATGCACACAAACATTTATCTTGATCAGTTTTTCATGTTTTAAATAGTGCAGAATTTTTATGGTAGCAGTGAATCCCTCAATATTTTGATTGTAAATACATTTATTGTATATAGAGAGTTCAGATGCAAATCATGCTAAGTAAATCTGGCATGACTTGTGTTAATTAGCATTTTTTTATCAGACTCTTAATGGATTCTGCCTAAAAAAACTGTATTTCTGACTGGCCTGAGGCTGTGATTAAGTTGATTTGATGCAAAGGTTTTAATGAACATATACACTAATGATTTACCATTAAAAGTCTTTTCACTGCTCACAATGATTTTGTATTGACAGATATAACACCAATTCTGACTGTGGGGCCAAAGACGTCTGTGTTCATTGGAGACACATTTACTTTGACCTGTGAGATTGATCAGTCCACTGGATGGGAGTTTATCTTTACCAGACCTCCACACAATCCATACCCTGAATACTATGAACCTACAGGAGCTAAAACTAAAACAATCACAGCTGTGCGAGTCTCTGATGGAGGAGAGTACACGTGCAAAGCCAGAAGAAGAAATAACCATCAGATTTACACACAATACAGTCAACCAATAACAGTGACAGTAGAGGGTAAGTATTTATACTCAAATAAAAATCTTTCTTCTGAGAAAAAAAATTATATATCATTTTATAAGTGGTGATTACAATTATAGAGGATACAAGTTTTACTGTATTGGAATAAATGGGGCAATTTGTATAAAAATGATTATGAAAATGCACACAAACATTTATCTTGATCAGTTTTTCATGTTTTAAATAGTGCAGAATTTTAATGGTAGCAGTGAATCCCTCAATATTTTGATTGTAAATACATTTATTGTATATAGAGAGTTCAGATGCAAATCATGCTAAGTAAATCTGGCATGACTTGTGTTAATTAGCATTTTTTTATCAGACTCTTAATGGATTCTGCCTAAAAAAACTGTATTTCTGACTGGCCTGAGGCTGTGATTAAGTTGATTTGATGCAAAGGTTTTAATGAACATATACACTAATGATTTACCATTAAAAGTCTTTTCACTGCTCACAATGATTTTGTATTGACAGATATAACACCAATTCTGACTGTGGGGCCAAAGACGTCTGTGTTCATTGGAGACACATTTACTTTGACCTGTGAGATTGATCAGTCCACTGGATGGGAGTTTGTCTTTACCAGACCTCCACACAATCGATACCCTGAATACTATGAACCTACAGGAGCTAAAACTAAAACAATCACAGCTGTGCAAGTCTTTGATGGAGGAGAGTACACGTGCAAAGCCAGAAGAAGAAATAACCATCAGATTTACACACAATACAGTCAACCAATAACAGTGACAGTAGAGGGTAAGTGTTTATATTCAAATAAAACACTTTCTTCTGAGAAAAAAAATTATATATCATTTAATAAGTGGTGATTACAATTATAGAGGATACAAGTTTTACTGTATTGGAATAAATGGGGCAATTTGTATAAAAATGATTATGAAAATGCACACAAACATTTATCTTGATCAGTTTTTCATGTTTTAAATAGTGCATAATTTTAATGTTAGCAGTGAATCCCTCAATATTTTGATTGTAAATACATTTATTGTGTATAGAGAGTTCAGATGCAAATCATGCTAAGTAAATCTGGTATGACTTTGTGTTAATTAGCATTTTTTTATCAGACTGTTAATGGATTCTGCCTAAAAAAACTGTATTTCTGACTGGCCTGAGGCTGTGATTAAGTTGATTTGATGCAAAGGTTTTAATGAACATATACACTAATGATTTACCATTAAAAGTCTTTTCACTGCTCACAATGATTTTATATTGACAGATATAACACCAATTCTGACTGTGGGGCCAAAGACGTCTGTGTTCATTGGAGACACATTTACTTTGACCTGTAAGATTGATCAGTCCACTGGATGGGAGTTTATCTTTACCAGACCTCCACACAATCCATACCCTGAATACTATGAACCTACAGGAGCTAAAACTAAAACAATCACAGCTGTGCAAGTCTCTGATGGAGGAGAGTACAAGTGCAGAGCCAGAAGAAGAAAAAACCATCAGATTTACACACAATACAGTAAACCAATAACAGTGATAGTGCAGAGTAAGTATTTCACATAATACACTTTGTTCTGAGTAAACAATGAACATTTTTATAAATAATTGAATAAGTTATCATAACAGTTATAGAGGATAATACTTTTTTTAATCTATTACATTAAATGGGGAAATGTATTAGAAATGATAATGAAAATGAACAATTAAAGAAAATCAACTTATATATTAAATTTGATAAATTCTGTTACAATAATAATTAATACAATATAGACATTTGTTTCATAATATGGTATGTTATAGGCCTATCAAATGTTGAATATAAATGATAATCTTAACTACCCCAATATAAGAATAATAGCCACAGCAGTAAAATTTGGATCTAAATTTAGGATGTATCTAAATCCATATAATTATATAGATCGTCTGTCATACAGAAAGGAGTTTCAATTTAAATATACAACACACACAAGTCAAGTAAAATAATTTAATTTTTTATGCTTTGTGTGCATAAAAATGTACATTATTTTAAAGATCTACAGTATTTGTATCTTTCTCCAGTTGTTGAATTTTTCTTGAAATTAAAAAAATTCTTTATGCTGTCTGCATGTCTGCAGGGTTCCCGCGGGGTCTTAAAAAGCCTTAAAAGCATTGAATTTATAAATTTGGAAATAATACCTTAAAAAGACTTAAAAAAGTCTTAAATTTTGATGTCTGGGTCTTAAAAATTGTGCTGTATGTAACTTCTCCATATTGTATTTTTCCTTAAAAGTTTCTTTGTCAACCACATTTTGATTAAATCAGGGATGCAAACACATCGCTTTTCAGTGCCTGCGCCTTTTTATTATTAATGGCATTTTGGTTGCGAGCACATCGTGTCTCTCCCGATGAGTCTGCTGTACGTTCACATGCTCTCTGTTTCTCGATGAATTGGGTGCGACATGAAGCGAGTTCAGCGTAACATGTTTCTGAACTTGAGCAGAGTTGTATTCATAGAGGTTTTCACGGAGGACCGGGTCCGATTAACATTATGTGTAAAACCCGAGTCGATAGGAAAACGGCCGTGATCAAGGTCAGTCAGCGCTAATGTTCACGTGCAGTTTCAAGCTGCGTGCCTCCGTTTCTATTGCGATAACAACTGGCTTGGTTTGAAAGTCACGACCACGCGCTGCACTTTCTTTCTCCGTCCCTTTGTTTAATAATATTCTTATTAATGAACCATCTTTTCATATCTAAAAAGTTTGCTCAAAGATCACAAATATGGTAGAAAAAAAGCAATGTGAATGTTAATTAAGCCCATTGCACGAGCAAAGCTCAAGCTGACTCTAGATATAAAAAACGCAAAGCTCTAATATAAAGTCACCAGTCACTGGGACAGCAAGTAGACTTTTGAATCTAAAATAATAAGTGGATTAAGCTCTTTTAATCTGCAAGAGAGGAATTAAAAGAGGCACTTTTACTGCTTCTGCTCTATCTTAAAAAGGAAAGAAAACTACATAAACCATAACACACCGATTACATTTATAATCTCTAGACCTGCACTTTCTATCATTAATATACTATACATATTATTGTATTCAAAAGAGTTTGATAAAAGGGGTCATCTACACAAGTATTGCTTCATATGTCAGTGCAAAAACAGTAAAGTGTTTTGTGATGCTTTGACAAACATTGTCAGCTTTGTTCATTTATGGTTGGATTTATGAAATATAATGTGAAATTAATATAAATGAATGCAGCCAGATGGAAGGCCCTGGATACGTTGCAGGAGGTGGCCAGGAAGAAGAGGAAGAAGGAGTAAAGCAAGAAGTGCTAGATAGTTCAATAAGAGTTTTGGTTTAACATAAAAAATGAAATTGAATATTCCAAATTAATGTCGGCGTCTTTTGATTTTCGAATTTCATTTTTCTCTATATACCTAGGTTGGTAGGGATGGCAGGGGTCTGTGGCAATGTAGCCTAAGTATCTGGATATTTGCCTGGGTGTGAGGGCTTAGATTACCTTTCTCTTTTTTGAACATACATGTGTTTGCATCTCTGTTTGTTTAATAAAGTAGTATAAATAAAGAGTGGCGGATCCAATAATTGAGACCGCAACACAGTCCCGGGTCACAGTACAAAATACTGCGAACACGTGATACCTTCAGTAAATGAAGATCACCACAACCATAGACTGCAACACAACACAGCAACAGGCAAAGGAGAAGCGGGAAAAATCAAAGAAAATCTCAGAAATTCCTTAACAACTTAACATTGTTTGGCAAACTTTCTTGTGGCCTACTGAAAAAATTTTTTCACACTTGCTTGGCTTATCATCTTTTTACCCATTTCACATCAGAAAAATAAATGAACACAAGTTTAAGTATTTTAGTTTTTCTTTGCTGGTAGGGACGTGAAATGGGTATTAATTTTTTAAACAAATGCTCTTAAAAAGGTCTTAAAAAGACTTGAATTTAACTTGAAGAAACCTGTAGGAACCCTGGTCTGAAGGAACACAAAATAATTATGTAATGGTATGCTTGTCAGGAACCACAAAAGTCAGGAATCCCAATGCAGAGGTTTTTTAATGAGAAACACAATGTCAGGTATGTATAGGAGATAACACTCTATGTCTTCATGTAAAATGTAAATGTGAAAGGCAAAACACTCTGTGACGTCAGGAACAGGCAAGCACTCGCGGTGGGAAACCCAGCAGGGCTGTAGGACCTCCACCTTCCGTCCACACTCGAAACAACCCGACACAGGGCAGAGAGAGTTCCAGGCGGGGCACAGCAGGAGAGAGAGAGAGAGGCGGACTGAGGCTATGTTTACATTAATGCGTTTATCCTTTAAAACGCGTTACTTTTGCTACGTTTACGCCTTTCATCTACACTACATCACCGTTTTTGACCCTCATAAACGGATTCGTTCGCAAACGCTGAAGACCCTGTTTTAGTTTGAGAACTCAGCCGTTGCTCTGAGTGTAAATGAACGTAGACGGAGTCTTATGTAAACGAACAGCTGATGTTAACCTGACAACGCATCATTTTCAAAGTAAAAATTATTTTATTCATGTAAATGTTGGTTTGCAACGGAGGTTTTGCCAAAAATAGTAAACATCTACCAACCAGCTATTATAAACGCTATATCGGATTGTTTTAACATGTATCCTTATAGATAATGTCTGTTTTATATTAATGTTTGAGTATTGTTGGGATTAATGTGTTTATGTTTTGTTTAAATTTAGTTAGCTTACGAAAGATAGACTGTAATTTTAAACGCCATATAGGCGTTGTACAGGCCAATATGAAGGGAGAATTGTAATGGGTCAGACATTATTTTTGAGTTTAATTTAAGTTTTGTTTGCTACTTTAAAATGAATTTCGTTTCAGATAATTTGTCTCTTAATTTTAATCGGTGTTTTGTTGATAAGTTTTGTGAATATAAATTAATAAAAACAATAAACTCAACGTCATTAATATATAATGCTCGTTTAGGCGCTATTTCTGTGTTGCTAGCGGAGGACGTGCACGGACCTCGCACACTTTTAAAAATTAATGCAATAAGCATTTCTGGTAGGCTAAAGCAATACTTCACCTCTTACTATGTTTGATTGTTTTAACATGTATCCTTATAGATAATGTCTGTTTTATATTAATGTTTGAGTATTGTTGGGTTTAATGTGTTTATGTTTTGTTTAAATTTAGTTAGCTTACGAAAGATAGACTGTAATTTTAAACGCCATATAGGCGTTGTAAAGGCCAATATGAAGGGAGAATTGTAATGGGTCAGACATTATTTTTTAGTTTAATTTAAGTTTTGTTTGCTACTTTAAAATGAATTTCGTTTCAGATAATTTGTCTCTTAATTTTAATCGATGTTTTGTTGATAAGTTTTGTGAATATAAATTAATAAAAACAATAAACTCAACGTCATTAATATATAATGCTCGTTTAGGCGCTATTTCTGTGTTGCTAGCGGAGGACGTGCACGGACCTCGCACACTTTTAAAAATTAATGCAATAAGCATTTCTGGTAGGCTAAAGCAATACTTCACCTCTTACTATGTTTGATTGAAGTTTGCATTTGCTAAAATTTATTTTTGCTTCAAGTTCGCTACTGTTAGTACTGTTCACTTGAATGCTTTCTTTTTAAATCATAAAGACCTTTATGTTTAGTTATAAAATCAAAATTAACCTATTAATCATATTAATATGTTGTAGGGGGGAGATAGAATAGTATAAGACTTTCCCAAACACATTTTTATAGGTTCAAAAATAGTGTCTGTTATAGTTGCCAGCAAAGGACCCAGGTATGACTTTTTGTCAATATCGCACACCCCTAGGCTGCGTAAACGCGCAAATGTAAGCTATTATTAGAGTAATAAGTTATTTTACACTTTTATGCGCATGCCCAGTTACATGATTGGTCATGTTTCATGCGTTTATGGTGGTGTATAGTGTGGATGAAGATTCTTTTTAAAATGCCAGTATAAACGAGGATCGTTTTCATTTTAAAATGCCGTTTTAAAACGCAAATGCTCTAATGTAAACATGGCCTGAGTCTTCAGCAGAGAATAGTGCTGGACAGCGCACAGCAGGCGTCCGAGTCTTATGCAGGATTATGCGCAGGGCGCACTGCAGCTGGACAGCGCTAGATGTAGTCGGCGCTCAGCGAATCCGCAGACAGAGTGTAAATAGAGACTAGGCGGGGAACACACCACTCGGGAGAGACTGACAGCGGGGCGAGGAATCTGAAGGGATAAGGCAGCAGAGAGCACGGAAAATAATCCAGACACAAACTACACACAGTTACTCGACACGACAGGACTAGAACTAGCCAGGCTAGCGGGCACGAACATACAAAGACGAACTTGCAAAGAACAGAGGAAACGAGGGGAATTTAAATCAAACCGGATGGGCAATTAATATGGATCAGGTGTGGGACGCCGGTGAGAAGAGTCGGAGATAATGAGGTCACCAGGTGGAAGGCGCGCACGTGTGGAGCTGTCAAAACATAAACACAACACAACACATGGTGAAACAAAGACAAAGCGGCCAATAAGACCGAATTCATGACAGGACTCCCCCCCCACGACCGCCACTGGGCGGTCCATGAGGAGGCTCACCCCGTCGCCGGCGGAGATCCTCTATCAGCCCAGGGCCCAGGATGTCCCGGGCCGGTACCCAACACCTCTCCTTCGGACCATATCCTTCCCAGTCAACGAGATATTGAAATCCCCTACCCCGGCGACGCATATCCAGTAACGACTTAACCGAATACACAGGGGCACCATCTATAAGCTGAGGGGTGGGAGGGGTGGGGGCAGAGGGAACAGGGTTAAGGTGGGAAAAATACACAGGCTTCAGTTTAGACACATGAAAAACTGGATGAACCCGACCGAGTGCTGGGGGCAATCTGAGCCTGACCGTCACGGGATTAATGACCTTAACAATGCTGTATGGCCCAAGGAATCGTGGAGCCAACTTGCGAGAAGGCTCACGGAGAGGTAAATCCTTGGACGAAAGCCATACTTTCTGCCCACAGATAAAACGGGGCGCAGTTCTACGGTGACGGTCGGCCGCGGCTTTGGTTCGTCTGGAAATCTGACGTAATGTAAATCTAGCTTTCCTCCAGGTGCGTCTGCAACGACGGACAAAAGCCAGCGCAGACGGAACCACCGCATCGGGTTCCTGTGATGGGAATAAAGGGGGCTGAAACCCCATGGACGCCTCAAAAGGGGACATGTTAAGGGAAGAAACAGGGAGAGAATTATGGGCGTATTCAACCCAGGGTAACTGTTGGCACCAGGAGCTCGGATATTGCGATGTCAGACAGCGGAGAGCTCTACCTAAATCTTGGTTAGCCCGTTCACATTGCCCGTTGGTCTGAGGATGATACCCTGAAGACAAGCTAGCTGTGGAGCCTATTTGTCTACAGAATTCTTGCCAGAAACGAGAAATAAACTGAGGACCCCTATCTGAAACAACGTCTGTGGGCAGACCATGTGAGCGAAAGACGTGTTCGATCATAACCTGGGCAGTTTCCTTGGCAGTGGGCAATTTGGGCAAAGGGACAAAGTGAGCCGCCTTGGAGAAGCGGTCGACAATGGTCAAAACTACAGTGTTTCCCTTAGAACTAGGCA
This sequence comes from Paramisgurnus dabryanus, assembly GCF_030506205.2. Taxonomy (NCBI): domain Eukaryota; kingdom Metazoa; phylum Chordata; class Actinopteri; order Cypriniformes; family Cobitidae; genus Paramisgurnus; species Paramisgurnus dabryanus. Next base: position 573,301 of record NC_133339.1, read on the forward strand.
AATTGGTTACAAAATCGATGGCGATATGTGACCAAGGACGAGAGGGAATGGGTAGTGGTTTAAGCAGACCAATAGGGGCTTGATGAGAGGCCTTATTACGGGCACAAACCTGACAGGCTAACACAAACTGTCTGACATCGGGGCCCATAGAGGGCCACCAAAAACGCTGACGTATGGTAGCCAACGTTCTCCGAACCCCCGGATGGCAAACAAACTTGGACTCGTGACCCCACCGGATGACCTCGGAGCGAAGCGTATTCGGAACCCACAATCGACCCGCTGGGCACCCTTCTGGCACTTCACCCTCCCGGCCGGCCCGTCTCACTCGTTGTTCTATTCCCCAGCGCAAGGCACCCACCACCCGCCCCTCCGGGAGGATGGTTTCGTCCCCAGCGGAACCGGGGCTTTCGAACAAACGAGAGAGAGCATTGGGCTTAGTATTCTTGGAACCGGGCCGGTACGAGAGGGTGAAGTTAAATCTGTCAAAGAAGAGCGCCCAACGAGCCTGACGAGAAGATAACCTCCTGGCTGAACGGATGTATTCGAGGTTCTTATGATCCGTCCAGACCAGGAAGGGCTCCGAGGTCCCCTCTAACCAGTGACGCCACTCACCCAAAGCCAGTTTGACCGCCAGCAGCTCCCGATTGCCTATGTCATAATTTCGCTCTGCTGGGTTTAACCGATGGGAGAAAAAGGCACAGGGATGCACCTTGCCATCCTTAGCAGACCGCTGAGACAAAACGGCGCCTACCCCGACATCCGAAGCATCCACCTCCACAATAAATTGAGCAGCCGGATCTGGAATAGAGAGAACAGGAGCAGAGATAAACCGGGACTTTAAAATATCAAAGGCCTCCTGAGCACTGGAATTCCAGACAAACCTCTCCTTAGTGGAAGTGAGAGCAGTAAGAGGTTGAGCAATCTGACCATAATTTCTGATAAATCGCCGGTAAAAATTGGCGAAACCCAGAAATCTTAATAAATCCTTACGGGAGTCGGGGACTGGCCATTCGGCCACCGCTTTGATCTTAGCAGGGTCGGGACGGATCTCACCGGGGGCAACAACAAAACCCAGGAACGAAACTGACTTACGATGGAATTCGCACTTCTCCGCCTTGACATACAACTTATTTTCTAACAGCTGGCGTAAGACTCGGCGAACATGCTGAGTGTGTTCCTGCATAGAGGGAGAAAAGATGAGAATATCATCTATGTACACAAAGACAAACTTGTTAACCATGTCTCTCAGCACATCATTAACCAGAGTCTGGAAGACAGAGGGGGCGTTACAAAGGCCGAACGGCAGAACGCAGTACTCAAAGTGTCCGGTAGGGGTGTTAAAGGCTGTCTTCCATTCATCTCCCTCTCTTATTCGCACCAGATGATAGGTGTTGCGTAAATCTAGCTTAGTAAAGAACTGCGCCCCCTGCAGGAGCTCAAACGCAGTAGACATTAAGGGAAGGGGGTACCTATTCTTAACCGTAATGTCATTTAAGCCCCTATAATCAATACAAGGGCGCAGGGAGCCGTCCTTCTTGCCAACAAAGAAAAACCCCGCCCCTGCGGGCGAGGTGGAGGGACGAATGAGACCGGCACGCAGGGCATCATTAATATACTGGTCCATAGCCTCTCTCTCAGGACCCGATAACGAATAAAGTCTACCCTTAGGCGGAGAAGTGCCGGGGAGGAGATCAATAGCGCAATCATATGGCCGGTGAGGAGGCAGGGAGGTGGCCCGGGCTTTACTAAACACCTGAGCGATATCCGCATACTCCGCCGGGACCCCGGTCAAATCGACCGCCGGAACCTGAGGAAGAGAAAGAACAGAACCAGAAACAGCAGAACCAAGACATGACACATGACAAGACTGGGACCAAGACAAGATAATACTATGCTGCCAATCAACGTGAGGATTGTGTTGCGCTAACCATCCATGCCCTAAAATAATAGGGGATAGAGACGCATGAAGGACGTGCAACACAATCTCCTCACGATGATTACCAGACACAGAGAGACTCACAGGAGAAGTGCAATGTGTAATCCGCGCCATCTGCTGCCCCTTGAGGGACCAGACATCCAAAGGGGATTGGAGAGGAACAACCGGAACACCCCAGGCGCGCGCCAGCGCTTCATCAATGAAGTTGCCCTCCGCACCAGAATCGAGAAGGGCAGTGGACGGATGATCACGCCCAGCGAAGGACAAAATGACGGGGAGTTGGGTACTGGTAACAGGGGAGAGTTTTGAAGAAGTGCCCACCAGGACTCCCGTACTCACTGATGGGCAGCGGCTTTTAACGGGCAGACCCTTGCAAAATGCCCGGGCTTCCCGCAATACAAGCACAGGGCCTTCTGTATACGCCTCTCTCTCTCTCTCTGTGACAGGCGCAAACGCCCCAGCTGCATGGGTTCAGGCTCGGCTGATGGCAAAGGTGAAGAAGGGGAAGTGGTGGTCTCCTCCGTAAACACTCGCTGACGAATGGAGCGTCGCTGATTACGAAGCAGTCTCCGAGCCTCAATCCGGAGAGCGAGATCAATGATGGCGTCAAGTGACGGAGGAAGGTCATGAAGAGCGATCTCGTCCTGAAGATCGTCGGACAACCCCTCTACAAACTGGGCTCGGAGAGCCGCTTCATTCCAGTGGCAGGCAGCCGCTAAAGTCTTAAACTCAATTGCATAATCAGTAACTGTGAGTCTGCCCTGGACAAGATGTGCCAAGCGAGCTGCAGCGGCGTCCCCGCGCACCGATCGGTCGAAGAGCTTCTCCATCTCCTCCCTAAACTCATCAAAAGACCGACAGCAAGGGTCGCTGGCATCCCACACGGCCGTAGCCCACTCGCGCGCCTTGCCAACCAGAAGGGTGATTACATACGCAACCCGGGTGCGTTCAGAGGCATAGCGGCGGGGCTGGAGGGCAAAAACCAGAGAGCATTGTGAGAGGAAAGCCCGGCAGGAGGCGGGATCGCCATTATATGGAGGTGGAGCTGTGACGTGAGGTTCCGTCTGCAACGGCTGACTGGGCTGGGTGGCATCATGACTGACCTGGTCAAGCCGAGAGGAAAGGTCATTCAGACGGGTTGATAAACCCTCAACCTCTTGAGAAGTGGTGGTGAGGCGAGCCGAGTGTTGTCCTAACCATGAACCCTGCTGGGCGAGTGCTGACCGGAGAGCATCAACCTCCGCGGGATCCATCTTGGCAAGTTCGTCCTGTCAGGAACCACAAAAGTCAGGAATCCCAATGCAGAGGTTTTTTAATGAGAAACACAATGTCAGGTATGTATAGGAGATAACACTCTATGTCTTCATGTAAAATGTAAATGTGAAAGGCAAAACACTCTGTGACGTCAGGAACAGGCAAGCACTCGCGGTGGGAAACCCAGCAGGGCTGTAGGACCTCCACCTTCCGTCCACACTCGAAACAACCCGACACAGGGCAGAGAGAGTTCCAGGCGGGGCACAGCAGGAGAGAGAGAGAGAGGCGGACTGAGTCTTCAGCAGAGAATAGTGCTGGACAGCGCACAGCAGGCGTCCGAGTCTTATGCAGGATTATGCGCAGGGCGCACTGCAGCTGGACAGCGCTAGATGTAGTCGGCGCTCAGCGAATCCGCAGACAGAGTGTAAATAGAGACTAGGCGGGGAACACACCACTCGGGAGAGACTGACAGCGGGGCGAGGAATCTGAAGGGATAAGGCAGCAGAGAGCACGGAAAATAATCCAGACACAAACTACACATAGTTACTCGACACGACAGGACTAGAACTAGCCAGGCTAGCGGGCACGAACATACAAAGACGAACTTGCAAAGAACAGAGGAAACGAGGGGAATTTAAATCAAACCGGATGGGCAATTAATATGGATCAGGTGTGGGACGCCGGTGAGAAGAGTCGGAGATAATGAGGTCACCAGGTGGAAGGCGCGCACGTGTGGAGCTGTCAAAACATAAACACAACACAACACATGGTGAAACAAAGACAAAGCGGCCAATAAGACCGAATTCATGACAATGCTCTTTGCATTTTGTTGTAATGAGTTAAAACTCATTTTTTGCCCGTGATCCCAGAGAAGATTGTTAGTGTCCTGCAGACAATAATTGTTCACCACACAAGTAGGGCTTCTTACTTACAGTACAATGTGCTTATACCTCAGGCCTCTCTTCAACTGATCCTCACCCTGAAACTATTCATAAAACTCTGTTTATCTATCAACACCTAACACTACACTGTATTCTGTAGAAATGACAGTATTACTGTCAGCTGTTTGCCAGTAACTTACTATAGATTTAAATGTATGTTATTTACTGGCAATAGTTTGTTCAAAATTAAATGAACATTAAACATGAACAAGTCTTTAAATTTACAGAATAAAACTTTAAAATAACAGCCTCATGCAAAGCATTCTGGGAACCAAAATAAGAAGGAAACAACAGAAAAAGGTTGATGAGGATTATGGTTCCCAAAATGCTTAGTTTTAATTCTGTAAAGATAAAGACTTGTTCATGTTTAATGTTCATTTAACTTTGAACAAACTGTTGCCAGTAAATAACATACATTTAAATCTACATAAGTGACTGGCAAACAGCTGCATAACTACAGCTAATGTTTTTATGTGATAATAAACCAGTGGTTTAAAATCTCTCATACTCCAGGGTTTAACATGATGCTCTATAAAGCACACACAATTTGCCATCAAAAATGTTTTGAGTAACATGTCATGTAATAATCACTGGTCAAGAATATGTGTAACATATATCATTTTACACAATCCTTCCTTGTACTACTCTAAATTCAAAAATGCAGATGCTTTCCACCCATTATGCTCTCAGTGACCCCATTTTTTCTTCGAAGAACAACCAGTGGTGGACGAATTACACAAATCGTGTACTTGAGTAAAAGTAAAGATACCCAGGGTAAAATATTACTCAAGTAAAAGTAGAAGTACTTGCTTAAAATTTTTACTTGAGTAAAAGTACAAAAGTATCTGCTTCAAAATGTACTTGAGTACAAAAGTACTGTCATTTATTATGGCCGTATCATTTTTGTCACAAAACTCAAATTATGTGAAATAACTCTCTTGGCTAAGGACATTAATAAATCAGACACTGATGTCTATTAAAATTATCATAAGCCTAAAACCTTAAAAACAAAAAATTTCCTTTAGCATCAAATGAAATAACAGGATTTGAGAGCAGTAAGTCTCATTTCAAGATTTATTTGTTAAATAATTTAACAGTTTAAGTGTAATAAAAACTAGACTTAAGCACAGGTTCACAATAGTTTTCAAAACATTAAATACATAACGTTATCTAGAAATCAGTCTCCCTTTCTTTGACAAATAAAACAAGCCTTACAGAATATAATTTCAGAAACGTTTCATGTGCTTTAGCATGTCATATGTATATTGTAATACATAATTAAATGTTTTTATATATTTTGGAAGCAAAACTTTTGAAAATATTAATAACAATCTCAGTTAATAGGGAGCACTCCAATCCACCTGCCTGTTTAAGCATCATACACTGCATGGCTAGTCAAAATGTCATTTATATTTTACAACAGTGTTGATAGTGATTCATTGTCATTTCAAAATAACAGAGCACTGAGCTTCAAATACAATGAGTTTAAGTGAAACAGCTAACTATATGGCTAAAAATAGCTTCAGCCTGCATAGCTTAAAGTTAATTCATGATAACGTCGTATATATTTTAGCAACACAATTAACAGTTTTCTGCAAGCTACTGTTAAGATTGCTCATTTAAAAATATAACCAGAATAAAAATGGCTTACCTCTACGCATTTCCTTAGATTTGAAAGAGTATTCTTTTAAAACGAAATAGCACAGTTTCAAGGCAGGCAGAGAAGACACGAAGGACTCGTTCTTTTATTCAAGGACTTAAAAAAACGTGCGTAAATAAGGCCATTGTTGTTGTGACGGGTCAGTTATCTCCTCCGTTGTTTTTGAATGCAGTTTCATTCTCCAAACGATGCATTGGCTGGCTGCTGCACTCGCGTGACTCGCGTAGCCTACGTGAAACAGTGCGGCAACCAAAACAAGTTCAAAACGAAGCGCATGCTGTACCCTGATTGGTGGTTTGACGCATCACGTGTGCATCTTACAGTAGTTTTTTTGTGCAGCTTTAGTTTGCCTAGTTACGTTTTTTATCCACTGATAAATAAAAAGGAACGACCGATTTTTTAAAATGTAGTGGAGTAAAAAGTAAGATATTTGACTTTAAAATGTAGTAAAGTAAAAGTAAAAGTCTCCCAAAATAAAAGTACTTGAGTAAAGTACAGATACGCGAAAAAACTACTTAAGTACAGTAACGAATTACATTTACTTCGTTACTGTCCACCACTGAGAACAACAGTTCATCTGCAGGGGTAAAGCTGTGCTGTTTGAGTTTGAGTTTGAGTTTGTTTATTCAGGACAATGTGCAGTTACATTAAAAAGATGGCTGCACCAGATTTAGCATAAAGCTACTTTCCATCTGTAGTCCTACACAGTTAAAATTACATCACACAATTAAAAATACCTAACAAAACACTAAGTATAGAAAATATTCATATAACAAGAACAATCAATACAATAAAATGCTGTTGACCACAAGCATCCAATACATAAATATAAAAAGTACAGTAATTTAAGTACAATAATTTAAAATACTAATTAGTGAGAGCAGGACTGGTGCTCTAAAAGCCAGTCTTTAACTGCCCTTGAAAAACTATAAAAATCTGCATTGTTTTTTATAGTGTCCGGAAGACCATTCCATTCCTTAGCGGCTTTATACGAAAAGGCTGATTGAGAGAAAACCGACTTTCTTTTTGAAACATCACAATCACCTCTAGATACAGACCTCAAAGTTCTATTTGTTAATTCCGAGCGTCTCTGTACAAATGTTTTTAATGGTGGTGGGGCAGCATCATTAAGAATTTTATGAACCAAACGGATATCAGAATACCTAATCAAGTTGTCAAAGCTCAATATACTATATTTTTTAAGTATATTACAATGATGGTACCGTCGCTGCTTTTTATCTAAGATTTTTAAAGCCTGATTATGTAATGATCTAAGGGGATTTAAAACGGTCTGTTTGGCTTGAGACCATGATGACATACAGTATAGTATATGCGATATAATCATTGCATTAAAATACGATTTTGCTGCTTCCAAAGATAAGGAGCTTCTAATGTGCTGGAAATTAGCAATATTAACTTTCAAAACACGACAAACCTTTTTAACATAGTTTTTAAAATTTAGTACAGAGTCCAAGATCACCCCTAGGTATTTAACCTCTTCCACATTTTGGATCATATAACCATCAACATAAATATTTGGAAGAACACTTTGAATTCTTTTGTTTGTGAAATACATTGTGACCGTCTTCTCTGTATTCAACGTAAGGCAGGACTTGTTCATCCACTCTTTTGCTTTATTCATTGCCGCTGATAGTTTAGCTGCAACAGAATTAACATTGGAACCATGTGTATATAAAACAGTGTCATCAGCGTACATCAAGACATTAACCTCCTCACAGATAGAAGGTAAGTCATTGATGTACAAACTGAAGAGCAATGGTCCAAGAATCGATCCCTGGGGTACCCCTGTAATACAGGATCTAAGCGGTGATGTTTTATCATTTATTCTTACACACTGGTAACGATCTGCCAAATAGGATTTAAGCCAACTGATAGTGTTTGTGGCAAAATTAAAATTCCCTAATTTTGTTAGCAGCACTGAGTGGTTAACAGTGTCAAATGCCTTACGTAAATCCAGAAAAACGGCCCCAACAACTCCTCCCTTGTCCAGACTGGATTTGATCACCTCGAGGAAATAACAACAAGCTGTATCTGTGGAGTGTTTGGCTCGAAAGCCAAATTGCATGGGATGTAACATATTCCCTTTGTTGAGGTGCTCAATCAATTGTTCAGCAACAATTTTTTCAATAACTTTAGAAACTACAGGAAGTATACTAATGGGTCTATAATTTTTAATGTCCTTGATGTTTCCTGATTTAAAAATAGGTGTAACAATTGCAGTCTTACAAGATGAAGGAAATACACACTCTCTAAACGATTGATTAATTATATGTGCAATTGGTTTTACAAAGACCTCTTTATATTTTTTTAACAGCAACGAGTCAAGTCCCCATGAGTCTTTTGCTCTAGAAGTATTGAGTGACGTAATAACTTTGTTGACTTTACCTTCATTTACACATTCAAAATGTAGTGCTTTCACAAGGTTAAATTGTGATCCTCCTAAGGGACCATCAATCATATCCCCAGCAATGGTAGTAGGTAATGTTAAAAGCTGCTCCGATGGTTTACTTAGCTCCACAATTGATGTGACGAAGTAGTCATTAAACATATTTGCAACCATTAAGCTATCCTTTACAGTAACTTGCATTTCAGATGCAGGTATTTCATTGTTATCAAAATTTATATTAAGTTCGATAGGTCCCTTTTTAATCTGCTCTTTCCCCGAAATATTATCAATACACTTCCATATAATTTTACTATTCCCTTTAGCCTGGTTGATTGTATCTAAAAAGAAATCTGCTTTAGCTTTTCTGAGCTGTCCTGTGACTTTATTTCTCAAACTTTTATAGATCAACTGGTCAGTCCCCAACCTTGACTTTAGATACTTTTTTAAGGCAGCATCTCTGTCTTTCATTAAGAGCCATAACCGCTCACTGAGCCATGGTAGTGTTTTTTTACTTTTAAATTTTCGCGGTTCCCTTTTTGTATATTTAGATAAAATTTGTGTAACTGCATCTTTAAGAATACTACAGGCCTGCTCGCAGTCCTGACCACTAACTAGACCATTTTGGACAGTAGTTTTTATTTCAGTATCTAAAAGCTCCATATCATGCTTAGGAATAAGTGATATATAGGTTTTTTCTCTAGATTGATTTCTATAACGGGTCTTTGAAAGTTTCCTAGAGACCAGTGTTAAGTTATGATCCGATAAACCGGTAATTAAATTATAGATTTTATTGACACGATCAGACTTATTAGTAAATATCAGATCTAGTAGTGTTTTAGTGGATTTAGTTATCCTAGTTGGATTCTTTATCATTTGAGTTAAATTAAACTGTTTGGCAAGGTGCCTTAACCTATTGGAACGTGTTTTATCTAACCAATTTAAATTAAAATCACCCAAAAAGATAGTTTCCTTATTGTTACAGACTTTGAATACATCTCTTAACATATCAAAAAATATATCCTTCTCATTAGGCGGTCTATATAATACTACAACATTAAAAGACATTTCAGGTGATAGAGAGATCGTAACTCCTACACATTCCAAATCATTCTCTGGAAAAACCATCTGCTGGCATCGGATATTCTTATTGACATATATAAGCACACCCCCTCCCTTTTTATGTGTTCTGTCTCTTCTAAATAAATTATAATTTTGCATAGTATAAGCACCTACAGGGGTATGTTTTGTCAACCATGTTTCGGTAAGCCCTAGATAATCCAAATTTGAATCATATAATAATTTTTCCAATTGTTCTGTTTTAGATGGGAGACTTCTGATATTAATATGACCACCAAAAATCCCCTTTGGTTTAACTTCAGGGTCCCATAAAATTTTCGCATGGTTAACAGTTTGTAAGAGTTTAGTTTGCAATTGTCTATTTGATACCTTAATTGTTCTAGATTTCGGTGATGGAAGTTTTGTTACCAGCCCCGTCGCTAGTCTAATAGTCCCCGCTGCTGGTTGTGGTCGTAGCTCCGGTTCTCGACCGCTGCCCGCTGTAGGAGGTATAATTTCAGATGTTAACTTATCGCCAGCTATTGGTGATCGAAGTTCAGATGCCAACTCAGTGCCCGTCGCTGGAGGCCGAAACTCCGATGCCAACCAAACGCCGGCTGTAGGAGTTTGCAGTTCAAGTGCGAGCCCGCAGCCTGCCGGCTGATAATCCGAGGTCTACACCCCACCAGTTGAAGGTATTCGTTGTTCAAGCACCAGCCCACGGTCCGCTGCTGGATATGAAAACTCCACTGCTAATCCGCCTCCAACCGCAGATGAAAGCGGCTCCAATCCCAGCCCGAGGCCCACTGCAGGTGGGTATAGCTTCATAGCTAACCCGTGTCCCACTGTAGAGGAATGAGGCTCCAGTGCCATCCCGTATGCCGCTGTAGGTCGACATAGCTCCAAATTCAGTCCATTGACTACTGCAGGTTGGGGTTGCTCCAGTGGTATCCCGGAACACGCTACAGGTTGAAGTGGATTCGAGGCTAATCCGAGCCACATAGCTGGTGGCGTTAGCGTGATTGAAGCTAGCCTTACGGGCTCTGCCACAAACCCCTGCGGTCCGGGATTTAATTCAACATCCCCTGCCAGCAAAATCATAACTACAAAGTGCAATAATGCAGTCCGGATATTCCGCGTCTCATTTTCTCTCCTGTGTGTTTCATATACTCGTGGATGCCCTTCATCCAAAAACTTAGAGTACAGAAGATAGTTGATAGATAGCGGTGCTCTCCTCACTGCCAGTCAACATCTTAGGCAGCTAACATTATGAGTTTACACTTCTAGCATAGGATTATGCTTAAATCAGCTACACTTCTTATGAAAAATATATTTATGTTTTATTTTCACCTGTTATTTTTTTGTCCACTCAAGTTGCTGCTTTTAAAATGTACCCCCAAATAAAAAAACTTCATGTGATCATTTTAAAATAAGACAATATATATTAATGTAGTTGCTGTATGAAAGGATTTAATCCATAAACTAATTTATGGGTTTGTTTATTGCAGCAGTATTATAATTTTCAATCAGTAGTACATTTTTCATACATTTTTATTACAAATTATTAAATGCTTTCTCTTTAACTTTGATCGACTTGATCTACGCTCAACCTCTAGGGCTGCTCAAGAATAGAGTGCACGCGCAATTATCTGGACTAGGGAAATCTGGATCAAATTAGTTGGATTGCGTAAACTTCATTTACCTTTTTTTAAAACCGCTTTAACCTCCCCTCATTTGTAAGGTTAATTCAAGTCGAGTTTGTAATCTTGTTAAAAAACTTTCCCAACTCCTATTGATTTTATATTGACAGATATTCCCCAACCAACTCTGACTGTGCAGCAACAGACGTCTGTGTTCATTGGAGACACAGTTACTTTGACCTGTGAGATTGATCAGTCCACTGGATGGGAGTTTGTCTTTACCAGACCTCCACACAATCCATACCCTGAATACTATGAACCTACAGGAGCTAAAACTAAAACAATCAGATCTGTGGGAGTCTCTGATGGAGGAGAGTACAAGTGCAAAGCCAGAAGAAGAGAAAACCATCAGATTTACACACAATACAGTAAACCAATAACAGTGACAGTACAGGGTAAGTATTTATACTCACATACTGTAAAACACTTTGTGCTGAGAAAAAAAAATATCATTTAATAAGTGGTGATTACAATTATAGAGAATACAAGTTTTAATGTATTGGAATAAATGGGGCAATTTGTATAAAAATGATTATGAAAATGCACACAAACATTTATCTTGATCAGTTTTTCATGTTTTAAATAGTGCAGAATTTTAATGGTAGCAGTGAATCCCTCAATATTTTGATTGTAAATACATTTATTGTATATAGAGAGTTCAGATGCAAATCATGCTAAGTAAATCTGGTATGACTTTGTGTTAATTAGCATTTTTTTATCAGACTCTTAATGGATTCTGCCTAAAAAAACTGTATTTCTGACTGGCCTGAGGCTGTGATTAAGTGGAATTGATGCAAAGGTTTTGATGAACGTATACACTAATGATTTACCATTAAAAGTCTTTTCACTGCTCACAATGATTTTATATTGACAGATATAACACCAATTCTGACTGTGGGGCCAAAGACGTCTGTGTTCATTGGAGACACATTTACTTTGACCTGTAAGATTGATCAGTCCACTGGATGGGAGTTTATCTTTACCAGACCTCCACACAATCCATACCCTGAATACTATGAACCTACAGGAGCTAAAACTAAAACAATCACAGCTGTGCAAGTCTTTGATGGAGGAGAGTACAAGTGCAGAGGCAGAAGAAGAGAAAACCATCAGATTTACACACAATACAGTAAACCAATAACAGTGACAGTACAGGGTAAGTATTTATACTCACATACTGTAAAACACTTTGTGCTGAGAAAAAAAAAATATATCATTTAATAAGTGGTGATTACAATTATAGAGGATACCAGTTTTAATGTATTGGAATAAATGGGGCAATTTGTATAAAAATTATGAAAATGCACACAAATATTTATCTTGATCAGTTTTTCATGTTTAAAATAGTGCAGAATTGTAATGGTAGCAGTGAATCCCTCAATATTTTGATTGTAAATACATTTATTGTATATAGAGAGTTCAGATGCAAATCATGCTAAGTAAATCTGGCATGACTTTGTGTTAATTAACATTTTTAATCAGACTCTTAATGGATTCTGCCTAAAAAAACTGTATTTCTGACTGGCCTGAGGCTGTGATTAAGTTGATTTGATGCAAAGGTTTTAATGAACATATACACTAATGATTTACCATTAAAAGTCTTTTCACTGCTCACAATGATTTTGTATTGACAGATATAACACCAATTCTGACTGTGGGGCCACAGACGTCTGTGTTCATTGGAGACACATTTACTTTGACCTGTAAGATTGATCAGTCCACTGGATGGGAGTTTATCTTTACCAGACCTCCACACAATCGATACCCTGAATACTATGAACCTACAGGAGCTAAAACTAAAACAATCACAGCTGTGCGAGTCTCTGATGGAGGAGAGTACAAGTGCAGAGGCAGAAGAAAAGAAAACCCTCAGATTTACACACAATATAGTAAACCAATAACAGTGACAGTGCAGAGTAAGTATTTATACTCACATAATACACTTTGTTCTGAGAAAAAAATATATTTTATATATCATTGAATAAGCGGTGATTACAATTATAGAGAATACAAGTTTTAATGTATTGGAATAAATGGGGCAATTTGTATTAAATGATTATGAAAATGCCCACAAACATTTATCTTGTTCAGGTTTTCATGTTTTAGTGCATAATTTTAAAGGTAGCAGTGAATCCCTCAATATTTTGATTGTAAATACATTTAATGTATTTAAAGAGTTCAGGTGCAAACTCCGCTAAATGCATCTAGCATGATTGTTTTTAATTATCATTTTTAATCAGACTCTTAATGAATTCTGTAAAACAATGCTATTTCTGACTGGCCTGTGGCCATGATTAAGTGTATTTGACGCAAAAGTATTTGATGAAGGTATACACTAATGATTTACCATTTAAGTCTTTTCACTGCTTATCAATTGACAGATAAACCAACTCTGACTGTGCAGCCACAGACGCCTGTGTTCATTGGAGACACAGTTACTCTGACGTGTGAGATTCACCGGTCCACTGGATGGGAGTTTTTCTTTGCCAAACATCCATACACTGCAAACCATAAAGACTATAAACATACAGGAACTAAAACAATCACATCTGTGAAAGTCTCTGATGGAGGACAGTACTGGTGCAGAGCCAGAAGAAGAGAAAACCCTCAGGTTTACACACAATACAGTAAACCAATAACAGTGACAGTACAGAGTAAGTATTTATACTCACATAATACACTTTGTTCTGAGAAAACAATTAACATTAAATCATTTGAATAAGTGGTGCTTACAGTTATAGGGAATAATAAAATATTGCATTGGATTAAATGGTGTAATTTGTATAAAAATAATTATGAAAATGCACACAAACATTTATCTAGATCAGTTTAAATAGTGCAGAATTGTAATGGTAGCAGTGAATCCCTCAATATTTTGATTGTAAATACATTTAATATATTTAAAGAGTTCAGGTGCAAAACCTGCTGAGTGCATCTAGCATGACTTTTTAAATTGACATTTTTAATCAGACTCTTAATGGATTCTTTAAAAAAAATGCTGTTTCTGACTGGCCTGAGGCTGTGATTTAGTGGATTTGAGGCAAAGGTTTTGATGAACATATACACTTATGATTTACCATTTAAAGTCTTTTCACAACTCACAATGATTTTATATTGACAGATGTAAAGGCAATTCTGACTGTGCAGCCACAGACGTCTGTGTTCAGTGGAGACTCAGTTACTCTGACCTGTGAAGTGAAGCAGTCCAGTGGATGGGAGTTTATCTTCATAAACCCTTCAAACACTGAATCCACTGAAACTACAGGAACTAAAACAATCACATCTGTGCAAGTCTCTGATGGAGGAGAGTACAAGTGCAGAGCTGGAAGAGGAAACCCTCAGGTTTACACACAATACAGTAACTCAATAACAGTGACAGTACAGGGTAAGTATACTCACATAATACACTTTGTTCTCATATAACAATGAACAAGTGGCAATGACAGTTTGTAATATGATACATCATAAACAATATCTGATATTATTTACAGTGTGAATTGTTTTTTGTTGTACAGATAGACCAACACCTGAAGTGTTTGTTGACCCTGCTGATCTTGTATACAGAGGAGAAACTGTCAATCTCAGATGTGTCATCAATGGAGGAGGAGTCAGGAGCTGGCAGCACAGCTGGCATAAAGATTCAATCATCCAGCAGAATAAACTTCAGTATTACACAATCAGATCTGTGACGGAGTCTGACGCAGGTAAATACACCTGTAGAGGAACAGAGATCAGTGGATCACGATACTCACACATCAGTAATGCAGTTACACTGACAGTATCAGGTGAGTCTGTTTATCATCATTCACAATATACTATACAGTCATATTCAACTCTTCAGTCATGTTCAAAATCTTTAGTTTAGCAGGTTAGGTTCTTGAGACTAAAGTCCAAAAGAGACCTGCTCCAAAAATACATTAATTAAATTAAATTTTATTTATAAATCGCTTTTCACAATTGTTTAATTGTTTTGAAGCAGCTTTTATCAATAAAAGCAAAAAAAAAAAACACAGAAAAATCAGGTACAACAAAACAGTGGCGGATGCAGAACGTGACATATGGGTGGGCATGGATTAAGTCCGGGTGGGCCTGAATCTATGGGTGTCACTTTTGAATAAGAAACTATAACAAGTCTATAAAATTCGTCAAAACTTCATGAATCACAAGCGTATTGGTGAAAACACTAATTTAAACAGCATACACACACACCCGAACTGCACGTCACATTTTTGATATTATTGATATACTTTAAATTGTAATGCAACATGACATTAATTAAGCCTTTTTGGTAAAAAAAAAAATATTGGGCTGTCATAGCCTACAAAAAAGAACCTGCACACAGTGACAAATATAAATGAACACAAAAAACCTTATACTTTTTAAAATAGCCTATTAAAACTGTTTAAATAAATTAAGCTACTAAATGCTTAAAATGAAGCTTCTAACATCATATTCTCTTCATGCAAATCACTAAAAATATATTTTCGTTTCACATATTTAAGTTAACTTACTAAATAAAGAAAGAAAAAGGGAATTGCTAGAATAATGTTTGACTCTGACGTTAAACGAAATGACAAATAAATAAACATTTAATATACTTTTTGATGAGCATAAGAGCAAGCGGGTAGCCTACACTGTTAGACATTTTCAAGGATTTTTACAGTAACCTACTGGCAACACTGTTGCCAGTAGGCTACTGTAAATAAGATTTACAGTTCTAAACTGTATTTCCATTTTACAGTATTTAAATGCTACTGTAAATATGTAATACAGTGTGCTACCGTAAAAAACCCAGGTTTGCAGTATACTACTGTATAACATACTACTATTCTTTTTATTTTTTTATACATTCATTTTTATTATATTTAAATTAGCTATAATTTTTAGATAAAATTAATTTTTACATTTTAACCTACAGATACTGCTAACATTTAATTCAAAGAGACAATTTCAAATATTGAAGCCTTTATTTAAAACAATACAAATACTTTAAGAAGTTGTGTGAAATTACAATTCATTTAATATATTTAAAATAACATAAATTATAAACATACATACATATATCACTGATTACAGGTTTAGTTAATCCAAAAATTATATATAATTTAAACAATGATTTTCTTTGGTTTTCCAGTTACAATGGGAGTAGTCTGTGACCGCATTATAAAATGGCTCCACATTATACATGCTATATGGCTATGTTTACACGTGGGCGGTTATTTTCATAAACGGACATTTCAACCTCTCCGGTTTCAAAAATAATATCGTGCACACATGTCAGTTTTCAGAAAAGTGTTTATTTACACGTACCCGTGCATATTTGCCGTCAAGAGAAGCTCAAGCCCACGTAAGCCAATCACCGGCTGCGCTGGTGGTGACGCGAACTGGTTCTTCATGTTGGAGGGAGGAGTTGTTGCAGTAGGTGATCGATGACGTCAAAGTACCGCGAGAGCGAGTTGAGGAATCATACGTAGAGGTCTAATTTCGAATCGCTCTCGCGGGACTTTGACATCATCCGTTGCAGCGCCGCATGAAGTCACACACGCGTAAAATTGCTGACCTCAGAGCACTCGTCTCTGCTCCTCGACATAATGGAGCAGCTGTATTTGCAAATACAAACACACGAAAAGAGTTTGCACGAACATAAATGTGATATTGGAAGTGTTCAGAGTAGCAGTCACATGTAAACATGGGTCGCACTTTTGACGTAGGTGCGAGCTCTGGCGCATACTCTGTGACGTTGCCTGCTTAAACATCCGTTTGTCTCACTTTACATGCAACCGTGCAACCGAAGATTTTCAAGATCTCCACTCTGGCCGGA
Organism: Paramisgurnus dabryanus; assembly: GCF_030506205.2. Classification (NCBI taxonomy): domain Eukaryota; kingdom Metazoa; phylum Chordata; class Actinopteri; order Cypriniformes; family Cobitidae; genus Paramisgurnus; species Paramisgurnus dabryanus. Next base: position 590,076 of record NC_133339.1, read on the forward strand.
GTTCTTAGAAACAATCGGTTTCAGAGGCGAGTTCTCCGTTTGCGTGTAAACGAGGGGCACAAATGAAGGTAAATCTCTCAGTGTTTAAAAATAACCATGTACGTGTAAACAGAGCCTATATCTCAAGTGTCCCAAAGACATACAAAAAGGGGTGATGAAAATATAATCCATATAATCAATTTTGACCCGTCATTTCTCTAAATGAGTAATGCAAGTAAACAGCTATACCTGATGGATAGGATGCTCACAGTCAAGTTTACTGTCAGGTCTGCAACAACCAGGACATACCAACAAAATATACACATCAGGAAGAATGGGTAGATTCAGTATTTGGAGAGTCTTTGGCATAGGACTTCACACGCAATCATGTCTGCCTTTAGACAACTTTAAATTATGTCAAGTTACATGGAGTTATGCTATAATGATTTGGTGTTATACATTTTGCATCCTACTTTTGAAGCTAGAGAGGTGATCATGATCCACTACCACTGTAACCAGAAAACCCATAACACCACAAAATCAGCATCATAATAGCAAAATTAAATTTTTTGTGACCATTTTATTTAGTCTAGTTAAGTTCTCTTAAAATAGAACTGGTTTAAAATGAAACAATGTCTGTCTTTACATTTATCTTCACATTTACAGAAAAAGGCAAATAACATACAGTGCAATGCAAAGTATACATTTTTTATCAGCATGTGCATTCCCTTGTTTGAACCCATGGCGTTTAATGATGCTAACACAATGCTCAACCACAGAGAAAGGTCTAAGAATGTTCCTTGAAAGTTCCCAAAGTTCCGAATAACGTTATGATTGTTTTTGCTTGTAATGATAAAAAAAACATTACATTCTATTATTTACAAACTGTTGTAAAAGATTATTTCTTAATTTTCTGTTAAAATATTGCATATAAACATTCATAAAATATACTAAACATGTGTTTTAAACATTGTGAGTACATTTAAGCATGACATTGTCTGAAAATAAAATGTAACATTCCTCTAACATTCGCACAATCAAGAAACATTCCTAAACAATTTAAAAACTGGACACTTTTATGTTGGCTTAACATTATCGGGACCTTTGGGAACGTTGTTAAAACTTAGAACTAGAAATTAGAACTATAGGAGATATACTCTTTAGCCTTTACTTACAGTAAATACAGTAAATGTACTTACCAACTTACAGTTCTGAATGCACATCAAAATGAATTGTCATAAGAAATAATACAGTAGCTTCAAAAAAATACCATACTTCTGGTATAAAATAATCCTGTGAGTCCTGTAAGCAAAAGAAAGATGGTCATAATTATTTTGAACCACAGTTTATTACAGTACTGTTTGTTACAGCTGATAGTTAATTAGGGAGACCTAACTAACCCATATATGCAGCACATACTGTATCTTATTGAGAAGTGTCTCACCTAATACAAGTTGTTTCACTCAAACTCTGTGAGGTGGTCAAGAAAGGATGGATATTCTGTTGTCCTCTTCATCCTCACTCCAGTTCTTGCAGTGTATTTTGTTACATCCTCCTTCATTTATCCTCCCAAAGAATTTTAGATAGCAGAATAAATGCAGGGAAAAAAGGACATATTTAACACATTTAATACATGATGCTAAACACTCATATTTTTCAGTAAATACTGTTTTGAAATGATAATCAGAGTAGATGTACTCTACTCAAATCACTACACATGGCCACAGGTCTGTGTGTTATGACAGTGGGACATGGTTTTCTGATCGAGGCTGAATATTTACTGTACAGCTACCTTGTCCTCAAAAGCAATTTAATACAAAACAAAAACACATTTTAAAACTTTATTTTATGCAAATAAGGTTTCAGCATTTATGTTTAAACATATTCACATTTAAAATATAATGTTTTTCCGATTGGCCACCACACACACATAACATACGCTAAAATGCTTAACGTAGTTTAACGAATTTGAAAGATAAAATGTAGTTATACACCTTATTAATAACGCATAATTTATGTAACAGGTAAAGCCAAGCGGATGAGAATATAAACACAACGTGGTAACTTAGACATTTAGAGTTTTCCTCCCAGCTTCATGTAATTTAGGGTACTTTGTTAAATATGCTTTTATATTAATAAATTATTCTCTCAGGTAACGTTAAATCTGATCTTTTCATATCATTGACGTATACATTAGGCTACGTTAAGCATTTCTTCATAATAGTTTTATAAAAGGAAAACACTAGTAATTTAACGCATCGCGTGTGCTCGTAGGCTTGCATACACATAGTATGATTTATTAATTTGGTTTATACTGACTTTGCAAACTAATATTACCGTTATACGTCAAGCAACGCATCCGGTTAACGGTTTTAAAATGTCCCGTTCGTGTAAACAACAACCGCGGGTCTGATAATAAATAACTTATATAGATTATTTTACCTTGCTGGTCTTTTTTCAGTCTCTCCTCTCGTGTATCTTCAACTGAAAAGCGCCGCTGTCCCAGGGAAAGGCCATAAAGTCTTGTTTGAAAACTCTTCAGTTTATGTGCACACCTGAAATCGGTCCTCTGAACACCTGTGCTGCTACATGGTTCCTTAGCTAAAATAAGTCAACGCCTGTGTGTATACAATTGTCAAAAATGATGATTTTGAGAAAAATAAAATAAGGATTTGTGTGAATAAGGAAAATACCGCCAAAAGACTGTTAGAAAATATACAGTAGCATACAGCAATTTTCAAAAATAAAGTAGATTACTGTATATGATGTATGATGTCACCGAAAATTCCCAAAATGCAACGCGAATTACAGTTATGTACTGTATAAATAGTTTACAGTATTATACTGGGTGATATACAGTAAATAACTGTAAAAATTACAGAAATGTCTAACAGTGTGGTTACACACTAAAATATCAGATGTTCAAATAAAGATGGATGGTTTTGCTCTTTTTAGAGCTGACAGAGGCTCCAGGGGAGGTGTGTTAGTAACATATGTCTCTACAAATTTAACAGGTGAACTTCTCATTCCAACTGTTGAGCCGATTAATTTTGAATCACTAATTGTAAAAATAATTTTCCATGACAACAAACATATAATTATTACTAAATATATAAACCACCATCTGATTCAATAAAGTCAATTATGAATACAATTAATTCTTTCAGAAAAAATAGTGAAATGGTGGTTCTTGGTGATTTTAACTGTAATTGGCTTCATCATTCCTCCTCGAATGACAGAAATATGATTGCAGGTGCCAATTTTACTCAGCTAATAAAAGAACCAACCAGAATTGGTCGCTGTTCCTCATCTTTGCTTGATTGGATATTAGTTACACATCCAGATAGAATAAGTACATCTGGCATACTGTCTGACAGCTTTAGTGACCACTCAATCGTTTTCTGTGTGTGGAAAATTAAAATACCCAAACTACCACCCAAATATATTAAAGTCAGAAAATGCAAAAACATAAATACTGAACAATTTATAAATGATCTAGCTAATATTAATTGGACTAGATTTTATCTAATTCCTTCTGTTGAGAATGCCTGGGATTTTGTCTATTCTGAAGTTAACAATGTAATTAATCAACATGCTCCATTTAAAACGATACGTGTGAAAGGTCGACATCTCCCATGGATTAGTTCTGATTTAATAAACCTTTTTAAAAAACGTGATCAAGCTTGGGAAAAATGTAAACTATCAAGAGATCCTACTGATCGGGAAGAATATCGGCAACTTAGGAACCACTGCAAAACACAAACTAGGAATGCAAGATCTAACTACTATAAGGATGCCTTTAGTCAAAATTGGAATAAGCCTAAACGGTTCTGGAAACATCTAGATCATTTCCTTAACAAATCAAATAATGACTCTATTAATAGCGTCATTGTTAATGATAATGTTATTTCTGATCCTCCTATGATCGCTCAGGCATTTAATACACATGTTTCTCAAATTAGTAGTTCACAATATTCTGATTATTTAGTTTCTTCTAGTTCATCAAATCAATTTTTTTTCAGGCCATCTCTGAATTAAACAAGTGTAGTGTTGGACCTGATGGGTTGGAAGTCAAATTTCTTAAACTTGGATCCAGAATATTAATATATCCACTTTCTGAGTTATACAATATGTCTCTATATATGAGTTCCATTCCTATTGTTTGGAAAACAGCAAGAGTAAGTCCAATATTTAAGGGAGATGATAACACAGATTTAAATAATTATCGTCCAATCTCTATTATTTGTAGAGTCACTAAAATATTTGAAAATATTATTTATCAACAATTATACAAATATCTTAATCAATTAAATATATTATCTCCTTATCAATCAGGTTTTCGTTCTGGGTACTCTACTACAACTGCTTTACTCAAATTCACAAATGATGTATTTTCTTCCTGTGATAAGAACCAATGAACAGGTGCTATATTTCTTGACCTCTCCAAGGCTTTTGACTTGGTAGATCACTACTTGCTTTTGGATAAGCTTAAATCCATAGGTCTTAATAAAAAAGCTCTCTCTTTTATTTAATGTTTATCTCCATAACAGACGTCAGTTTATTCAATTCAAAGATGTACAGTCTGATGAAAAAGGTGTTCCACAGGGTTCTATCCTTGGCTCCCTTCTTTTTTCTATTTTTGTTAATGATCTCCCGCAAGTGTGTAATAATTGTCAAGTACTTTTATATGCAGATGATACTGTTGTCTATTTTTCTAGCTCCGACTTATCTCTACTTCAGAATAAATTACAGACAGATCTTAAATCAGTTCAAAATTGGCTTAAAAGTAATTTTTTTAAACTTAATATGAAAAAATCATTATGTATGCTCTTTGGTACTCATCATTCACTTAAATCTGCTGACCTTAACCTGTATTTTGATAATGGTACTCCAGTGACAAAAGAGACAATGTCAAATATCTGGGAATTTGGCTTGATTCAGAATTAAATTTCAAAGAACATATTGATTACATAATAAAATGAACATATTCTTGTTTAATGCCTCTATACAGGTCATCAGATTGTTTTACATCTAAAGTACGAAAAAAGATAATTACCCAATTAATCTTACCAATCATTGATTATGCTGATATAGTTTATCAAAGCACGTACAATGTATATCTTAAACCACTAGATGTTCTTTTTAATAATCTGTGTAGGTTCATCTTAAAGTGCCCATATAGAACTCATCATTGTCAATTATATGATCAGCTTAACTGGTTGTTGCCTGATAAAAGACGACAGTATCACTGGTTTCAATTTATTTTTAAATGCATCTATTTGAACTTACCACCATATTTGAAAAGCATGGGCGTCGGAACCATTATACGTGGGTGGGACAGGGCCCACCCACTTTTTAAGACCAATGATAATGGACCCACCCACTTTTTCTCTAATTTAGCGCATTTGTCTATTCACTTATCAAAGCGCTGTTAGTCCAAATCCATTCCACTAGAGCAGGGATCCCTTACCTTTGCTTTTTTTACACCGCAGACCCGTTTCAGCTTTTAAACATAATTTGCGGGGGTGAGTGGACGCTGAGTTGCTGTTCGAACAAAGTGCTGAAAAACCTCATTTCCCAAATGTATAACGTTTTAAACAGAAGTAAATGTCAAACAACCATGCATTAGGGGAATTACAGTAATAACTTTATTTATAGTATATTTTCTATAGACGTGTAAAACCATATTATAGCGGATTATTTTATTTTCATTGTTTCAGTTTGCCTGCCCATTTAGTCTTAATAATTAACGGTAAACGAACTTAGCTTGGTGTTCTTAAAGGCAGCTCGAACCTTAGGTCGGACTCGAGCCCCAAGTTCAAGACACAGAAGAAAAAATGAGGAGGAGATGAGGAGAGATGCCAGAAGAATTGCGTCTGTCGCGGAGGCACAGAGACTCCCGTTTTGCTTTTAATGATAATTAACACAGCACTATGTGGTTCCTTTCAAACGTTAAAAGTGTAGGCTACTCATTAAAATATTATTACTGCTGCAAAATAGTTTATTTTGATTATGGTGCCACGATCGCTAGATAATTTTCAAGTTTTTTTTACAGAAGCCTGCAATTACTTTTCATTTGCGATATCACAGAGTTGAACGTCTTCACGTATTGTTATTATTTGCGAGGTACATTTGCAGATAATTAATAAAGTCATACCTCTGTTTAATCAATTGTGTTTTAGAAGTACACATGCTCAAACTCTTAACAGCATTGTTTCCCGACGGATTCGTATACCATAAAAAAACGTGATCTCATTTCCAGAACCTCACATTTATATTTCTCTAAGAGAGAGAAAGAGAGATTGGGTATAACAAATAAAAAAGGTATACAAAAGTTGTATCAGTTTACCTTCATTCGTTTTTCTTACCTTTTATTTCCTCAAAATAAAAAATAAACATTGTAGCCTACTGTCAGCAGAGTAGAGAAAAAAAAAATGACACAGAGAAAGATAAATGAAACATGACATCTGTCATTATTTGCAAAATATTTAACCCTTGTGTGGTGTTCGGGTCTGTGGGACCCGTTTTGAATGTTTACTGAAAGAAAAATTACGCAATTAATTGTTGTTTCAACCTGAGATTCATTGGCCTTGGCTCATTTTCTATGAAGAACATAAAAATAAACAACTTTATAATTAATGTACACTGTACACCCCCCTACACATTTATATTACATATGTGGTGTTCGGGTCCACTGGACCCGGGGTTAATAAAAGTGTAAAAATTGAATGTGCTATGTAACTTCACTCTGTTTTTCTCCTACCTGGGACTCCTGTGAGTGCATGAGTGTGTTTGTATACATGTCTGTACATATGTGATGGATGCATGTCAGAGTTTTCTCCTTCTGCTTTTGCTGTAATGCCGCAAGGATACAACATGTTATATGCCGTGCATGAACATTTGTCTGTACCTACTGTCCCAAACACTTTACCTTCTGTCTAACAGGAACCATTCTACATTTTACCATTATAAAAATCCATAGTTTTATTGTAGTAAAAGAGTAGTAATCATGGTTATTTGGTATATTGATTACCATTTGTAAAACCATGGGTTTACCACAAAACCTATGGTGTGTGTACCTGCTATTTATCACGTTGTGAGGACCAAATGTCCCACAAAGATGTGTGTGTGTGAGAGAGAGAGAGAGAGTGAATAATAGAGAAAGTAAAATATTATCCATGTATTTTCATCATTCTAAGTTGTGGCCAATAGCAACACATTGTACTTCAATGTGTGTGGACCAGATGGGCACAGTATATTTGTGTAAAATGCAAGAAATGCATACACAACACAGCTACACATTAAAAATTTGCTTCTTATGTGTTGTGTTGGCTGGCATGAACAGGTTATGTGTTTAGTGTGGATGATGTCTTATGATACGGCATCTGTTCAGTTTGGGGCCTGTGCTGTGTAGACTGACACAAATGTGTACAATTTCAAAAAGTTCAAATAATTAAACATCAACAGTGATGAAAAACTTTGTTTCATTTATACTTATTTAAGATAAATATGATTTTTCCCCCAATATCTGGATCAGAATAGAATTTTCTTCTTTTATTTCATATTACCACAAAAACGAATGGCACTTTAGTTTATAAATAGTCCTCTACCAGTGGTAAATTACCAATATTAACCATAAATTCTGTCTATATTACTTGCAATAAGGCTAAAGTTAACATCTGTAAACAATATTACATAAATTTGTATGAATGCATTGGTTTAAGATACTAATAATGCTCTGGGTCCACCAGACCCACAAACATCGTCTAAGTAACAAAAATACGAACACCACACAAGGGTTAAAGGGCTATTACCAGAATTTCGACCGTAATACTGTCTTTAATTTAATAAACGCAAATGTTCAGGCTAATTAAAAGGAAACATGAAAATGTCATCTATTGCAGTAAATGTATTTTTCGGGGGGGGGGTATGTGGGGACCCACCCACTTTTCATTTGCTTCCGACGCCCATGTTGAAAAGTGTTTTTGTACAATATACTCCACCTTATTTTCTTCGACACTCTCAATGTTTGACATTTACTGTCCCTGTTATGTGTTAAGTAGTTGGTCGGAGGTCCTTCTGTTTTAAGGCTCCTTCAGACTGGAATAATCTACCTCCATCTGTGAGATCTAATACTACTTTAGGCTCCTTTAGAACATCTTTGTTAGTCTATTTGAAAAATGATTGTAAATGCTTTATATTGTAACCGCTCCTTGAATTATCTTGTTTTTGATTGTCAGTTTTGTAATTTGCTATGGTTCCTGAAACAACTGGTTTTGTAAATACTTAATGTAGACTTTGAAATGGCTCTGGGAGGAGATGGGGATTGTGAGCAGAATTGTCCTGTAGTGTTTTATTTGTATTGTACTGAATGCATTGTTTTTGTTGTATGTTTCTGGTCCCCCATGAAACCGAGATGTTGCATCTCAAGGGGTTTTCCATGAATAAAATTTCCATAAATAAATAAATTTCCATTATGTTGTAATGTTTTTATAAAGACAACAGCATCAAAATTGTGTGTTGTTTTTATATTGCTGCATCAAATGTTTTTAACCACGTTTTAAAACGTTATCTTAACTGTTTCAAAATACATGTTAACATCGATAACGGATTTTACTTTACGAACAAAACAATACTGTATAAAATAACATAAATACAAAACCAGCATTTTATTTCATTCACATACGGTACTTAAAGCATGATTATTTATTTTGATTTTAGAATGAACACGATTGTGACTAACAAGGCCGCCTTAATGCACAGGCTTACCTGGGCTGAAGCTCAGGGGCCTCCCAAGTTCAGGGGCCTCCCATGTTCGCGTTCATGATGAGCTGAAAAGGTCATATTGTTTTGTAATTTGTCAGGTTTTCTGTCAATCACTCTAATTGCACGTTACATGGCTGCTGATTGGTCCATGGTAACTTACCGTGAAATAAAATATCAGACCTAACAGATTTTTCTATTCCGCATAATGTAATTAAGTGCCCATTGTCAACTTGGCATTCCTGCATGTTAGACTGAGTGTGAATGAGAAACGGGAAATAATCCACCATCAAATAAAAGAGAAATTTCAGAAATTTCATAATAAGCACTAGTGAGGCGCAGGTCTCTCTCTCTTTCGCGTGCGCTCGCTCTCTCTGTGCTCGTGCAGCTGAGTCTCTGGCAAACAGAAGTCTCTCTAAACATGCACAAGAAACTGTGCCGCCAAATAAAGAAAGGAGTTCCCGCACATAATGCTGTTAGTTGTTATAAAGTTTAAGTTTACTCGCGTTTATATCAGTGACGCATCCACAGCTGGAGCGATGTAGTTTGACGCGAAGTTAGCTCACAGTACACACACCTTTTGGTTTAGAAAGACGAGAAAGAGACGCAACGGTAAAGGTGCAAGTCTAAAGTAAAGAGCGACAAGACCATCTCACATGATCATCCCCTGATAGCACAATTCATATTTATAAATTTCCTTATCTAGAGATCTTATATACAGGTATGTTCCCTGTCTGTTTTGTGCATATTCATACTTGTTCGTTTTACATGCTTATGTATGCATAAATACTAAATACAATGCATACTATATCTTCAATAGCCTACAAAATAAATAACTGATTAAAAAACAAGATTCTGTCTATAAAGACGTATCTTTTGTTAACATTAATGCATTTTCACTTTAAAACTAACTTTACCTTATTATATTTTTACAACTATTTGTGAGCATTTAGTTAGTGGGTGACAATTTTCTGCAAATTTGTATATTCCAAAAACAATAAAAATATCAAGCTTATAAACATATATACTTTCACACATTTTGGTTTTATTATCACCACAAGTTGCTGTGTGTGTGGTTGTTGAATAAAGTGTCTTGTGTTTATGCTCAAGTGGGCTCAGTCATATGTTAATAACAATATATTATGGTGTTTTCTGGGTCAAAGAGGGAAAACTCACTGTTGTATGTCTCAAAAGAAACTAATGCATTTTGTGATGTAGATTACTTAGATATTACACTTAAAAAAACAAACTATAAATTTAGGGGAGGGGGGGCCTCCAAAACCTTTCAGCCCCAGGGGCCGGGCCTCACATTAGGTTAAGGCGGCCCTGGTGACTAATAATACATGTGCTGCATTCTGTCTGCTGATCTGATACTGTAATGAAGATAAATGTATACTAAGTTTAAATGTAAAATATACAAATAAATAAATAACTATATTAGGGCTGTCAAAAGATTAATTGCGATTAATCGCATCCAACATAAAAGTTTGTGTTTACATAGCATATGTGTGTGTACTGTGTATAAATATTATGTATATATAAATACACACACATTCATGTATATATTTAAGAAATATTTGCATTTAAATACTGTATATACATTTCTATAATTTATATTATATATAAATATAAATATTTTATATATAAATATAACAATTTTTTCTTAAATATATACATGATTGGGTGTGTTTTTATATATAAATAATACTTATACACATTACACACACATGTGTTATGTAAACACAAACTTTTATTTTGGATGCGATTAATCGCGATTAATCTTTTGACAGCCCTAAACTATATACATGCTTATGACGTTTGCGTTGTAGTAAAAAAACAGTAAGACTTCAGATATAAAAACAGAGACTGATAAAGTAGTGTTTTATCATTAACATCTCATAACTCCTATTTATTTAATAGAATGTTTGGGCATACCCAATGTATATAGATCAGTGGTTATCACATAATTTTACATAAGGTTTGCATTAACCACACATTACAGTAGCAGTGTACAGTGTTAATAAAGCAGGATTATGTTGTCACAGTCCTGTCTTTTCTAGTTTAGTGTGACTGTCTCATTTGGGTTTTATCACCCTCTGAATCTGAATGTGTTTTATTCTCCTGCAGGATCAAAACCAAAACCTAAACTCACATCAGATACTGAAGGATCTGTACTGACAGGTAACAATGTGACTCTGAAGTGTGACATTGATCATTGGTCTACTGGATGGAAGTTTTACTGGTACAAACACACACAAAACACCGAGAAGACGACAACAGAAACAAACTCTTACACAATCCACAGTGTTAACGTTTCAGATGGAGGTCAGTACTGGTGTAGAGCTGGAAGAGGACAACCAGACTATTACACAGACTACAGTGATGAACTGTGGATAAATGTTACAGGTGAGAGACAACATCTGCGTGAGGTGACAAATTACAGAGATTACCGTACAGCTGGGATGCCATGGATCTTAGAATTCCAGGAAGACTTTAAATAGTCAAATCAGGCTTATTATATGTTTTATTTTTGGCCATTGTATAGCTAAAAATAATGAATTCATTTTTCCATTCATTATATAACACATTGTAAAATCTTGTGTGATACATTGTGTTTATACAGAGAATCTTAAACCTGTAGTGAGTGTTGATCCTGACAAACAGCTGTTCAGAGGAGAAACTGTTACTCTGAGATGTGACATACAGGATACAGGAGACACTGAGTGGACATACATCTGGACTGTAAAGAAGACAAATAACAGAAATATAATCACACAATGCAACACACAAGAGTGTAAAATCAACAACACTCAACAGACTGAGAGTGGTAAATACACCTGTAGAGGAAAGATACGTGAACAAAACACTGAGATGAGTGATGCTATTACACTGACTGTATCATCAGGTGAGTTTATATGTTTGTTCATCATTATTAGTGTGAAGAGATGAAGTGTAACGTTATTCATGAGAGATTGATCACTTTCAGATAAACCACAGACAGTTTTAAGTGTTTCTCCACAGCAGTGGTTGACTGAAGGAGATTCAGTGACTCTGATGTGTGAGGTTATAAATTCATCTACAGGCTGGATATTCAGCTGGTTCACTGTACAGAGTCTCTCATCAGGTAATATCTCATTCATCTCATAACAAATACAACTTAAAATACAAACACTGTCAGGGCTCCAATCAGATAGAATTGTTTAGATTATATTCTGTATAGTCAGTTATTGCAGTTGTTGATTTGGGAGGGCTGATAGTAATATCCTATTTGCGTAATTATCATATTATATCTGTTTACACTAGCACTTTCCAATACATATAGCATTTGCGATTAATATCTTAATTTTTGTTTTAACTGTATGCAAAATCAAATTGTTGAGTATGTCATTCGCTTTTAACCTCTTCAGACCCTGCATCCACTGAAATGGACCAATAAAATGCATGCTTTTATAATGGTAATGTCAACTCTGTTCTGTTTAGCTCTCTGGGTAGCTCTGAGAGAGCTTCAGACATTATATTATACACAGGCATGGCTCAGCAGGTAGACAGGATGAGTAATAAGCACATTTTAAATGGGATTGGCACTTTATACTCATTTCTGTATTGGATGAGAGTTAAGAGAGGACAAAGACAGGTGAACAAACATTATTGAAGAGTTATTAAGTGTTATCCTGATAAATACATCAGTTTGTAAGAATAGTTTCAAACTTCATGGACTTCATAGCATCAATCTACAGCAATCCAAGCTGAATGAGAAAGGAGAGCTTGAACAAACCGGTCAATATTATAAAAAAACATGTGAATTTGTGCTTCACTCTTTGTGTGCCGTGTTTGGCAGATGTTTGCATTTAGTGACTTGTATTAATGTTCTGTCCTGGCAGATACGTCTCTGTATTGTTAGACAGATAGTGAACATCAACAATAAGACTCAGTAGGCTTGACTCCAGGTTGAGTGTTTTCTTTACTGAAATCTTGGTTGTTTTCTTTTTTGTAAAACTGTAATACAGTATAAAATAAACACTATGTTACAGTCAAATATGTGCAGCATCAACATAAATACAATAACCACAGCACATATTACAATATAATTCACTCAAATAACAAAAATAAATGGGCTAAATCAAATATAGGCAAATGAATAATCATAAATGAGGCTTAACAGCTTGCTAACTCTGAATATATAGCCCAGATAAATACATGCTAGCGGTTAGCATCACAATTAGCATTCACTCGATTTTTACTGAAAATAAATGCTTTTAAACAACAGTAGTGGAACGTCTACACATGTTTTAACTACTTAAACAACTGTAATAGACCATACTCACTGATGGATCTATTCCAAGGATAGACAAATAACATTAGTGGTGGAGCATTCAGTCTGCATGTACACCTGTAGATGAACTCCTTACAAGCGCAATGACTCCAAATACCACCAGATGTCGCTACACAACATTAACAAATCACTGACACTGATAGGAGTCAGAACACTCCCCGCTTGGTATAATTAAGTTATACCACCATTTACTCTTTACCTTTTGGTATCAGTAACACAACATCATTTATTGGCCTTAGATATTCCTTCATTGTCCCTTGGCTAAAGGTTTTCACCATAACCTTGCGGATTCTGCTGTCAGTGCTGGGAATGACCTCAACTATCAATCCGAGAGGCCACTGATTGCGTCTTGCTTGAACATCCCTTATCAGTACAACGTCACCGTTCTGGAGATTATGCTTCTCCTTGGTCCACTTTCTCCGTGACTGAAGAGTTGCTAAATATTCCACCCTCCACCTTTTCCAAAAGGAATCCGCCAAGCTCTGGACCTGGCGCCACTGTCCCTTGCATAGGTGGTCCAATTTGAAATCCCCTGGGGGAGCTGGAGTAACACTTGCCTTTTGGGTTAGTAACATGGCAGGCGAGAGTATTTCAGGTATCTCTGCATCATACGAGATTGGGACCAGTGGTCTTGAATTCATAATGGCCATAACCTCAGCCATCAAGGTTGTTAGGACTTCATGGGTAAGTCTGGTAGCTCCATCCTTCACCAGCAGTGCATCTAGAATCCTTCTAACCACTCCTATCAATCTCTCCCAAGCTCCTCCCATGTGTGAAGAATGAGGTGCATTAAAGGTCCATGTACAGCCCTGGTCTTGCAAGTAGTTCTTGACCTCAGGGTCGCCAGTGTTAATCTGAAGCTCTCTGCATGCACCAATAGAATTGGTGCCTCTATCTGATCTGAGGTGTCTGACAGGTCCCCGTATGGACAGAAAGCGCCTTAAGGCGTTGATGAAGCTTGAGGTCGACATAGACTCAATGACTTCCAGGTGAACGGCTCTCGTACTAAGGCAACTGAAAATGACAGCCCACCTTTTGCTCTCAGCAGCACCACCTCGTGTTCGCCGGGTTTTTAACATTCCATGGACCAAAAACATCGAGTCCTACGTTGGTGAACGGCGGGTCCATAGCCAACCTGTCAGAGGGCAGATCAGACATCTTTTGAACTTCAGGCTTGCCCCTCAACTTCTTACAAATGACACATTTGAATATGATGCTGGATATTAACCTCTTCCCTCCTACTATCCAGACTCCAGCGGCACGTAGTGCCCCTTCTGTAAAGTGGCGACCTTGGTGTGCCACTTTATCATGATAGTGCCTGACTAAGAGAGTGGTTACATGATGTCCAGCTGGAAGTATTATTGGGTGTTTCTCTTGATCTTCCAGATCTGCTTTGTGTATTCGACCTCCCACTCTAATCAGTTCATTCTCGTCAAGGAAAGGATCCAACCTTACAAGAGGGCTATGGAGGTGAACTGCTATCCCCTTAGTTAGACATTTTAGCTCCTCCTGATACACATCCTCTTGCACTGCCTTGAGGATATTTGTCTTGGCTTGACAGCGCTCTGTGTTGTGTGGCTGCTGACATTGATGCCATCCCTTACATACATCATTGTTAATCTCACAAGAGAATGACTTTGCTACATGAATGAGACTTGTCATGCCCCTTACTAGACTCTTCCAGGTAGAGAAATTTTCAAATCTTTTTGATCCAAGAGACTGCTCTGTGACTTTGGTTGCAAAAGAGGAGACTTCAGGCCGGATGTCTTTGTCTTTATCTGGCTGCACTAGTTCAAACAATTCTGCCTCATCCTCTTGACGTGTGTTTGGCTGGCAGAGAAATTGAGGGCCAAGTAACCAACTGGATGAGGCCAGGTAGGCAGCTGGAATTGACCTGGTTCCATGGTCTGCAGGGTTCTCATCGGTTTGCACGTACTGCCACTGTGTTGGTTTAGTAGAACTCCGAATGCGAGTTACTCGGTTAGCTACATAGGTATAGAACCTTCTAGATGTGTTGTGAATGTAGCCCAGCACGACACGACTGTCTGTATAGAACCTGACTGCTTTCAACTCTACATCTATTTCAGATTGGATCAGTTCTGCCAGTTCAACTGCCAAGACTGCGGCGCACAACTCGAGGCGTGGCACCGTTTGTATGGGGTAAGGGGCCAGCTTTGTTTTTCCCATTACAAACCCTACATGCCATTTTCCATCAGAGTCCAAGACACGCAAATAGCCTACAGCCGCTATTGCCATAATAGAAGCGTCTGAGAAAACGCACAAGTCTATAGTTTTACAACATGACATGGAGACTGGAACATATGTTCGCTGTATGTGAATCTGTTCCAGCTCAGTTAAGGAGTCAGTCCATGCTTTCCATTGTTGCTCTTTTTGCTTTGGAAGAGGTGTGTCCCATTCATACTGCTCAAATGAAAGGTATCTTACAAGTGCCTTGCCTTTCACTGTAATGGGGGAAGCAAATCCAAGAGGATCATAAAGACTATTTACAGTTGACAGAATGCCTCTCCGAGTGAATGGTTTCACATCTCTTGATACTCTGAAAGTAAAACTGTCAGTCTGGAGTTCCCAGCTTACACCCAGACTGCGTTGGGAGGGCAAGGGGTCTGCTCCTAGATCTAGATCCTTAAAGTCACTTGCTCGTTCTTCGGAAGGAAATGCCTCCATGACCCTTGTACTATTTGAGGCTATTTTATGAAGTCGTATGTTGGAGTCAGCTAGTAGGGCCTTGGTGCGTTGCAGGAGATCAATAGCATCAACCTCCTTTGCCACTGAAATGAGACCATCATCAACGTAAAAATTTCTGTAGATGAAATCCTTCACATCCTTGCCATGTTCATGTTCTCCTTGTTCTGCAGCTTTCCTTAGCCCATATGTTGCTACAGCGGGTGACGGGCTGTTCCCGAACACGTGTACAGTCATCCAGAAGTCAATTATCTCCTTATCAGGATCATTGTCTCGGTGCCACAGAAATCGCAAGAAATTGCGATGGTCCTCTCTGACCTTGAAAGCGTAGAACATTTGTTCAATATCGGCGGTGATGGCTATTTGTTCCCTCCTGAACCTTAGTAACACTCCAACTAGAGTGTTGTTGAGGTTAGGTCCACTGAGGAGCATGTCATTCAATGACGTTCCCTTAAACACTGCACTGGAATCAAATACCACCCTGATTTTCCCAGGCTTCTGCGGGTGATAAACGCCGAAGGTAGGTAAATACCAGCATTCTTGCCCTGGTTGCAATGGAGGAGCTGGTTCTGCCTGCTGGTTGTCGAGGACTTTCTGCATGAAGTCAAAGAAGTGCTTTTTCATTTCAGGTCTTCTTCTGAATGAGCGTTGGAGAGTGGAGAGTCTCTGGGTGGCCTGTCCTCTGTTATTTGGAAGAGGCTTGCGAGGCAAATGAAAAGGTAGGGGTGCCACCCAGTGATTTTGGTCATCCATGTACACTTCGCTTTTCATTATTCTGAGAAAGTTGTTATCATCTACTGACATGGCTAATTTTTCATCTTCAGGTGTTTTTTGAAACACACCTTCCCCCAAACCATCTCGACAGGTCTCCTGAAAGATCTCCTGGGTGTAGGATGATGTTTGAAGACTAGGCTGCACTGGACCTTGTACTCTCTCCGTAATGTGAATCTTGTTGGTACATGGCTCAAGGAAAGAGGAGCGTCCATTTTGAAGGACATGAGTCTTGTAAACATTAACTTCTTCATTCTTGTGAGCACCACTCAAGCATAACTCTCCAACTATAACCCAGCCAAGGTCAAGGCGCTGGGCATACGGTGAGTTGAGAGGCCCGTTACGCTGTTCACGCACCTTATGCACGCTTAAAATGTCCCTGCCTAGGAGGAGTAGAATAGGAGCACTGGTGTCAAGAGGAGGGATCTTATCGGCCACAGGAGTGAGATGAGGAAAATATTTAGTGCACTCAGGCGTTGGGATCTCTGATCTGTCGTCAGGTAGGTTGCTACATTCTAGCAGAGTAGGAAGTTTCACCTTGGTTTTACCATTGACTGACTCCACTATAATGTTACTTGCAGTCTCCACTATGCCGGAGCATGTTTTAAGAGTATAGGGGGATGCACTGCTGTTAATGTCTAACAGATCAAAGAATTGTGGTTTTACTAACGACCGGTTGCTTTGGTCATCAAGTACTGCATACACCTTGTGAACCTTATTTGGATTGTTGGCATGATAAACCTTGACCAAGCAGATTTTTGAGCAGGATCTGGCCTTGGTAGAGCCACCACATATTTCTGTACACTTGGACGTTACTATAGGAGGTGTTTGTGGTTCACACTCCCCGCTTTGCTCGTCCTCAGCAGCGTGCTGCAGCTGCTCACCAAGCAACCAAGGCGCGGTTCCAGGATGCATCGCTGATATGTGTCTGTCGCTTTCACACTCAGTACATTTAAGTGTTGTCCTGCAATTTTTGGCCATATGCTTGGTGCTGGCACAACATCGAAAACATATTGAATTCTCCTTCAAGTATGTTTTCCTCTCATCAAGATGTTTCCCTCGAAACCCACGACATTTTGATAGCGGGTGTGGTTTATTATGTATGGGACATTGCTTATCCGGTTCATCCTTGGCAACTGCATTAGCCTGTGCAGGGGTCGTTGTAGCAGTGACTGCAGTTTTTCTGACTGTCACTGTTGTTCTGGGGAGGTATTTTGGTGACCTTTCAACTTTGGTATGGCTTGGGATAGAGGAAAGACTAAATGCAAAACTGGGGTCGTTACGGCTTTTTGCCTGGGAACATACAAAGTTGACAAAAAAACTGAATGGTGGGAAGGGGACCTGGAAATCCTCCTTGTATTTGGATCCCTGCCCTATCCAGTGGTCACGGAGGGAGAAAGGAAGCTTCTCCACTATTGGATTAACACCCCTCGATGTGTCTAGATATGCAAGTCCAGGCAAGTATCCCTCCGCTTTAGCAGCTTCTAGCTCTCTTAGTAAGTCACCTAACTCCACAAGCTTGTGTATGTCTTTGTTAGAGATGACTGGGAAGTTCTCTAGCCTTCTCAGTAGGGCATTTTCAATAACCTCTGGGCTACCATACATCTCTTCCAAGCGTTGCCATATCATATTCACACCTGCTCTAGGATTGTTGACATGCACTGACCTTAACCTCTTGGCTTGTGCTGATGACTCTGGCCCAAGCCATTTCACGAGGAGGTTAAGCTCTTCCTGGTCAGATAGATTTAGCTCCTTTATGGCTGCAAGGAAAGACGATTTCCACGCCCAATAGTTTTCTGGACGGTCATCAAAGGCAAGGAGCCCAGAGGTAACCATTTCCTTTCTCACCAGATACTGGGCTAGGTCAGCGCTCTGAGGGGTTGAGTATCTCTTGTACTGGGCACGATTAGGTGTGGGAAAGGTAGCGGCTGGGTATTTGTTTGGGATATAAAGAGCCTTATGGGTATGTGGTGGTGCATAGCGCTCCTCTACAATGGGTTTGTAATTTTCTTCCTCTTTAAGTGGTCTATACACTGTATTTTGTGTCCCGTTAATATTGCTTGGGAGACTTGGGGTTTTGTTCTGTTGGATTGGCTGCTTTGGCGTACCATGATAGAGCTCCTGGATAGCATGTTGTTCAAATTGTTGAGTTTCTATATAGTCTTTGGTGCGTTTTGTTGGATCTTCGAAAGTCAAATCCTGAAACTCACCAAGCGGGTCTCCTTCCATGTATTCAGCTGCTGCCGCCTCTTCATATATTGCTGCTTCTTTTGATGCTGCTTCAGCTTCCTTCTCTTGCCGCAACACATGAAGATTGGCCTCTATGTTTACCTTTTCTTTCATGATAGCTGCCTCCTTCTCTGCGTAAGACACCTTTATTTTTGCTGCCTCTGCCTTGGCCCTTGCCCTCGTTGCAGCGGCGCTGATAGATGTCCGAGATGAGGCTCTGGAGGACTTGAGAGAGCAGGAGGCTCTAGACCTTGTATGTAGCTGAGACTGATGTGTTCCGTTACCGTTGTCACTCATCTTTGTAATATCTTCATTAAATCTCTAGGTTTATGCTTCTGAGTGCTGTTCACTAAGTTAGTTGTTGTCTATTCCCGCTGTGTTTGCATCATTTTACTGTTCTGTCCTGGCAGATACGTCTCTGTATTGTTAGACAGATAGTGAACATCAACAATAAGACTCAGTAGGCTTGACTCCAGGTTGAGTGTTTTCTTTACTGAAATCTTGGTTGTTTTCTTTTTTGTAAAACTGTAATACAGTATAAAATAAACACTATGTTACAGTCAAATATGTGCAGCATCAACATAAATACAATAACCACAGCACATATTACAATATAATTCACTCAAATAACAAAAATAAATGGGCTAAATCAAATATAGGCAAATGAATAATCATAAATGAGGCTTAACAGCTTGCTAACTCTGAATATATAGCCCAGATAAATACATGCTAGCGGTTAGCATCACAATTAGCATTCACTCGATTTTTACTGAAAATAAATGCTTTTAAACAACAGTAGTGGAACGTCTACACATGTTTTAACTACTTAAACAACTGTAATAGACCATACTCACTGATGGATCTATTCCAAGGATAGACAAATAACATTAGTGGTGGAGCATTCAGTCTGCATGTACACCTGTAGATGAACTCCTTACAAGCGCAATGACTCCAAATACCACCAGATGTCGCTACACAACATTAACAAATCACTGACACTGATAGGAGTCAGAACAATTAATGTCATATGTTTGCTTCTTGCTTATATGATGCATGGTTCACAACACATGAAAGCAGAAGAAAACCTTCATTTCATTGTGTGATTTCAATTGTGGTACAGATTTTTGTTATGGCAACATTTACAAATATTCTATGCATTTCATTTTAAAAACTTAATGTATTGCACATGTTTAAATTTTTTACAGTGAATGAAGATGTTGATTATGAGCTGGTGTCAAACAGCAGTGGAGGATCTAAAGGCATCTACACAGTGAGTTCAGTGACTGTGAAGCACACAGGAGTTTATATGTGCAGAGCAGAGAGAGGAGATCCAGTCTATCACACAGAGTACAGTAACACAAAAATACTGTGGATCACTGGTGAGTTCATCACACACAACTATAATAAAGACAATTTAATAAATACATTTAATTAAAAAATAATTTATTATAAATAAAGATAATTTTCTGTCATTCTCTTCTCAGGTGTTTCTCCTTCAGTCATTTTCTTCTCAGGTGTTTCTCCTTCAGTCTCTCTGATCATCAGACCCAACAGATCTCAACACTTCTCATCTGAATCTCTCTCTCTGAGCTGTGAGGATCACAGTAAATCTACTGGATGGACAGTGAGAAGATACACAGACAAACTGAAACCTTGTTCATCATCAGACTGGAGATCTTCAGGAACAACATCTACATGTACAATCAGACCTCTCAACACATCTGATACTGGAGTGTACTGGTGTCAGTCTGAATCTGGAGAGAAACTTCATCCTGTTAATATCTCAGTACACAGTGAGTCTACATTTATTTCAGAGGCATGAACGCTTGACAATCAGTTCATAAAGGACAAATGAAGCATTAAATACAATTCGATAATTGTAAGTAATTCAGTAACAGTGTTCAGAAAAATTATAAATTGTACTTTAGATTTAACATTTTTCTGAAATATAAATGCTATTATGGTTCCAACACGGATGCTTTTTATTGCTAAATAGAGATTTTCAGAAAGTAATAATTGTTTGTGCCTCCTCCAATGAATTATGAGATTCTGACTTTAATTTGTTATATTTTTATCTCAGCATATATTTTTATAATATATAATTATCAGTCTTTCCCCTGTTGTGTTGAAGATGATGTGATTCTGGACAGTCCTGTTCATCCTGTGACTGAAGGAGATCCTCTGACTCTACGCTGTTTATATCAATATAAAAACTCCTCTAACCTGACAGCTGAATTTTATAAAGATGGATCAGTGGTGCAGAATCAGACTACAGGAGACATGATGATCATCCCTACAGTCTCAAAGTCACATGAGGGTTTCTACTACTGTAAACACCCAGAGAGAGGAGAGTCTCCAAAGAGCTGGATCTCAGTCAGAGGTGAGCACTTTATATATATAAACACAATAGAAACTTTTTTGCATCATATTGTGGTTATACAATATGTGCTTGAAGTGGGGGAAAAGTTCTTGCACTCTCTTGTGCACCTTGGATATTGCAACATGTGTGTGTGTGTGTGTGTGTGTGCGCGCACGGGCGTGTGTGTGTGTGTGTGTGTGTGTGTGTGTGTGTGTGTGTGTGTGTGTGTGTGTGTGTGTGTGTGTGTGTGTGTGTGTGTGTGTGTGTGTGTGTGTGTGTGTGTGCTTCAAAGGTAATAATAATAATAATTTTTATTTTATATAGCGCCTTTCAATGTTACTTCTCAAAGCGCTTTAAAGTAAACAACTAAATGAATAAAAAACAGTAAAGAGTAAAGTAAAGAGAGGGAAAAGATAAATAGATAAATAGAAATAAAACAGCATCATTACAAAGTAAACATTACTTATAAGCAAGTCTAAAATAATATGTTTTAAGACAAGTTTTAAAAGCACAAAGAGACGCGGCTGATTTCCTTAGGGAGGGAGTTCCACATTTTTGGGGCATAGGTGGAAAAAGCCCTATCACCCATAGAACGCATGCGTGTAGGAGGGACAGAAAGAAGTTCTAAATCAGAAGAACGGAGTGCACACCCTGGTGTGTAGACTTTTAGGAGTTCTGATAAATAGTGAGGTGCTTTGCCGTGGAGAGCCTTATAAGTGAGCATAAGAACTTTAAAATCTACACGAAAGCTAACAGGGAGCCAATGTAAAAACTCCAAAATAGGAGTGATATGTTTCCTCGATCTCGTCAGGATTCTCGCTGCCGAATTTTGAACATACTGTAACTTATTAAGAGTATTTTTTTGATACACCTGCTAGTAGAGCATTACAGTAATCAATGTGGGAGAAAACGAAGGTGTTTATCAATTTTTCTGCCACCGTAAAAGATAACATAGGACGTAGTCTTGCAATATTTCTAAGATGAAAGAATGACCAAATGTTCAAATGTTAGATGAGCATCAAATATAACACCAAGGTTCTTCAGGTTTTTTTTCAGTTCAGTTTTGTTTTTGTTTTTTTGGGTTCAGATGGTACTGGCCATTCATGGTCTCGTTATTGTTGAAACCGCAGCTTGTGCTGCTCCTACAGCAGACTGCTAGAACTGTGGGCGCATGTTTGCTCACAGACAGTGAGTGTAAAGTATGACAGCAAAATGTTACCATTTCAAACATGCATTCATTCACTTGTTAATAACTTTGATTATTTGAACAGTTTCATAACACAGAGATTTAATTCAGAATGCAGTGTCTTTAAACAAGTATGAAGTCAATAGGTGATGGTTTTCAAGGAGACATATCATGCTAAACCACTTTCTTAGCTCTTAAATGTATTTTGTTGTATATTTGTAGTGTTTAGAAGTACATCAAAGTTGAAATTAGTCTCTTCAGGTGCTTTGTTGATATCTTTATATTCTGTTTTGGTCATATTTTCCAACCTGTTCTGATTTTTCTATTATCTATTGCGTTTTTTGAACAATTACGTCACAGTATTTGCAGCGGAACTGCCAAATAAGGACATCGACTCCCATCACAACACTTCGAGCAATCCGACATTTTTATTTCTTGCTGCAATATTTTAGTCCAAGCTCAAGGATGCAGAAGTTACGAGAGAGTAAGTCAAAATGTTCGGTTGTTGAACCTGTGCCTGGTTGAGTTTTATTTTTCACGGAAATGTACCCACATCTGTGGATAAAGTCATTTTTTGTGCGCGAAGCACTTCAAGGATAACTACTTCACCAACCTCCGCCAGTATAAAGAAGGATTTGCCGATAGACTTTGTCTGATTGAGGGTCAATTCCTTCTATCTTTGGAGACGATGAGCAGAGCACTTCTGTAAGCTGTAAATAACTTAAAAAAAGTAAAGTACATGGTGGTCATGGTTTAGCAGTGCTGTTTCTCAATCCGAAGGCTGCAGCCTGGGGATGTCGCATGTGGTCATCCAGCCTTGTTTAAGTTAACTGAGCATTACATTTGCAAGTCATGAGCATATTACAACAACTTACGATTAACTAAGAATAATAGTTAACTTTATAATTGTTAATATTCTGAAATAAGACTGCCTTGATGACGTATGCAGCATAGAAATGCGACCTCCGGAGGCTGCAACCTTCGGATTGACAAACGGCAGTAACACACCTTGCAATACATCCATATGAAGACGTTGTTCTGCAGGTTTGTCGTCTTCATTTTCATCTCGCTCCGTTTCCGACTCTGGCTCGAACATGTAAGGCTGGATGGACAAGTCTTCCGTTGTTGACATTTGTGAATAACGAGTGAATAAAAAGTTTCTGTGCCGCTAGATCATGGGTCACCAAGCTATGGCCCGCGGGCCGACTGCGGCCCACCACCCCCCTTTGACCGGCCCCCCAGCCCCTCTGCCCCCTACTACTTGAACCGGCCCTATGAGGCATTTTTATGGGCTCTAAAGTGCGACCAAATTTCTCAATGGTGCGACTTAAAAAAATATCAGGTCGCACTGGTGCGACCAGGAGTTAGAGGGAAAAAGCCATGGTCCAGATCTACGTGTGTGTACGTTTAAAAATGCGTGTGCGCTCCAGTCATACAGACAGAGGTGAGTAGCCTTGGTCCGTCAGATAAACAGAGTGGATGTAGCCGCGGATGATAAGAGAAGAGGACAAGAACGATTGACAACTTTTTCGTTAAGAATGTTAAGTTAATGCCTGATCCGTCCGAAGATCATAACCAATGCTCTGACATCAACCTCCCGTCACATCAGCCCTGGTCCGAACCCGAAGATGGAATTAGGTAATGAGGCTCTTACAATCAAGTCAGAGCCAGAGCATAATTCCTTTGAAGAAAATTATTTGAACGTAAACCCGTACAGCAATGTTGCGTGCGCCCAATTTATAGAAAAAAGCCAGGAGTCTGTTTTCTTCATAATCTACTTCCAAATATAATCCTATAAACTTTTCTGCGTTTGCTGTATCGCTATTACCGCCCTGCCAGACTGGCTGGCTGTCTTAAATAGAGAAATAAGTTCATTCCTTGATTTGCGTTGTTGATTCATTTATAAATAATTCCCCTCAAGGGTTTAGTTTATGCGCAAAAAGCATTAAAATGAATAGAACATGATGATTACGTCTTTCTTTGGTGAAAAATTAATAAAATTAATAAGCCTACATAAAATATGTTACTTAAATACTTAGCAAATTAACTAAACAAATTCAAAAGTAGCCTATAGCCTATATGAGTTTATTTTTTGTGTGACGCGTTCCAAATCCGAAAGAGAGATTCAACTTTAAACATTTAACATTCTACTTGAGTTTTTTTGGACATCCCTTTGGAATCACTGCAATCATATCATAAATTTATAAGGTAATTATAAATATAAGCGCAGCGCCTATGAGTGTTCAAACACTGCTGAACGCTCAGCTGTCAATCTGCCGACCCTCACAAAGTTTCACATTAAATGATAATATATTTGTCCAATCATGACCCTGTGCTTATTTCTGTCAATGTTCTGCATGAAGATCTTTAAAAGTTTCTACTAACTTCACGATTTGCGGTGCGGCCGGTCTCAGTCTTTATGTCAAACGGGCGGGTATGAAATAAATTGATGCTATGTCGGATAACAGGTCAAGTGTTATTTTAATCGCGCGGATGCGGGTTATCAAACAGGACTGTGCATGACTCGTATAAGGAAAATGGAATGACAACATGAAAATTATAAAATAGCCTACATGTTTATATTCTGTATTAAACCGCCATGGGCGCTAAACTTGCGGTGTTAAAGGGATAGTTCACCCAAAAATGAAAATTCTGTCATCATTAACTCTCCCTCATTTTGTTACAAACCTGTATACATTTCTTTGTTCTCATGAACACGAAGCAAGAATGTTAATAACCAAACCAAGCATGAGCCCTATTCACTTCTATAGTAGGAAAAAATAATACTATGGAAGTGAATGGGGCTCCTGAATGGTTTGGTTACAAACATTCCTCAAAATATTTTCATTCATGTTCACCAGAACAAAGACATTTATACAGGTTTGTAACAACATGAGAGTACAACATGAGTAAATTATGACAGAATTTTAATTTTTGGGTGAACTATAAATCCGATGCGGTCAAAAATTTGGGTGCACTTAACTTGTGTGCTGGTGCACCTAAAAAAAATGTTAGGCGCACCAGTGCAAAATGTTAGTGTAGCCCTGTAGTAATTGTTTTTTTGGAAAGTAATAACATGTTGGCATCTGGTATTTATATTTAGTTATAAAATTAACTATATTTGCAGAATTTTTATCACCCGACATGCTTGTGATCAAGCAGTGACAGACAATGCACGTGCAGATAACTGTCACAGAACTGGCAGTGTTCAGGACAGCAAAATGGCTAGCATTAAACGAAAAGTTGATAAGAGAGTGCAGAGTTTTCAAAGAACAGTGGACCAATAATTATTTTTTTGTTCAGTGTGAGGACCGTGCACTTTGTATTATATGTAAAGAAAGTGTGGCAGTTTTCAAAGAATATAATCTGTGTCGTCATCACGAAACCCGCCACAAAGGGTATGCTAGCTAGCGAGGGCAAGCAAGAGAAGACAGGATTCAAAGGATGAACGGCGGACTGGCTGCGCAACAGAATGTATTTCTTCGACAAACTCAGGTAAACCAGGCTATCAAGGTGTTCAGGGTTGCTTGATAATTACAGACAGGTGTGTTGGAGCTGGGTTGGAACTGAAGTCTTCAGGACGGTAGCCCTCCAGGAGCAGGGTTGGGCACCCCTGGTGTAGGCCAATCAAAACGTCATCCTCTTCTCCACTTTGGCACGGAGGTCGGCCATAAAAGATCTTAGTCAGTTGTCTTATCTGATTGACTGGACACTTAGGGCCCTATCTTGCACCCAGCGCAATTGACTTTGTCAGTGATGCATGTATCATTCGTATTTTGCAACGGCGCACAGCGGTTTTTCCCTCCACAGACGCACGTCGACAAACTAGGGAATGAACTTGTGCTCCCTGGGCGTTTCAGCGCAAAAAAAGAGGCGTGTTCCGGCGCAAACCATCCCTGATGCTATTTTGCAGTTTCAAAAAACAATTGTGCCACTGACCAGAAAAAAAAGTTTAAAGTCAGTGGCGCGTTGCGCGTTGTTCATTATGCTATTTTAAGGGCGCATGCTTGACCATAATGTATAGCGTGCACAACGCGCATACACTTTGCATCTAATCTACACAGATGCAACAGTTATTTTTGCAAATCATAAATTGTTACACTAAAAAATATTAATACACGAGATAAGGGGAATCATAGTGGTGAGCATTGTGGTGATAGTTTTTATTTATTGTGTGGCTGCGTTAAAAAATTCTCATGCAAATAACGATTAAAATATTTTCATAAGTTTGTTGTGTGGCTGTATTACGTTTATTTTATGTAAATAATAATTTAAATGTTTTCATAAGAAACCTTAATGTATATGAACTTGATTTGTTAGTCTACTTTGGGGTTGGACCTTGCTTGCGTTTCTTGGGTCTGATTTCAAAGCCCCCAAACCCTTTCAGCGGTGAGGGTGGACGCAGCGATGTCCTCTGCTGGCGTCAGGTCCTGAGGCAGATCCACCTCCCGTTACACGGCGTGCCCGATTTATGCTGGCAAGCTTGGGATTTCCCCGTACAAGGACGTCGGTCTCCTCGGCTGTGAACCGCTCCTGGCGTGCGCCTGGTAAATCCGTCATAATAATAGCAACCCGCCACGGAACTTGCGCCCTTGCGTTTAAAGGGAATGTTGGATAGCGTTCTGATTGGTTTATTTGACGTTACGCCCAAACCACGCCTATGAATAATGAACCTACTTTAGACCAACCCCTTATTGATTTGCGCCCGGCGCAAGAGTTATTTCTCACGCCGGGAAAATAGCAACAGCGCCCAAGATCCGCCCACAAACTCACTTGCGCGTTGCGCTTCGCACTTGCATTTCAGATCGTTAAAATAGGGCCCATTATGTTAACCCACCAAAATCCGGTCCAAATGTAGCTATTGGGGAGGGGTCTGGAATGCTTTGTTGTACGTTTTGGTTTACAAAACGTACAACACAAACACACGTTTTGGTTTAATCATTTGTAAATAAATTGTTATATATGTTTATTATTTTTGTGTTATATTAAACTGTGCCTGTCAAAATTATTTGCAGCTGTGTGTTTTTAGTTTTGACCGGTAGTTCCCTTTCAGTCGGTCACTACGACGTCACGTCGTGACCGACGAATTGGGAACTCGCTTAGAGAGACCAATCTGCTTCGTACTCTACTAAAACGCCAATGAACTTGGCATTGAGATATTTGCATAATGCTGGCGCCGCCCCGCCAGGTGCGTATATAAGCCACAGGTGCAAATATGGAAATTAGCTTTTTTCGCTTCGAAAGCCGGCATTATCTGCTACTGAGAAGCTACTCTCTGCTCTTCTGGGAACGGTTGCTGAAGTTGATTGACAAGCAGTACTGACACAGCGGACGCTCGCAGTATTCCACTGCTCTGCATCTTTTTTGTTTTGAGTTTAGTGTGTGCGTTGCCTCTCCCTGTGCGCATCATCAGCTGAGCACCTAAGAGTGATTTCCCTAAAGAGTGATACGTGAGAGCTCTGTGTCTTTTTAAAGACAGCCACTCTCTCGTATATTCGGAGATCAGCGTCCTTTTCAGGATAGCTTTTCCTCCGTGCGATCTTGGATGCGAGAAGTACAGGGATTCCAGTGACGGTCACGAGCGCTGTCTTCGTGCTATGGCATCGAGCACTCCGAGGCTGCGTTCGTGGAGAGCTTTTGCTCTCTCTGTGAGAGCATAACCCTCTTGGATTGCGGAGACGACTGTCGTTTCTACGGGAACGGCGTCCGCGCCTTTGCAGTGCTGAACGCCGCCATGGTGCGGCTGTCAAGCGCTCGCAGGACGCTCTTCGCATCACTACGCTGAGTAGGACGGAGGATGCGTCCTTCACCTACCGGCCTTCTCATCCTCAGCCGGTTGAGGCTCCGGTGGAGACTGCAGAGTCGTGTTCTGCGATTTCTGCCGAATCCACTGGACCTCCTTCTGGTCCCGTCACTTCTACAGCATCAGAGGGGTGCCCATTTTTTTTTTTTTTTCTCCGAGGCGGAGTCTTCCCGGAGATGGCGGCCGTGCCCGCTCGAGCGGCGGAAACGGTAGAGTTGGAGGGGTTAATCCCTCTCCGCCCGAACCGTCCCGCCCACATGATTGGTACTTCGGAGCTGCCCGGGCCTCTACGGTCCTCACCTCCTGTGCCTGCCTTTCCCGACAGCACGAAGAGCGGACGTGATTTGCGGCCGTCTCGGCCGTTCAGCTTCACCCCTCATCTCCCTCACTAACGGAGCCGCTAAGGGGGGATCCCTTCAGTTGAGCGGGGGGTTGCGATGCAGCTGCGTTCCTGGAGGGACCTCCCAACCCTTCCCTCCCGTGTTTGTATAGACAGTCGTCCGGTTACGGGCGCTGCCCATCAGGCATGCGGAGACGCGGCTTCAGCCCTGCACGCATTAACGTACTGCAGGTTCACCAAGCGAAGGCTTTAGAGATATACGAGGGAAGCCGCGACCTTCAGTCGTGCGATGTCCACCACAGTGTTCAAGATCGCCACCTTTGGCTATGTCTGGCTTATATGACGGAACAACTTCATGAATGCTCCTGTCTCACAGACCGGCCTCTTCGGCGAGCCCGGGGAGTCGTACAGCTCCGCTGCGCAGACTGAGGCGATCTCCTAGGTCGTGCCCCGGCGGATGAGAGCTGCCCTTGGTCCACCAACGCCGGCTCCTCAGTCTGCCTCTCGCCGTCGGCGTCCTGCGGCGGCCACCTCTGTTCTCCTCCTCGGACCCCATCTCGGCAGCGCAGGGGAACCGGTCGTCAGCAGCTCGCCCCGCCCGCTTAGCCGCTTCCCGTGAAAATCGGGAGTTTAAGTGGCCAGAGACGGGCGACCCGGAGTGGCAGAGGATCACTCTTCAGGAGACAGTGATTCGCTCCTTCCCCCGGTAGAGGGTCGGGTGGAAAATCCTGGTTTGCATATGTTCCACCGGCTGTCCAGCCGGTACCCACTTAACCACACATAAGAGTGCATTCCTCTTTCCTCTCCAGGTCTCCGGAGGATCGAGAGAGCCGTGGGCGTACACCTGCTCACTCTACCTCTCCTCTATCGCCAGCGGGTGTCCTGAGGAGTCCGAGCTCTCCACTGAGGAGACCGGACCACCAGCACCCTCATCGGAGTCTGCGCTCTCCGCAGAGGAGACCAGACGACCGTCACCCTCAGCGGGCTCAGGTCAGTGTCACACACACACACATACTGTAGATGTTTATGCTGTCACAGCAGACGCACCGGCAGTCCTACCTGTCTCGCTTCGCTGCCCCACCGCGGGTACTTCGGTAGTGTCGTTAATTCTCCTCGTACGGTCCCTGGATGCTTCGCTTCAGTTCCCAGCCCGTCTCGTTGGGTTTTACGCACTATCCGCCTCGGTTACGAAATACTATTACCGGCACTCCCCCAAATTCACGGACATTCGTTTCACTATAGTGAAAGCGTCCGATGCACATGTACTGCGTGCAAAAGTCGATGTCCTGCTGGCGAAGGACGTTTCGAGCCGGTCCCTCTTACCGAGAATGATGATAGGGTTTTTCCAGCCTTTATCTCATAGTACCCAAAAATACGCGGTGGGTTACGACCGATTTATTTACGCACCGGCTCTACAAATGTGATCCTTTAGGATGATACGCCGAGGCTCGTATTTCAATATTCAGATCGGTTTGCAGCATAGACCTGTAGACGTGTACTTCATGTGTCCATCTCCCCTCGCCTTAGACCGTTTTTCGCTCTGCGTTCATGGAGTGGACATACTAATACTAAGTACACCATTCGAGCTGTCTCTCTCTCCCCGTGTCTCCATGGAAGTGCTAGTCACGGCATTTAAATCTCAGAGAGAGAGAGCGTTGTTCGCATTCTGCTTATATTTACGTCAACTATAATGGCTCGTTCTTGGCAAACGTGCGCGAACACAGAGATTTAATGCTTCAGCATCTCGCTCGTTAAGTCATCAGGTCAGCTGGGAAAAGAGCAACTTTGCCCCGTGCAGAGGATCCTTTTCTCAGTATGGAAATAGACTCGATCGATTTATTGGCGTGTTTTACAAGAGCGCGCAACCAGTCAGTTCTGACTTGCCTCGGTTTAATTCGAGGGAAGTACGCGGTCCCTCTGAAACAATTTCAGAAGCTCCTGGACATATGGCAGCAGCTGCGGCGTGACATCTGCTCGAGCTGCTTCATATGAGACCGCTTCAGCATTGGTTCTACGATCGAGTCTCGAGGAGAGCGTGGCGCAATGGCATACACCGTGTAACCATTACACCTGCGTGTCATTTCTATTTTACCCCGTGGTCAGACCCAGCATTTCTGATGCCTCTGAGCGGGTCTCCTGGCATTCTGTAGCATGCGATGCCCCCAGCACGGGATGAGCAGCCACGTATGACGAGCTTGCAGTCTCAGGGGTGTGCATAGCACCCCAACTGCCGCGAGCGGTGCGCTGTATATCTGGGACTTGTACGCTCCGCTATGGAGATGCGAGGGAAGGATGTATTAGCCGACACCGACAACATTGCGACTGTTGCGTTATTTACCGTTAAGGCGGTTGTTGCGCTCTCGTCACCTGTCGCATCTCGCTCGTCATCTCCTCCTTTGGAGTCAGAAGCATCTGAGGTCCCTTCGTGCCATTCACTTTCCGGGTACGCTCAAATACAGCTGCAGACGCGCTTTCCCGAGCTGCGCGCCCCGGAGAATGGCGACTCCACCCCCAGACGGTCCAGCTAATTTGGAATAAGTTCGGTCGTGCGCAGATAGATCTATTTGCGTCACCGGACGATACCCACTGTCGCCTGTTTTATTCACTAACCGAGGACAGCCTCGGCGTGGATGTGCTGACACACTGCTGGCCGCGGGGGATGCGCAAATACGCATTCACTCCAGTGAGCTTAATCGCACAGACACTGTGCAAAGTCAGGCAGGACGAGGAGAGCCTTTTATTAGTCGCCCCGTACTGGACGACCAGGAATTGGTTTTCAGAGTTAACGCTCCTCGCGACAGCCCCTCCCTGGCGAATTCCCCTAGAAAGGACTTTCTTTCTTTAGGAAGGGGCACATTATGGCACCCGCGCCCCGACCTGTGGGATCTCCATGTATGGTCGTTGAGTGCGCGCAAGGTTTAGGTGATTTATCGCAAGCGGTATCTAACACCATCGACGCGGTACGAGCACCGTCCACAAGACGGGCTTACGCGCTTAAATGAGACCCTTTTCGTCACCTGGTGCTCTTCGCAACGCGAGGACCACAGAGAATGCTTAACATTGTGCTTTTATATCTTCAACATAGGTTAGATGGTAGGCTGTCACCCTCCACCATTAAAGTTGATATCGCCGCTATTTCTGCTCATCACTCGCTTATTAACGGCAGATCAGTTGGCAGCATGATTTGGTTATTAGATTTTAAGAGGCGCTCGCAGGCTAAACCCCTCGCGCCCTCCCTCTATTCCTCCTGAGACCTGTCCATGGTGCTGAAGCCCTACTACAGGTTCCGCGTTCGAGCCTTTGCAGTCTGCGAGTCTGAAGTTTTTGTCAATGAAAACTCTGACCCTGCTAGCATTGGTCTCCGTGAAGAGAGTAAGGAATTTACATGCATTCTCTGTTGACGATTCGTGCCTTCAGTTTGGTCCTGCTGTCTCACTGAGACTCAGACCAGGCTACGTGCCCAAAGTTCCCACCACTCCCTTCTGAGATAAGGTGGTGAGCTTGCAAGCGCTGCCCCCCGGAGGAGGGCAGACCCAACCATGGCTTTATTATGCCCCGTAGCGTTACGCATCTACGTGGATCGCACACAAAGCCTTAGGACCTCAGATCAGCTCTTTGTTTGTTATGGTGGTCAGCAGAGAGGGAAAGCTGTCACTAAGCAGAGGATGTCTCATTGGATAGTTGATACTATCGCCCTTGCTTATAATCTGCAGGGCATTCCTTGTCCATTTAATTTGAGAGCTCACTCTACTAGAAGTGTTGCCTCATTTTGGGCATTCGCTCATGGTTCCTCACTAACAGACATCTGCAGAGCTGCTGGTTGGGCGACACCTAATACGTTCATTAGATTTTACAGTGTTCGTGTCGAGCCTGTCTCCTCTCGTGTTCTTTCCTCGTTAGGGGAAGCACAGAGAACAGGCTCGCAGGTCGGCTTGCAGCCTCCGACTGCTGCTCCAAACTGAGCTCAGTATGGAAGGCCTTCGAGGCAAAAACGCGTAATAAATTGTTTTGCCTTCCTCCGCTGCCTTGGCAGCCTGATGTTGCGGAGCATCCGCTGC
This sequence comes from Paramisgurnus dabryanus, assembly GCF_030506205.2. Lineage (NCBI taxonomy): Eukaryota > Metazoa > Chordata > Actinopteri > Cypriniformes > Cobitidae > Paramisgurnus > Paramisgurnus dabryanus. The sequence goes on from NC_133339.1 coordinate 622,600, forward strand.
CAGCCTCTCACTAGCTGCATCCTCGCGAACCTGTGTTTGGCTCGGGCATCCACATTGCGTCCCACCGGGTTCCTTTGTGAGTATTTTTCCGTGGGGTTAATCCTACTAGCCCACGTTTCCCTCAGCAGAGCACTGCTTTGCTTACACAGCCACGGCTGTCATTTATACCTCAACTACGGTTGACTTTCGCCCACCAATAGCCCTTAACGGGGCGGTGGCTTCCGCAGCGTTCCTATACCGCTCAGATAGGGCGCTTCCCAGTCGCTGGCACTACTGTGGGGTTAAAGGAACATCTAGTGCCCGGCCTTCTGCCTTAAAACCTAATTCTCCTTATCCTTAAGTGGAACCGGAGGGCTTTACGCAGTCACTGGAAGAGGTCAGCCCTCAGTGGCGTTTTGGTAGGGATTCCCAATTCGTCGGTCACGACGTGACGTCGTAGTGACCGACTGAAAGGGAACGTCTCGGTTACGTATGTAACCCTCGTTCCCTGAAGGAAGGGAACGGAGACGTCACGTCCCGTCGCCACAGGGCTGCTCCCTGCTGTTTATCGGCCGGTCACACTTTCCGGCTTTCTCAGCGAAATGAAGCTAATTTCCATATTTGCACCTGTGGCTTATATACGCACCTGGCGGGGCGGCGCCAGCATTATGCAAATATCTCAATGCCAAGTTCATTGGCGTTTTAGTAGAGTACGAAGCAGATTGGTCTCTCTAAGCGAGTTCCCAATTCGTCGGTCACGACGTGACGTCTCCGTTCCCTTCCTTCAGGGAACGAGGGTTACATACGTAACCGAGACGTTATCCAGACCATTCTCACCAAAAAGCGTACAAATGACACGCAGTGTGATTATCGTGCAATAGATACGCCAAATTCCGGTTTTGCGTGCATATGATACGCCAGCCCTTCCCATTCACTTATATGGCGAATCGTTTCGTGTCGTTTTATTTATTGTTTTCTCATTTGTTTTCTGTTTTTTTACCATTTTCGCTTGGGTTTAGGGTTAGAACAACTTTTTGTTATTTAAAAATGACATCCTAACCCAAAACCCATCTCTAACCCCAACTCCAAGCGACCATGGCTAAAATATAGACAAAAACATATAGAAACCTGTATATTAAATAACCTGCTTAAACAAATCTGAAATCTAACCCTAAACCCAAGCGAAAATGGTTTAAAAAACAGAAAACAAATGAGAAAACAATAAATAAAACGACACGAAACGATTCGCCATATAAGTGAATGGGAAGGGCTGGCGTATCATATGCACGCAAAACCGGAATTTGGCGTATCTATTGCACGATAATCACACTGCGTGTCATTTGTATGCATCTTGTGAGAATGGGTTGAGTTATCTGAACAAACCTTGGAATGATGCTGGCCAATCAGAATCAAGCATTTTAAAGTGCTGTGTAATAAATAAGAATGTATCTAATCACATCTCATTACAGCCTCAAGTTTTCTGTCTCCTGGTTTGATAATTGGAGTGGGTGCTGGACTGGGTGTCATGTTTTTGATAATTTTGGTCATCCTGATCTACAAAAACAGAAAAGGTTTGAATCTTCTGCTCTTTCAGAATTAAATGTGACACATTTGCACAGACAAACCCTAAAGGTAAAGTGTGTGATATCTGTCATGTTCAAATACTATCTAGCACACACCACAGTTCAATATATAGAGATATCTAATTAGTAAATAATAAAAGTAAAGATAATAAAGGTCATGTAAACGTATGTAATGAAACTAAATGTTGTATCTTAATGTCAGATCACTGTAAGCTATATATTGTTTATAAGCTTCTAAGCATATTGAAAAGCTTTTTTCACTTGTAATTCAGCTTTTTCTTTAAACTTGACCTTTCACGTCTACTTTTAGCTCAAGGTGTGGCACTACCTAAGTTGTTTTATGTTTGTCCACACAATGGTAGATTTTAGGGTCATGTTGAAGTGTTAGGATAGCCTGTTTAGAGCCACAAAAATGACAAACTTCCACTTTAATTTTTGTCTCTCTGTCATCCTCAGCTGTCAGTCAGAACATCAGTCAAACATCAGATCAGAAACAAAGTGAAGACGATCCACTGCAGTCTGGTCAGTCTACATTCATTATGATCACATGCATTTATAGTCATATGAAATATTTAACTTTATTTTTCAGTTAATGTCAACATGTTAAACAATATTTCTATAAAGACTTTCTTTCATAAGATATAAAGCATTTATAGATGATCTCTTGAAACTATTTATTATTTTATTCCTTCATTACAGGAGATGCTCATATTTATGACTCTGTTGATTCAACAAATAATAAAGACACAAGCGCAGGTAATGCACAGTATTAATGTCATTTAATGTTGTCATCTTATAAAATGTTTTTTTATTAAGGGTCAAATTATTTTCCTTTCTCAGTGTCTCAGGCCGGACCCAGTGATGTCCTTTATTCACAGGTCAGCTTCAAGAAAAATCTCAAGAAGAAAGGTAAATACAACTAGAAGAGTAAAACTAAAGACTGAGAGGAGAAAACTCTTAATAATTTCTTTATTCTTCATTGTAGACAATAAAAGTGAAGATGCTGATGTTACTTATGCTGATATTGAACTGAAACCTAAGAAAGAAATGAAGAAAAAGAAAGAAAAGAAAGGTAAATAAAGTTTTTAAATTATTTATTATTCATTGTTATACAAACTTTCCAGAGCTGTTTATACACCGTAAATTTTTTTGCTGTAATTATGCAGCTGGTTGCCAGTAAATTAGTGTAGATTTTAATGTATGTTACTGGCAACAGTTTGATCAAAGTTAAATGAACATTGAACATTAACAAGTTTTTGTCTTTACAGAATAAAACTATAAAACAACAGCCTCAGGCAAAGCATATGGGAACCAGAAATCCTCATCAATCTTTTTCTGTTTTTTTTTTTGTTTGTTTGTTTTCCAAAATGCTTTGCATGAGGCTGTTATTTTATAGTTTATTTTGTGAAGACAAAGAAGACTTATTAATGTGTTATGTTCATTTAACTTTGAGCAAATTGTTGCCAATAAATAACACAGATTAAAATCTTCAGTAAGTTACTGGCAGATAGCAGACAGTTTTGAAACAAACTGGAAATGTTAGGTTGCTTTTAATGAAGTTCCCCAACTCAGCAGCTTGGCTTTTTTTAGGGAGTACCAGTGCAGGTGGTGATGCTCTCTACGCTCAAGTGAACAAGAAAAATGGTAAAGGTAAGATCAACTAAAATAATAAACAATAATGAAAACAGCATGAGCATCATTCAGTGTTTAAGAATAAAAAATAACTACTGAATAATTTAAACTAATTTTAGTTTTTTTGCATTAATTCGTTGTTGGTTTTTTTCAGTTGCTTCTGGATCTGATGATGTGACTTATGCTCAGATTAAATTGAAGCCCATATGAATAAAAGAAAGCAATACATTTACTAATATTTAATATCATCAGTACAAACCTTCATGTGCTTCAGAGCAAATGCTTGCAAATCTTTGATTCTCTAATAGCATCAAACTTTAAAACTGTAAAAAAGCAGGATATACTGCACAATGAATGGAAATATTAGGGTTATAAGAGTTATCTTTTTATATGTCGTCTTGATCTTTATTTGTTTGATGGGTGATATTCGTATGGCAGCTAGTTAGTTACAGCCATAACATTCGTTCTCATCATTTCTACTGAAGTGTCATATGATAATTTTTGCTTTGCCAGTTACAGTAACAATCATCTAAACCTGAAGAGTAAAAAACATATTTGTTTATTATTATGTCTTGGTTTGAAAAGTTTAAAGAAAACATTACTTTATATGTCAGGTTGCTTATTATTATACTTAATGTTGTATGAATAATGTAATACTTTAAACGGAGTGAGGCCTGAGGGTCTTCTTTTGTATAGTGATTACATTTGACATACTACACTCACCCAAAGGATATTAGGAACACCTGTTCAATTTCTCATTAATGCAATTATCTAATCAACCAATCACATGGAAGCAAAAATGCCTTGTTGATGCTAGAGGTCATAGGAGAATGGGCCGACTGATTCAAGCTGATAGAATCAGCATGTTTATAGATAGATATATGATACATAGCAACTTTGACTGAAATAACCACTCATTACAACCGAGGTATGCAGCAAAGCATTTGTGAAGCCACAACACGCACAACCTTGAGGCGGATGGGCTACAACAGCAGAAGACGCCACTGGGTACCACTCATCTTCACTACAAATAGGAAAAAGAGGCTTGAATTTGCACAAGCTCACCAAAATTGGACAGTTGAAGCCTAGAAAAATGTTGCCTGGTCTGATGAGTCTCGATTTCTGTTGAGACATTCAGATGGTAGAGTCAGAATTCGGCGTAAACAGAATGAGAACATGGATCCATCATGTCTTGTTACCACTGTGTAGGCTGGCGGTGGTGGTGTAATGGTGTGGGGGATGTTTTCTTGGCACACTTTAGGCCCCCAATTGGGCATCTTTTAAATGCCACAGCCTACCTGAGCATTGTTTCTGACCATGTCCATCCCTTTATGACCACTAAGTACCCATCCTCTGATGGCTACTTCCATCAGGATAATGCACCATGTCACAAAGCTTGAATCATTTCAAATTGGTTTCTTGAACATGACAATGAGTTCACTGTACTAAAATGGCCCCCACAGTGCCAAGATCTGAACCCAATAGAGCATCTTTGGGATGTGGTGGAACGGGAGCTTCGTGCCCTGGATGTGCATCCCACAAATCTCCATCAACTGCAAGATGCTATCGTATCAATATGGGCCAACATTTCTAAAGAATGCTTTCAGCACCTTGTTGAATCAATGCCACGTAGAATTAAGGCAGTCAAACACAGTATTTGTATGGTGTTCCTAATAATCCTTTAGGTGAGTGTATGTCAGGTTGCTCATTTATATTTTGTTAATGTTGTCGGAATAATGTAATACTTTAGACGAAGTGAGGCCTTGAGTTTGTCTGAGGGTCTATTCTAGTCATCTTCTTCTGTATAGTGATTATATTGACATATTATACTGATTTGTTTCACTTTATGCAATAGTTAAGTGAAGTGTTTTGTGAAAATTAAACCACTATGATTATGCTTTCAGTTCTGTCTTCTTGCCTAATTATGAACAAATGTTTTTTATATACTGTTATAAGTTAAAATGTGTTATGCTAGAGATTGCAGTTGTGTTATGTAGAAATCTACTCACATCTTTTTATTCAAGTTATAGGTTATCTGATGTTTGCTGTATTTCAAATCTATATTCATGTTACAGCTCTCTTCTTAAAGTAATCTAGTTGATAAAGTTGCATATTTTTATTTTTTATAAAAAATCTACTAATATATTTGTAGTTCCTGTGAAATATTTTTCATTTTGAGTTAATTACACCTATTATCTATTATTAAAGTAAGTAATATTTCTTACTTATCATGCAGTAGGCCTACTTTCTCTCACACTATAATTATTTATGTTTGTTTCAACATTAGTGTGTGTGTCTGTGATGAGCTGTCTTAAAGTTTTTCTCCTTTAAGTCACATTTAAAACAAATATACAACACAACACAATACAATGTTTATTGATATAGCACATTTAAAACAAGAAGTTGAAGTTGAACAAAGTGCTGCATGGAATATATTGTACAGAATAAAGCAACAATAAAACACGAAACAAGACTACAAACAAGAACACACAAACCCCAAAACAATAAAACACAAACCCCAAAATAGATAAAGTCGGTGCAGTTTTATATAAACATAGTGCTCCTTGTCCACTTCACTTAAACAACTTAATTGAAGGATTTTTCATTTTATCATGTTCACTCTTTTTTAATCCATTCAAGTTGACAAGAGCTATTCTTGTTGTATAAAAGTAGCATTAAAAAACTGGCAGAGGATTTACATTTCCCAGCATGCTTTGCATGTGGCTGCATTAGGACAGAATTTTAAAATTTATTATGTTTTTTATGTGTTTTTCAGCAAAAAGAAATACTTGTTACATTTGAAATTTTCTTGGAGATTTAAGAGTTTGTAATGTTTTTTTAACTTTGTGGTTGTCAATGTGCAAAAGAGTGTTGTGCTCATGATGTGTTGTTTACAAGATGGCCGTAATTGTTGTTCCCTCATTCAATGAGCAATAACTATGCTGGTGTCTGTACTGTAAGTCTCTTCTTACTTACTAATCTTGTTTTGAGCTTCATAATGTTTGACTTGTGTGTATCAAAGAAAAAATAATTAAGAGACTAGTAAATATTGACCTGCGTTAACAGCAGATCAAGCTTTGCTAGATGTGTAGATTAAGTAAATTCAACTTAAACTGTACACATAAATGTAAGGAATACATTTATTAATAACTCATTTTAAATAATAACAGGTTGACATTTACAGTACAGTTACAAACTCAAATTAAGGTGAAAATCCTCAGTTAAACTTGTTAGGTTTTTACAGTAAAGACTGTTAAAGCAAACTGAAGCAACACATTCTTATGGTGTGAAGTGAACATGCTGCAAAAATCAAGTCTGTCCGTGCCTTGCAAACATCTTAACGCAGACAAATGAAACGCTGTGTGATATTTTCAAAACTGTGAAAAACGCTCATTTAACATTCAGATGTACTCGACTTTCTTCAAAACCAGTCATGTTTTCTTAGAAGTTGGTGCCTTTGTAACCCAACTAGGCTACTAAAAAAGAAAATAAAACCTTTGTTTCTGCCTCAGTAAAACTCTTTGTTCACGACAGACGTGTGATCTCAAACTTCTTTGCATATTCTCCCATTGTTACTTTAAATGAAATCTTGCTATTTATATTAAAGAAAAAATATAGATTTTAAAGTGAGCATTTAGGAGAATTTAAGCTTTTTAACAAAAAATCTTTTGAAATGAAACCTGGGCATTTTTTATCCTGAATCAAAAGTCTTATCTGAACGGCTTTATTTCACACATTTATAAAAACCTGTTGTGAGAAACATGGCCAGCATTTGTCAGCTTTATTGCAGAAGTGTTTTCTTTACTAAAGAGACCAGTTCATCATTTTATACAAACTATAGTACTTTTACACGCCTGACCAAACAGTGGATATTAACTGAATGATTGTGATAAGATCCATTTTTTTATATATATAATTTCTGTAAATCATGATATAAAGAGTGTTTTTAATGAGGTGAGTTAAATAATGCTTCCATGTATAATTCTGTATTTTATGACCTTATGTAAATGTAACATCTGTCTAGGGACTGCAGGTGGAAATTAGCATTTCTTTGCTATAACCTGGCACATGCCATCTCTTCTTTTTTAGATTAATGTTCCCTGTGCATTGTCCCTGATTAAGTATGTAAAAATAAACTCATTCATTCATTCATTCATTTACAGCTACTCAACATTATTTTCCTGTAAATGTGCAGTTTAAAAATTTTTACTGAGGAAAAGAGATCATGACTTCCGTGTTAGATCCTCAAGATGGGACAAGATGTTTGCTTAAAATCACAAAACTCTGGGTTTGTCCCTTGGGGACACTGAATATTCAGTAATGATGAACCATCTTTATGATCTCTGTCATAACAAATAAAAGCTACATGCTGTGATTATTGCTTATAAAGAAAATATCACAACAGCATTCTGAAAATGAAAGCAATGTTATACCATAGGGCAGTTTTACAAAAGAGGATTCTTACTGATGATCACTGATCGCCACCTACAGGTGTAATGATGTAAACATCACTAACTGAATCAGTAAAGAATTAGAAGTTTGTGTTTTTCTGTACCTTTCTTTTCCTTTATAATTTTAGTTTCACATACAAGGCATGAGGCTAGTTCTAGACTAAAACACATGTTTGAGCTTCTCAACAGAAAATAACTTGCACTGACAGATCTTAAAACATGCTAGTGCCATTAATTTGTCTCAAGATACACATCAGTAATATATTTTTCTAAGGCATGTTTATAAAAAAAGCTTAATCATTTTAATTCAACTAAGGTCTAGTCCTTGCTTTAGCTAAGCCTTGTTTGCAAAACCAGACCTTTAAGTTTTAAATTTAAGTTATCTAACATAAATATTACAAATCACGTACAAAATATTTTAAATAAATGTATGAACCAGCCAATGAGGCTTTGGCCGCTGTTAGATAGTTGTTCAAAATTGTAATTTGTCTTTTTTTGGTTTGAAATAATTTATTGAAACAATGAGGAGTTTTGGGGAAATCAATAGACTTTAATCAACTACTTTTATGAGTTTGGGTTTTTAACAACTAGATATTTTCATGACTCAGTCTAAATATTTAAGTACTCAAGTGTACGATTTCATGATTGTTTAATCTTCCAGAAACATATTATACCCCAACCTTAACCGCAAACCATAGCGAAGTTTTAAAGTTTGAGGGCTTGACATGAACATGCTATCATTATGTAAACAGATTCGAAACCAGGGGTGTGTCCAGGAACTTTTTTGTTAAGGTGGCCAGGCAGGGCATTGTCATTTAAAAGATATTACATACAATTTACTGTACTAGCAGCAAAGCATGTTATTTAAGTTGTTGATCCACTGTATAGTTAGAACTGCTTATCTTGACATACAGTACAGTATAGAAAAAAGTATTGAGATGCCCTCTTCTAATAAACTATCTTTCCCACTAAATCCAATCTAAACAAATTTTAATTGTGCAGTATGATGTAAAGAATTTCTTTCATCTTTGTTATAGAAGGGCCTTTATCTTATACTAAATGACCGTACTCATGTTTAAGTTATTGATTGGTTTGGCTATGTTTGTCATACCACAGTTAATCCGCTGGGTTCAGTTCTGGGCTTTATTTGCAAACAAGTTCTTAATCATTTCTTTTTAAACCTTGCTTTACGCACAGGGGCATTATCAAGTTTGAATTGAAAAGAGTCCTGCCCAAACTGTTGCTATAAAACTAGAAACACACAATTAGTAGAATAACATAATATACTGTAGCTTTAAGATTATTGCCAACAAAATTGACCTAGTCAAACCTGTTCATTAGAAGGGGGTGTCACAGTCCTTTCAACCTTTTGTCACTTATCTTATTTTTTCGCTGCTTCTTGTATGCTGCATGCATCCCTGTACATCAGAGCAGTGTTTTGTAATAGTTTTACTAAAATACTTCAGTTTTAAATAATAAAGACATCCCTCTTCATAGTTTTCCATCTCTATTGCTTTCATTAATAATAATAATATTAATAATAAACTTTCTTTTCTATAGTGCCATTAAATATAGATCTCAAAGCACTGAACAACAACAAATAATACATTGTATAAAATAATACAACAAGCAAAAATATGAACAGATATACAAATCAAAACAACAACAAATAAAATAACATAATAGCAGCAAGCAATAACATATTACCACGAAGAGGACAATTTAAGGCTAATAAATAATATGTAATATAAAAACATATTATAATATGACCTAAAACATAATGTGTCATCAAAAATATTATGCATTTTTTGACATTTGAAAATAATGTATAAAGCAAGGAAATAAAGCATAATTTATTCCTTTAAATATGTATTATTTTTAATATCTCAGAATGTATTTTTATAATCTATAATCATCAGTCATTTATTCTGTTTTGTAGATGCTGTGATTTTGGACAGTCCTGTTCATCCTGTGACTGAAGGAGATAATCTGACTCTACACTGTTTATATCAAGATAAAAACCCCTCTAACCTGACAGCTGAATTTTTTAAAGATGGATCAGTGGTGCAGAATCAGACTACAGGAGACATGATGATCATCTCTACAGTCTCAAAGTCACATGAGGGTTTCTACTACTGTAAACACCCAGAGAGAGGAGAGTCTCAAAAGAGATGGATTTCAATCAGAGGTGAGAGTCTATAGAAATGCTCTCAAGTGATTTTGTTTGTTGTTGTTTAGATATACTGCATAATAACATGTGTTTCAGTTTCAGCAGCTTCTCAGATGAAGACCCGTAGCTTCAATGTGATCACTTTTCTGCTGGCAGTTTGTCCATATCTGTTAGCGACAGTCGTGCTGGTTTTTAAATGCTACAGATTGAGAGGTGAATTATTTGTCTGATTTATAAGGTCGCTTTATTTATTACAACAAAAAACAACATCTAACGTCCAGTTAATAATTGTTTTTGTATGTATTTTTTCAGTTCCTCGTTCATCTGTTGAAGATCAGTTGCAGTATGCAGTAAGAGAAGATGAAACATCAATCTGATATGAATGTGTTGTGAGTGCAGTGAAGCATCAGTCTGTGATCTCTCAATAACACATTCACAAACTGAATAACTGCACTCAATAACAATGAGTGAAAATCACAAATGAATTTTGGAGTGAATACCTTTAAGTGTGAATGTAATACAGGAGTCACTCCTATATTCACATGATCGAGTGAGAGTGTTGTAGTTTTAGTGTGATTAATTTGTTAAAACGCGTTTGGAATTGTTTTCTTAAGTTCTATAATATGACGTTTATGAGTGAAACAGGATATTTAGTGTTTATTTCAGCTAAAAATTAATTTCATAGACTGAACAATTTATTGTGTTTTGATGATAAATTATCCTTTTTTTTTTAACATTCTATCTTTTTGCCAAATCTCTATTATTTAAAGGGCACATGACTTTTATTGTTTTTTATTGTTGTGTTGTCTGAGGTCTACTTACTGTATGACATTTGCGTGATTTTTATATCCAAAAACATCAAAAGCCATAAGTAATCGACTATTTTGTACCCTGGTTTAGACTCTGACTTGAGAAATTCTTGGTTTTGATGGGTGGGCCGCATTTACGACTTGGAAGTAAACACCCATACTGCTATGATTGGATAACAGTTTTTCGTAGTCAAACTAGCTTTCAATACTCAATCTCATGTAATCAGAGTTTACTGTTAAGTGTCTTGCGAGTATTTAGTTTTTTTGGTATTTTATCATAAACCCTTTTCAGGCGTGTGCAACATGACACAACAAAAACATATTTGGACCCTTAGAAGAGAAGCCACCGCCAGCCACTAATAGTACTAAAGTGTTTTACTCACATAAATTTGCTGCGCCATTCTTCTCGGATCCAATATGATGGAACGCATTGCTTTTTAAACGTAGTCTCTCTGCAAATCCAGCGTCGACCTGTAGCTTGTTCCTCAAAGTTTTATCCAGCAAACACAGAGCAAATGTTACGTTTCCCTCAATGTCTCTCGATGAAAAACAATGGCACGCTTATGGTGGTTCTACCCTCTACCCTAAGGGGCGGGGCCCAAATGCTCTAAGCGGGAAAAAGCAGATAAAGGCGGGGTAACCTCGCTCCTTCTGATGACATAGCGAGGCACATTCCTGAACGGCTCATCTGAGTTGACTTTTTCAAAGGCAGAGCAGAATACACAGGGCTCAGTTTACTATCACCGTTTTTAACCAATTGGGGAACATAAACAGGCTGGGGGAACTCATATTAATGTAAAAAAACCTCAAAATGTGAAATTTTCATGCCATGTGCACTTTAAATGATGTTTTTATTAACAAAGTTCGGGAGGAACACGTTCAAATAATCAACCTAATCACCTCAACTACGACCAACTGTTGACAATCAGTAATCAGGTATCCACCTGATTGGCATCAACAGAAACCTATATAGACTGGAAACCAACTCACCCTCATTCCTCGATAGTTTCAGCAGGAATTGAACATTGCTTAAACTTAAGATAAACATCAACCAACGCCAACATCTTCTCTAAGAAGTTCCACAATCTTCATATCTCTCTCCAACCAACTCTTCCATCTACAAATCCACACCCCGCCGCAAAGCCACAAACTAAACAAGGAAGATCACAAAGCTACATCTCTACTCACCAAAAGGTTTTCCATCCTCGCAAGAGTGGTTTCGTCAGACAGCACCAGCAGGCCTTCAGCCTGTCCAGGTTGTGATCAAGATTCTGCCGCCAAGCCTCAATCATTTTTTCGCTCCGAAGATTGCTGCAAAGCAGCCTGCCATGCACTGCACGATGCAACACATCCCAGCGATACAGGTTTCCCATCCAGCTCAAGCATGTTTCCGCCAGTGGTGTTATAGCCCTGCTTTCACAAACCTTTCCGTCTAATTTCTAACCCTTTCCCCTGCCTGTGTCTCCACTATCGGGCTCGAGCACGAGGCTACCTCCGCTAGCAGCATATGCCCAGACGCCCCTACCTTTTCCCCCTTGTTTCCTTATAATTATAAATCAAACTGGTATGACATACAGCACACATTAATTCGTAACTTACATCATGTTGCCGGTTGCGCAAGAAATAACTTCAAAGCCACATGCACACTGGCAGTGGAAGCAGCTCCTGTTATCCAACAGCTACATTAATTTAATTCCATACGGGGAAACGCAATCGTTTTACATAAGGAACACAACCCGAGCCCATATTGATTCCTGCCCCGCGCTGCAGTTGACACATTGATGTTGTTCCGCTGGCTCGTGTGCGTACCCTGCTCTGGGGTGCTTTTCCCGAGCAACGGCATAACGCGCTGCTAAACCACCATACCGTGGATAGTTGGAGAGGCCAGCTGGCTTGTCATGACTATTTCCCGAAAACATAGCAACTTTGTCGCACATCCGTCGCTGAACTATGTTGGCTCAACAATAAAGTAAATGATGTCAAGACAAATTAATCTGTTCAGATCAATTTAATTTCCTATTATTGCTGTAAACTACATGCATCACATCTAAAGCTTTTGTTGTCACGTTTTAGTTCTCTGTTGTTTAAATCCAAGATTCGTCTTTCATTCGCAAGTTTCCTTCTACGTCACTCATTCCAGGGATTCCCCAGGGTCTTAAAGCTCGTTGTTATGCTCAGTTTTCCAAAAACAGCGCTTCAATTCTGTTTACAACCTAAAAGACATGAAACAGACTTTGTTTATATTTAGATTACGATTATAGAAATCACGGCATGCTGCTTTCTTATTTGTTTAAAAGCATGATCTACCCAAGTCTACATGTTATACTAACTATAGAACTATACTTCTAACCACAGCCGTCCAACTGATATTTGGACATTTAATGCGGCTGATAAATAACGTCACTGAGCCTGACTAAACTTACGAGCACTTTATTTGAGATCTTTTCAAATAAAAGATCATGTCATTTAATTCAACATGGATGAAAGTGCAATTTTAAATAAATTATTTATTGATAAATAATGTTCTATTAAAGAAGCGAATTTTGTTTGTAGCCTATTGCCATCAATCATAGTTCTTAGAAATAAAATTGAAATCGGCCAAAGCATGTATCAGCATGTCACAATTAAAGTAAAAATTGAAATTCTGAATTAGCCAAGGAAATTGGAACCAGTGCATCTTCACTTGAAACCCCCACCTCAAATGCCTCTTTAGATACCATCCTCCAAGCTGTATCCCCCAGAATCCTACAAACCTACCCAACCCCTTGAAAGAACTTCAAGACCTTCTACTCTTCTTACAACCTGTTTTTCCTGATTTTGTCCCTACTCACCATCTCATTCATATCCTACCTCAATCACCACAAGAACCTCAAAGCCAGCTCCATTAAAGGATACCTAAGTGGAATCCAAAATTTTCCACAAACTTCTTTTTCGGCTCACCCTCTCCAGTAATTGCTAGCACCCAGACATCCACGCTCGTTAGGAATCCAAAGAACCCACCCGTCCTGATGCAAGACAGCCAGTAACCTTAGAAATACTCACCATATGCATCTCCACCCTTTGTCGAGATTTCCAGTCCACCAACACTACCCTCATACTCTACGCAATGTTCATTCTGGCCAGCACTTGCAACTTCAATCCAAATAATCACCCAACAGTCTTCAGATCTATCACTTCCGGACAACGATACCATTTCTTATTCCATCAAACAAAGCAAGACAGACCAAGTGAGAAAAGGCCATTCCATTTACATCTTCAACTTCCAAACACCAATTCAACCATACCAGACTCTCCTAGCATATCTACATTCCAGCGACTCCCAGGCTAGATCCACATCAAACCCATCAAACCCTGACTCAAATCGGCAGGTTACACGCTTCCGGTTCCAAAACACCTTAAATCTGTCCTACTCATATCTGGCTTCCCAGCAGACCTGTTCTCCAAAACCTACATTCGATTGAATCGCTCCAACATCAGAGAAGCTCAATGAACCTTCATCAGCGGATCCCACCAGCTCCATCCCACCAGCTCCAAGACCACATAAACTATCAGACTTTATCCACTGCCGCAGCAGTGATGTTTCCTCTGCTCCCGCAGGAGCCCCCCCCCCTTTTCCCTGCACTCTACTGACCTCCACTGCTATGGAAGTGGTTTCCCTCTGCTCCCGCAGGAGCCCTCCCTTCCACAATTTCTCCACCGCCACAGCAGTGATGTTTTCCTCTGCTCTAACATCAAACCGCTCCCACATCAGAGAAACCCAACAAACCTTCATCAGCGGATCCCACCAGCTCCAAGACTGTATAAACTATTAGACTGTATCCACTGCCGCAGCAGTGTCATTTCTCTGCTCCCGCAGGAGCCCCCCCCCCTTTTTTCCATGATCTCTACTAACCCCCACTGCCATGGAAGTGGTTTCCCTCTGCTCCCGCAGGAGCCCTCCCTTCCACAATTTCTCCACCACTACAGCAGTGATGTTTCCTCTACTCTCATATCAAACCGCTCCCACATCAGAGAAACCCAATCAACCCTCATCAGCGGATCCCACCAGCTCCAGGACAACACAAACTATAAGACTCTTTCCACTGCCACAGCATTGATTTTCCCTCTGCTCCCGCAGGAGCCAGCTTTTTACTAAAATCCACTGCCGCAGTAGTGGTGTTTTTACCATCTCCCGCAGGAGATCTGTTCTCCATTGCTGCAGCGGTGCCATTTTCTCTGCTCCCGCAGGAGCCCTGCTTTTACTAATCTCCACTGCAATAGCAGTGATGTTTCCCCTGCTTCCGCAGAAGCCCTACTCTCCACTGCCGCAGCAGTGACTTTCCTCTGCTCCCGCAGGAGCCCTGTTTCCACCGCCGCAGCGGTGTTGTTTCCTCTGCTCCCGCAGGAGCCCTGCTTTCACTAACCTCCACTGCCTATGCAGTGATGTTTCCCTCTGCTCCCGCAGGAGCCCGTTTCCACTGCCGCAGCAGTGATGTTTCCCCTGCCTCCTGCAGATGCCTGTCCCTCCACCGCCGCAGCAATGTTGTTTCCTCTGCTCCGCAGGAGCACCGCTTTCCCAAAACTCCACTGCCACAGCAGTGATGTTTCCTCTGCTCCCGCAGGAGCCCTATTTTTCACAATTTCTCCACTGCCGCAGCAGTGATGTCTGTACTGCTCCCGCAGGAGCCCTACCTTTCACAAACTCTCCACTGCCGCAGCAGTGATGTTTCCTCTGCTCCCGCAGGAGCCCTAATTTTCACAATTTCTCCACTGCCGCAGCAGTGATGTTTCCTCTGCTCCCGCAGGAGCTCTAATTTTCACAATTTCTCAACTGCCGCAGCAGTGATGTTTCCTCTGCTCCCGCAGGAGCCCCACCTTTCACAATCTCCACTGCCACAGCAGTGTCACTTTCCCTGCTCCCGCAGGAGCCCTGCTTTTCACAATCTCTGCTCCCGCAGGAGCCCTGTTTTTCCCAACCGCCGCAGCGGTACTATTCCCTCTGCTCCCGCAGGAGCCATGCCTTCTAACAATCTCCACTGCCACAGCAGTGTCACTTTCCCTGCTCCCGCAGGAGCCCTGCTTTTCACAATCTCTGCTCCCGCAGGAGCTCTCTTTCTCCACCGCCACAGCGGTGCTGTTTCCTCTGCTCCCACAGTTTTCCACTGCTCCCGCAGGAGCCCTGTTCTTACAATTTCCCCACTACCGCAGCAGTGATGTCTCCTCTGCTCCCGCAGAAGCCCTGTTTCTCCACCGCCGCAGCGGTGCTGTTTTCTCTGCTCCCGCAGGAGCCCTGCTTTTCACAATTTCCAACTGTCACAGCAGTTATGTTTTCTACGATCCCGCAGGAGCCCCGTTACCTCCCACTTTACATTCAGCAATTTTTGGGGGGACACACACAGTTCCCGGCTGCTGTCCGATGCTAGTTTGCGATCTTTTGGGGGATTGTTCTGGGTTCGGGCCTAAGGCTGAGCCCGGAACCCTCTCCCCGCCAGGAAGCGCTCCGGGCTCAGTCCATTAACAAGCTCGGAGCCCTCTCCTCGGACAGCACGCCAAATACGCATATTAATAACTCTGTTCTGAATTATTTGTAAGTGTGAACTCGTGAAATGATGTTTTTATTAACAAAGTTCGGGAGGAACACGTTCAAATAATCAACCTAATCACCTCAACTACGACCAACTGTTGACAATCAGTAATCAGGTATCCACCTGATTGGCATCAACAGAAACCTATATAGACTGGAAACCAACTCACCCTCATTCCTCGATAGTTTCAGCATCCCTCCACCTCCCCTTCTCCGCACGATTGCCTAAGTCACCTTACTAACCAGAACAGGGGGGATTGTTCTGGGTTCGGGCCTAAGGCTGAGCCCGGAACCCTCTCCCCGCCAGGAAGCGCTCCGGGCTCAGTCCATTAACAAGCTCGGAGCCCTCTCCTCGGACAGCACGCCAAATACGCATATTAATAACTCTGTTCTGAATTATTTGTAAGTGTGAACTCGTGAATGTTATCATGAGTTTTTAACCATCCGTGTTGTTTTTTATTCAATTTATTAATATCACTTCTTTTGAGTATAAGCATGTTTTCTTTGTTGCTGTTTGTAAGATGCTGAGTGAGATGCATTCTAGTTAGAAATGAAGAGTTTGGTTCCGAGATAACTAAGTTTTTTTTTTTTTGTCACAACGTTTTTTATTGTGTTATCATGTTTTTATTGTGTTTTATTGTGCTACTTAGCTGTATTTTTTTTAGATATGAAGGCTTAAATCAAAACAAAACTGCAGTTTGATTGATATTAACTTGAATGCACAATTAAAAAACGATTTTTTAAAAATTAAAAAAAGCATTAACTCGTTTTGGAACCTCTTTGGAAACTCTTCAAATGTATTCGAGTGTGGTTAGCCTTGGTTTGATGTGTGATGACGTGTGGCAAAAAAAAAACTCTTGTTATGGTGAGGTGGCCTCACCACAAGTGCAAATCACAATGAGAAACTGCATAGTTTAATGCTCATTGTACTATAAAGTCAGTGTACTATATTTACTGTGATGTGTGAAAATAAAAAGAAATTGGACACTGCTTTGTTTTTCACGTGTTCTGTGCATGTTCTTTTAGTCTCTTATTAAAAGAAGGAATTGTTTTTGTACTTTGTTCTGTGCATTTTACTAACGCGCTCTTTAAATAACAAAAACAATATTGCGCCATTGACTTTAGACCAGGTTTTAGTTGGTCAACGCTGCACAAATTGGAGAAAATGCATTTGCTATATAAAGAACGTGACGCTAGACGTGAAAATGATAACTGCGCTGGGCCGAAACTAGCAAAAAACACTTGCGTTGTGCATTGTGCTGCATTGTGCCAGGTGTATGACAGGGCCCTTAGTGGCTACTGTACTGCAGGTAGTGTTACATACAGTACACAGTCCAAGCTTAAATATCTTTAGGGATCAGGAAATGTTGTGAGTCAAAAAGGCATCTATTCATATTTCTGGTTTTCGTTTGTCAATTAAAAGAGGCTTTATTGACATATGTTTGAAAAAAAACAATGCTTATTGCCTAAGCATCGAAATACAATTTGTAATATAATCATTTCTAGTATTAAGCCTGATTAATATTAGTATTATATTAATAATAGTATTAATATTGATGTATTATATGGTTTATCATGTGTGTGTGCTTAACTGTTAAGTGATCATTCCCTCAGGTTGTGATGTTGATACATATCGGGCAGCAATATATGCCAAGTGTCTTTCCACTGGGACTGGAGGTCAATTAATATGAAATTTGTTATAACAGAGATACCTGATGTCTGTCTCGATCTTAAGTTTTTATAAAGCTTTACTGGATTAAAGATGGGTGAAAGAGGAGTTGTTTGATTTTTGTTTTAGTGTTGTAATATTCTTATTGTTATTATATCTTGTTGTTTGTCTATTATTATATATTTTTGTATTAAATACATATATATATATTGAATCTGTCCCCAGATTCCTTCTTGTGTCTTCTCTCAACCCTTTGAAATAACTGTTAAGATGACCATAGCATATTATACAATTTTAATTTTACCTGATGATGAGCTTATTTATTTTATAATGATTAAGTTAATACATAGCTCAACATGGAGCTCTTGACAACAAAATTGCTTAAAACGTCAAAAAGTTTGACTTTGTTAGTATAGAGTTGTTAGTATTTGGTGAAATACTGCATTGGTTGAAGTTTGTCAGCTCTCCAAAAGATGGCGCTGTCACCAGGGTCTTAGAACAGAACTGCAGTCCTGAAACTGCAGCCTCCTCTACTGCAGCAATATATAATTGGATGATTGTGTAGTGAAGATGTTATTTGACTTCCACACACGAGGGGTCGCTGTGTTCATTATTGTTTCACTGAGTCCTTCATTAACAAATTTATTTCCCTTTAAGAAGGTAAGAACTTCGCTTTTCCTCATTCATTAATTTCTCTGAATCAGCTGTAGATGAAAGTAAAGCACTGTTCATGATCTCTTATATCTGGTGTTTGGTTTTGTGGTCTGTGTGAGTTTAATAAAGTTTATCAAACAGAGAGAATCTTTAAACAATGACACAGATGAGAGTAAAGAAGATGCGCTATGAGTCCTATTGGGCGGTTTCCCAGACAGGGCTTAAGCTTTGTCCCAGAATAACTTAAATTTTACTGTTGTCTGGATTAAAAATATCTGACTCTGAAATATCTTAAAATATATCAGTGCTATTGTTGTTTTTGAAGATTCACACCAGTAATGTTTATTTATAAATTATGCTTTTAAAAATTGACTTAAATATCCCAATTTATCTAAGGCCTAGTCCTGGTTTAAGCTAACCCCTGTCCAGGAAACTGCCCCTATGAGTTTAACACAATCTGAGTTTAAACAACAAACAGTCATGAACCAGATTATTGTACATTTATAGAGGATGATGATGATCATGAACTCCAGCAACTTCTTCATCTCTCAGTTTCTCCTTACAACAATCAGTTTGATGCACAATCATCATGTGACTGAAACTGTTGGAAACTTTCTTTGTAGTGGTTGCTATGTGACTTTAAGTGAGCTGCTATGTGGTTTCTAGGCTGTTGTAAGATGGTTGCTATGATATTGTGGATGTGGTTTTCTCGTCTCTATGGTTCTTGTTACTCTGTGAGATGTGTTGTCCGTTTCATTCATTTCCCCTAACCCTAACCCCCCCCATAGCATAATATTTCTATAGACCTATGCAATTATTGGCAACACTTTACAATTCTTATTTGTTAACATTAGTTAATGTATTAACTAACATGAACTAATCATAAGCCGTACATGTGTATTTGTTAATCTTTGTTTACATTACTTAACAAAAATACAGCTATTCATGGTTTATTCATGTTAATTCACAGTGCATTAACTTTGTTAACAAGATTTAAATGATGTATTATTAACATTAACAAAGATTTAAAAAATAGCTTTATAAGTGCAGTTCATTACTAGTTCATGTTAACTAATGTAGTAAACTAATGTTAACTAATGAACCTTATTGTAAAGTGTTACCCAATTATTTGTTAATTATATTAAAATATGTAAATCACTTTTACAATTTATATAAGCTCCTTATACTATTAATGTAAACTGTTTTATTTATATTCCATTTAAACAGGTCTAAATAGCAACTAGCCGGCCTGAAAAATGAAATTAAACTTGTTGAACTCACCTCTCAACATGTATTTTACAATCATTTTAACCCCCCTGGGCAATGCTGTCACTGTTACAAACTGTACAGCATGCAAGATTGTTATTACTTTTAACTCTTTTAAGACAGGGGTACACTTTCGTGTAGTCTGGCGTAAAATGTGTCTTATATTTTCGCCTTTGGGGCGCTGACGGCGCTCCTGTTTCTAGATAATTCGGTTCGGGAGAAGAGATAAAAGCCCACCCACACTGACAATTGATTGGCTGATTTACCGAAACAGGCCAATCAGGATGCTCTCGGTCTTACATGCGTTTATTGAGGCACACACAGACGCAAGGTCTCCGTCTCTGCCGTGCGCGCGCTAAATAATATATTCACATAGCTTTCGAAAACCGGGACATTCAGTGTCCCGGGAGAGTTGATAATTTTCCCGGGACAGGTTAGTAAAAAGAAGGACAATCCCGGTAAAACCGGGACAGGTGGCAACCCTAGTTTCGTGACGTTTTATTTATTGTTTTCTCATTTGTTTTCTGTTTTTTAAACCATTTTCGCTTGGGTTTAGGGTTAGATTTCACATTTGTTTAAGCAGGTTATTTAATATACAGGTTTCTCTAAGTTTTTATCTATATTTAAGCCATGGTCGCTTGGAGTTGGGGTTAAAGTTGGGGTTTGGGTTAGGATGTCATTTTTATATAACAAAAAGTTGTTCTAACCCTAAACCCAAGCGAAAATGGTAAAAAAAACAGAAACAAATGAGAAAACAATAAATAAAACGTCACGAAACGATTCGCCATATAAGTGAATGGGAAGGACTGGCGTATCATATGCACGCAAAATCGGAATTTGGCGTATCTATTGCACGATAATCACACTGCGTGTCATTTGTACGCTTTTTGGTGAGAATGGGTTGGTTATTTGCTCGAAATAGCTTGTAGGAAAAGATTGTTACCCATGTCTAATAGCCTCTGTTTCAGTGCATTTCAGATTGTGCCATTTTGCGGTGGTCATTACATATTTATGAGCTGCTGTTCCTTTGGCCACGCCCCACTACTAACGTCATGTGCGCATGCGCAATGGTATCGCCAGCAGTACAGGCTGTATTATTATTTTATATATTATTATTAACGGTTTATGTATTGCCAACAGACAAATCAAGCAAAAAAGTATCACTAATAAGTACATTCCAGGAGAAGAAACTCATGACACATAATGATTCCAGAGTAAATTGTGATGTAGCAGTCTCAACAATAGACTTGTTTTGCCCTGGACAATGCTAACATATTCCCGTTATAAAACATTTTCAAATGCATTATTTTCGCAAATTACAGAAATTTAGCCCCGTCAGAGGATGTATACTGCTTGTGGACAGCATGCTAATTGCTAGAATCTAGCAGGAGGACCGCCGTATCTTGGGAAATTGATAGACACTCGGGGGTACGTTAGGCTTGTCGGAAAAGCCAGGTCGGTAAGGCCCGGTCTTGATTAGTTTGGCAAAACACGTTTAGTTTGGCAAAACACTATTACTTAGTTAGTTCATGTAGAATTGTAAAGTATAAGCAAATATTTATTTTAACTTTCGAAGAGTATGGTCAGGAGAAACCACTCTGCAAACTAACTAGCATAGCGGTTAGCCACCTCATTGTTCTCAATGCTAAAACACACACACAAGTTCACCTCCTCGATGTGCACTAATTCATGGGCGGGATGATGTTTAGCATCAGAGTATGGGCTCTGTTTTGAGGTACAGATGCTCTAGCATCATAAATGTAGTATTTTGTGAAAGAAGTCCAGATGACAACATGCAGAATATAAATGTGACTTCTTACCGTTGTGTTGATATAACGATCGCAAATCGGATCCAGTCTGTTTCAGATGTGTGAATAATCCATGAAAACCGTCCAATAAAATACATCAAATGTTTGTCCACTAATGCGTATAATCCGTGAAATATAGATATATAGTCTGTTTACATCAGATTTTGCATGAACGTCTTGTAATAGAATATCGTAACACTGTAGATTACACTTTAGGTTCCGATAAAAACACGTTAAAACTTTGTTTTTAAAAGTAGGCGAGAGTATAATACATAATATCCAAATAGCGCTGTTATTTCCTTGAGACATGATAACAGTATAGAGTATATCAGTGAAGTGACTGCCCTTTAGTTACCTGGTGGGTGGAGACCTGGGTAGTGGGGTGGTGGGCCGGAAAATTAAAACAGAATGTGACGACAAGGCTAGTTACGTAACAACGGAGCTGATTGTGAAACCGTGCAATCTAAGACTCAAGGCAGAGGACATTCAGAAACCTGTATCTCACTCAAAACAGCATGGATGGATTTTTTCAAGTTTGTATGTGTGTGGAAGCACCAGACACACAAAAGAACACCACAAAACCCATAAAAAGTTAGTTTTTCATAATATGGGCACTATAAAACATTGGGACAGTTTCCCGGAGAGGGTTTAGATTAATCCAGGTTTAGCTTAAATGTCCTAATAGTTATATTAGGACATTTAAAGCTGCAATCTGTAAATTTTTTTCAGTTAAAATAAACAAAAATCTGTTATTGAATATTTAGGAAAAAATCAGTGTTTAAAATGATCTCATTACCTTGCCTCAAGTCACAATGCTATGAGTATAATAATGATTGTTAATTTAAGTCGTTGTTAATTAATCTTTGCTCAATGATGTCACATTCATAAACAAAGCAGAGGAGACGGCAGCTACTTCATCTCATGTGCTCCGGATGGGACTGTGTAGCTTGTTAAGGCAACAGTTGTTCAGAGTTTAGACGTGTCATCTATGACGGCTTATAATCTGTAAAATTTCCAACGCCGATCATGGGGACCGCTGTGTAAATATGTCAGTTTATTATGTTCTTACACCTGGGGAAATCATCTGTTAAAACTGTGAAAGCTCAAATTGCGGAGAGTCTCCAGTTAAACAAGAGTAAACATCAGGAGGGCTTTTCAACATCTAAAGGGATTACAGCTTCCTCTGAACCCGTAAGGCATCTGTTGAAACACTCATGTCATCATTTAGTCAAAACAAATGCATTAGATAACAGATGCATCTGTGAGGTTTTTAACTTGATGTATAATCCAGTAAGCAAGTCTAAATGCTTAAAAACATACTGTAACATCAAACTCCTTAACAATCTTGATCTCTGGTATCGTTAATATCTGTAGCACAAATGATAGTTATTATGTCTTCTCAAGCATCACTGTTGTCTATAGTCACAGGTATAGCAGCACACACATCAGTGTTAGGGCTTTAATGTAGTTTAGCTCATTGTGGTTTTAGTTTCCGTTCTTTGTTGTAAACCAATGTGTAAAAAAGACATCAGTCATCAGCTTTAAATAGATTTAATCCATTAATTTACAAATAGTATCACTATTATGTGCAGTCAATGACAAAGGAATGTTGTATTACTCCATTTGATTCTGTATGAAAATGTCATACATTACTAATGTGTAACAAGTTTTATATACGCACATCAAAATACAACTAGCTACATGGTATTGTACAGGAAGTTTTGAGGTTTTAGCACAAAGTGTTTTAATGTGTAAGGGTCAGTCATCAGTAGATCATTATGGAGTTGATTTCTCTTCCTCTAGTTCTCTGTGAGTATTATCTTTTCTTTATGGATTTAACTACACATCAATTATTGTCACATTGTTTACAGGATCAAGTCTTTACTGCCCCTGTATTTTTAATAAATCTGCTCAGGTATTGTTTTGTGTGTCTGAAATTAATGCTTATATTGTATGTGAATGAGGGACATCAGTGTGTTGTTCAGTTTTGTTTTGCAGCTATTGTTCATTTGCCCATAAGTAGATATAACAGATAGTAAGTGTGTACTTATGGTCCTGTATTTATGATGTGAAACTCACTATTGGCTCGTGCTGTTACAAAATGTTTGGCTAAACAGCACAAACAGCAGCATGAGATTATGTGTAATGTGTAAGAGCAACAACAGCATTAAAGATTCTGTAGCTGAGATGAAGATAATTTTACTGTAGTAAAAAGTTTGTGGAAAAGGTAAACTTACAGTATGTACTTGTTTTTATAGAAAGTCTTTTTAACAATCCAAATCAATTCAGATAATTTAGTATTAAACTTGGACAGATTGTTGACAGTGAGTTTCATTTATCTTATCAAAGATTTTCCACATATAAGATTTTCATATGTAAATGTACACATTCATATTTGAGTTACTTTTTCAAAAAAGTAATGTAGGTTACTTTTTTAGTTTTATTTATTCTATAAAAAATTTATGTAGGCTACTGAATTAAACTAAATGTAGTCACATTATGCACTCTATGCGTACACGCCTGTGCGGGAACCAGTTTGAGTCAGAAACTGAGATGGCAGGCCAGAGCTCGACATTTTTGGGATAAAATATGTAATTTCTGAATGCAGAACTTTACATATAACCGTAATGTAGGCTACTACAACCATGCAACTGGCAAGCAACTGTTTATTTTATTTTTTTATTTTAATCACATTACTCATCTTGTTTTTCTTTTTAGGCATCTGTATTAAATGTAAATATATTAGTTATGACATTTTATGTCAACAATCTGATTTAACATTAGCAATAAATACAAATAAAACACTGCACAGTCCTCACTGTTTGCATTGAATGTGCTGCTGCAAAAGTTTTTCAGTTGAGTTGTGAGTGCTTTTCATTTTTTGTGTGTAACAGGGATGAGGCCAAAATGTTTAAACTGAGTGGACCTCAATGCATACTTTTAAATGACATAATTTTACAATATAGTGATTACATGGATTACATTACGTTTTTTTTAGTCATGGATCGGAAAATTTTCGGATCATCAAAAAATGGATATAAGGAAAATAACTTGGAGCCTTATTTTCTACAGTTGGCATCTGATTTTATTGCACCGCCTTTGACATACCTTTTTAATCTTTCTCTGGATACAAATGAAATTCCACTTATATGGAAATCCGTATTTGTTCTTCCTCTGTTAAAAGGGGGAGACCCGACAGATTTAAATAATTACAGACCCATCTCAAAGTTGTCTGTCTTGGCAAAGGTTATGGAAACTCTAGTGAATGAACAATTGAAAGAGTTTCTAAATGCAAACAATATTCTGTCTAATTTTCAGTCAGGTTTTCGAAAAAACACAGCACAACTACCGCAGCCCTAAAAGTAGTAAATGATTTGATTGATTCTTTAGATAAGAGACAACATTGTGCAGCTCTTTTCATTGACCTATCGAAGGCTTTTGATACTGTGGATCATGCAATATTGAAACAAAGACTTCTCAATTGTGGGTTGTCAGAACAAACAGTTTGCTGGTTTAATAATTATTTATCAGGTAGATCTCGGTGCGTAAAGGCAGATGGCTTCATTTCCAGCCCTCTTAGTATATCCAAGGGTGTGCCCCAGGGATCAGTGCTGGGACCACTTTTATTTATATTATATATCAACAGTCTTGATCAAAATGTTTCAAATGCGAATTTCCATTTCTATGCCGATGATACTGTGATTTACTGCTCTGCAACAACTCCAAATCAAGCTCTTTGTCAGCTACAACTTGCTTTTGATATTGTACAAAGTACCTTGTTCGATTTAAAACTAGTCCTGAATGACGACAAAACAAAACTTATGTTGTTTTCCAGTGCAAAATCAAAGTTACATAACCTTCTACCCATCACTACTTCTCAGGGCTTCGAAATTGAGTCAGTATCTCAATACAAGTATTTAGGTATCACAATTGATGACTCACTCTCTTTCAAACCTCACATTCAGCAGCTGGTAAAAAAACTAAATTGAAACTGGGTTTTTATTTTAGAAACAAGTCGCGTTTTTCTTTTGAGGCCAAAAGGAGACTTGTTGCTGCCACCTTCTTGTCAGTGCTGGACTATGGCGATGTTATATACATGCATGCGTCCATAACAAGTTTGAAATTGTTGGATCCTGTTTATCATGGAGCTCTTAGGTTTATCACAAATTTTAAAGCACTAACTCATCACTGTTCTTTGTATGAGAGGGTTGGTTGGTCTGCATTGTCTACCCGTAGACTTACTCATTGGTTCATTTTTATCTATAAAGCTATTCTCGGTCTGCTTCCCCCATACCTTCAATCTTACATTAAAAAGAAAGGTACAGGATATTGTCTTCATTCTGAGGACCTATTAGTTTTGTCTGTCCCTCAAGTTCGGTCTGAATTGGGAAAAGGGGCTTTTAAGTATGCGGCCCCCTGTGCATATATATATATATATATATATATATATATATATATATATATATATATATATATATATATATATATATATATATATATATATATATATATATATATATATATATATATATGAAACTTTGGATATTTTATAACCTTGTAACTTACTATTTATTGTACTGTGTTTTATGTTATATGTTACATGTTGTTATGTCTGTAACCTTGTTAATTTGTGCTGCTGCCTGTCTTGGCCAGGACGCTCTTGGAAAAGAGATTTTTAATCTCAATGAGTTTTCTTTCTAGTCAAATAAGGGTAATAATAATAAGGAAAATAAAATAAGAACAAATCAATAAATCATAAGCATATAACAATAGAAAATAATAAAATACCAAGTAAAGTATTAGGGCTGGGCCGATACCACATTTTCTTGTCTGATACCGATGTTGATACCACAACCTTTAGAATCTGTCGATACCAATCCCGATCCAATACCATCTCTATTGCCATTTTAATCAATTAAGCTGCAAATAATACATTTGTTAGCCATAAAAATGTTAACTAAATGTGTGAAGTAAACCTAAGTATGATAAACATCATTTCATATCATCTCATATTTAAACATCATACATCAAGAGATAACTTACCAGAGAGTGATACGAGCATTACATCTTGACTGAGAACAGGTGAGAGGACAACACGACACAGCAATTCGCAAAAATGATAGCAAAAGACTTAAAGCTGCTTAATGTTATGAAGCACATGCTTTGACTGGATGTATTTAAAAACGCACAGTTATGGTGCACATCCACAACGGAGGTTAAACTTTACTAGTACATAAATGTGTGAAGTAAACCATAACTTAAGTATGATAAACATCATCTCATATCATGAACCTCTGGACAGGTCTCATCTATTGCTTATGCTTAGCTACGGTTTCTACTTGCCGCTCTTTATAGCATGTTGCTTATGTCACGCTTTTATGGCATGTTGCTCAGTAAGTCGCCTTTACGCCAAGTCGCCTTGACAGTTAAGGTCCGAGTTGGTATGTAGTTCTCCCCGAATTCTCCCCATTTTCACCAATATCGGACTAATACCGATACAGAATATTCGGATCGACCCACCCCTATAAAGTATAACAATATTTAGGAACAGATTCCTTTTGTCCTCTGTTGTTTGATTAACATAAGTACACAAACATAAGCAGATTGCATAAGTTTGTGGGTATACTGCCATTTTAAGACTGGATAGGCACAGACACATTTGTTTGTGTTCACTTTAAGAAATAACTGGCTATTTACATGATAATACTTGCCAAGTGGTATTTCAAGATAATCTGAGGTGTATGTGTCCTGTCTAAAAAAACAAACGGTGCTATATAGCACCAAAACAATTGCTTTGGATCGTAACGATAGAAGAACCATTTTAGTGCCATATAGCACCGGTGAAGAACCAGTGAAGCACCAGTGAAGCACCAGTGAAGCACCAGTGTAGAACCATATAGGGGCCATATAGCACCACATATGGTTCTACATAGCACTATATGGTTCTACACAGGTGCTTCACTGGTGCTTCACTGGTTCTTCACCGGTGCTATATGGCACTAAAAATGGTTCTTCTATCGTTACGATCCAAAGCAACTGTTTTGGTGCTATATAGCACCGTTTGTTTTTTAGAGTGTGTGTTTGCGTGCTTTTTGAATAGCGTGTCTCTGTGCGTGTCCATTTGAATATGTGTGTGCATCTTTGGGCACAGAAAACATTGCACTTTAACATCTTGCGCTCAAATTGTTTAAAATGGCTTGAATGTTAACACTTGTAAGGTTTAGAAACACATGCAAATGATAATCTTTCTTTTTATAACAAACAGGTAATTCAAGGTATTTATTTCTAAATGATGCGTATTTGATCGATTATTATTAAAGAGATCATTTATGGGTGATTTCTTTGCTTTTGTTTCTCCTCTGACTGGGTGGGCCAGCCGCCAATCTGAGTGGGCCAGTGCCACCCTGGCCCTTAGCCTCACCATTGGTGTGTATGAAAATTTGTGACACAGAAAACATTAGGTAATTGTCACTTTAAGCCCAAAACTGCTTAAAGAATACACTGTTTCAGTATACTGACCAACATCCAGCTGGTTATGCATGGTCACCTAAAGGTGCATTGTGTAATGTTAAGAAGGATCTTTTGAAAGAAATGCAATATAATCTAGAGTACTCTACAACCAATGTAATCTTTAAATTGTGCATGTGCACAGTCGCATAGGCTCATTGAAGGTCCCGAGTTCAGTGCAATTTTAGCCTCTGCAAAAAAAAAATATCTGAAGACTTAGCGCCCACACAGGAAGCAGCAGTGGCCACAGAAAAAGCATCATAAAACAGGTAAATCATATAGGCACGTGTCTTTCTTTCAGAATGTAATTTAAGAATCAGTGCGACCTGTGTTCTCATCTATATTTCTAAACTTGGACGTCTAAATCAAGCTGTTTAGATTTGTTATGGCTAAAGTGCTAATTCGACAGGCAAATGACACCACAATGCGTATGTATTATGGCAAAACTTGCATTTTAAATCGCTTGCATTTAAAATCATGAAAACGCATGCCGTGATGGTGCTTGGTTCAAGATTCATAGTCGAGTTGAAATCCAGATTTACAGCTCCTGTCAAAAAGTTGCACAAAGAGATTCTGTGGACTCATTGCATGTTGTTCTCCTAAGTTTTATATGATGCTCTGCAGAAAATAAACTTGTCAAACTCATGACAATGATTATCCACGAGAAAGGCAACAGATCTCAGAATGATAAAGTAGCACAACCTCTATCCCCATCAGACAGACAGTCTTTGTGCCATTCACCATGATCAGTCATCTTTATAAACTGAAAGCCCAGGTTCATGTAAATCTGTAACCATCTCCCAGTAAAATGAAAATGTATTACACTGCAAATACATTAAAATAATGAACTAAATCTACTTAAAAATGATGCATGTACAACAACAAAAGCACGTGTAGCAGTACGGCACCGAGTGGGTACTAGAGTTGAGTAAGAGTTACCACACTGTTACCAGATGACAATATATGATCGACTACGCCACCCTGGAAACCCAGGGAAATAGCCCTAAGGGCACACAGGTTCGTTCTGAGTGGGTGGGTGAGAGGACATGAGTCAAATATAGAAAAATAGAAAAGTTTTATTTGTCAATATTCTATAAATAGTTGGAAATTTCACTTTAAAACTTAGACTGGCATTTTAAACATGATCAAGAAGAAGCTACTCAAGACACACAACAATTCTCAATTTTAAGAATCTCAAGAGCAGAGGTATCTGGAGGTCCAGGCCGGCTGCCAAATTTGGAAACCTACTCGCCAAAATAATCCACTACAAATACCCACACACACACACGTGAAGGGTTAAAATGTCAGAAGACACACAGCACTAAGTGTGAATACACCACACAAATGGCGACGTTGCTTGCATCCTCCAGAAACCCCATAGCTCCTGTAACCAGACAAAAATTGAAAACACACAAAAATAAAAAAAACAATCCAAAATAATAACACATGTCAAATAATCCAAGGGTCTAACCACATCACATAAATAAGACCCAATACCACAAAACACATTGACATTAACATTAAATTAAACCAAATAAACATACATATGAGGTGCTTCAGACCAGTGGAAGTGAATAAACTGGGGCCAGATGAAACGCCCAACCAGTTGCACAGTCAGAGGAATAGTGGACATAATACCCAGTAGCCAGTAGAGTCACAACGGTTGCTATGGGGATAAACGTCGAGGCAAAACAGCGACGCAGTCGCAATTATACACGATCACAGTTCATCATTGGTACGCTCTCGCGACTAGCCCAAGAGGCTCTCAGTTATGCAGGGAAGTCCTGCTGAGCAGAAAGATAATATTAAAAACAGAAACAAATATTAACACAAAAAGCTATAAGTGTACATACCGCAGAACGATCCCGCCGCGCAAACCGCTCTGCAGTCGCGCACCATCTTGCAGTAAAGCAACTCAGTCAGGAACACCATGCTATCAATGACATGCTATCAATGCCACCAAAAACAAAATGTAAATAATTAGCCGCGGTCAATTTCTTGCTATATAAAACCGGCTACTCATACCTGTGTGGCGTGGGCAGCCAACACACAGCAGACGAGGAAACCAGCTTACAGTCCAAGCCTGCGGCAACCACGGATGACGTCACAAGGCCGATACCAAGACGCATGCAATATGACAAACACACATCCCTTATATCAACCAAGAAAGGGGCGGGGCTTAAATTAAGCACAGGTGAATGAAATCCTCACTAACGAATTCAGTCACCCTGCTACATTCCACCCCCACATTATGAATCGTCGACCCGACGATTAGTTCCCAGCCCCAAGAGACTCACTTCTATTGTGGGACCTAACGAACACCGAGGAAGACCCTTATTACAGGTCTTCTTGCCACGACGGCCACCCAGCGAGAAACAAGTGATCCACAAGGTTCTCTGCCTTGACGGCTATACCATAAAAAGAGAAACACTGGTTACAAGTGCTCTTGTCATGATGGTTATACAGCGAGAATGACAATGAATACACAACGAGAAACAAGTGATACACAAGGTTCTCTGCCTTGATGGC
This sequence comes from Paramisgurnus dabryanus, assembly GCF_030506205.2. Classification (NCBI taxonomy): domain Eukaryota; kingdom Metazoa; phylum Chordata; class Actinopteri; order Cypriniformes; family Cobitidae; genus Paramisgurnus; species Paramisgurnus dabryanus. The sequence continues at coordinate 653,220 of NC_133339.1, forward strand.
TATACAATAAAAAAAAGAAACACTGGTTACAAGTGCTCTTGTCATGACCGCTATACAACGAGAAACAAGTGATACACAAGGTTCTCTGCCTTGATGGCTATACAATAAAAAAAAGAAACACTGGTTACAAGTGCTCTTATCATGATGGTTATACAACGATGACGGCTACACAGCGAGAAACAAGTGATGCACAAGGTGAATGAAATCCTCACTAACGAATTCAGTCACCCTGCTACACACGCATAATAGTGCTAATTCACTGTCTTAACATATAGCATGGCTGTGTAACAATACGGTTTGTTTCTATTTATAAAACAGTTAATTCCAGTCCTTGATTATGATTGGTCAATAGTTGTACTTTACACCACTTTGCATTGTGCTTAATAAATTTAGATAAATCATTTTTTACACAATAAACATACACATCTCTGCTACAAATGAACACTTAAAGTTTGTTGTGTCTCAACCACCATTTTGTTTTGTTGTTCTTTGTTGTCTTGTCCTCATGACCCAGCCCTTATTGTTTGCACTTCTGTCTGGTTAGCCATAATTAATCTGTCTATAAACAGTAGTTTATACCCCTGTGTTGTTTGTTGTTAGGATGTGCTATGTTTTCCCTTGTTTCTCAAATTCAACACACATTGCAATTAAATGCTGCCTCCCTCTGTCTCATCTCTGCAACAGCATCACTGAATCGGCCAATCAGAGCTGTCATGACATCATCATTTAGATTCAGATGTTTGTCTTAAAACAATCTGCAGCAGAAATGAGCAATCATAAGTAAAGACAGGATATTTCCTGTTGTATTTTACAAACTTCAGTTTTGCTGGCTGATATGATAAAGGTCTTTTGACTTTATACTGACATATGTGTAAACAAAGCAGCATCACACAACAGCAGAAGTTGTTAATTATTTCATTGTAGACATAAACTCTTCATATTTATTAACATTTGTACAGGATTGATTTATTTCTTAAATTAAAGTTACTGATAACATAAAAATTACAGAGATTAATTCAGTTCATGTGATCTTAACATTGAGACATCAGTGAGGATCTTCAAAATCTTTTAGAATAAAACAGATTTCTCTAATAACGTGGTATGACTCAACGGTAAACAGCTTAATGTTTATTGTTTAAACTGTAATGAGTTTTTCTCTTTCTTCTTTTCAGTGTTGATTTTGAACATCCACTTTGAACAAACTGAAGGTGATTCACTTTAATCACATTTTAAAGTTACTGGTTAAAAATGTAAAAAAAAAATTATAAAGATCTGTTGTTTAGTAATATATTTGTCTGATATTTCTTGTATTTAAGTAAGTAAGCATCATTAAGAAATGTAACCATATTTTGGAGGCAAAAAGGGTTAATATGTTCAGATATTTTAGAAAGTGCTCCAGAAAGTGCAGTGCATGTGTTGGTAAAGCAAATCGATAAGGTTACTCACATTACCCTGGTTCCCTGAAATAACGAAAACGAGCATTGCTTGCCGTGCTTAAAACATCACGCAACGAGTGTTATTTGACTATGCGCTTCAGGCAAGTAATGGTAAGCTTTGGCGTTCTCTCCGGACTTATATAAGGCGTAAGCTCCCCCACTTTCGTGGGCTCGAACGCCATTTGTCTGTAATTTTTTACAGATGTTTACCAATAGGCTTTAATCGTGGAGTACACAGGAGTTTCCCCCCATAGCATTAGCTACTAACGCAATGCGAAGTGAACCGTATTGAAAGGAAACCACATTCACACCTGACCGCGACATTTACATTGATTTTTCAGATTGTTTATTTTTCATTGACACTATTGTGCTGTTTTTTATGATGGAAATTGCATATATTACTAATGTGTCATTAGCAGGGAAGCGTTTTCTCTTACAGGAATAGTCTACTCATTTTCAATATTAAACTATGTTATTACCTTAACTAAGAAGAGTTGATACATCCCTCTATCATCTTAGTGCGTGCACGTAAGCGCTGGGGCGCGCTGCGACACTTCAATAGCATTTAGCTTAGCCCCATTCAATCAGGTTGTATTTGTTAACATTAGTTAATGCATTAGCTAACATGAACTAACAATGATCAATTTATTAATATTAGTTCATGTTAGCTAATGCATTTACTAATACATTTCTAAAATCAAGCATTGTTAACAATGTTTACTAATACAACCTGATTGTAAAGTGTTACCAATTCTATTAATATATTATGGCACCTCATCGTCATTGTTTTAAGCATGTTACTCACTCTTGTACTTTCATTTGACCATATTTGATCTTGTGAATCAGAGCCGGGTCTGGGGTCTAGGGGGGCATTGCCCCCCTCCAGATTTTCCCTCTGCCCCCCCCCCAAAATGTCCAGCCAACCCTAAAAAACAGTCTCACTTCACACAAATAGCGTCCCTTGTTGGCAAAGCTAAATTTATCAGGTCACGCTCACTAATGTCTGGTTATCAGAGGTCTCTTTAGCAGTATTTAACTCACACAGGAAAAGTGCTTTTATTCTCTATGACGGTAACTTCTTTAAAATATATATCAGAAAAATGCAATTCACTATTAAATAAACATAACACAACACTTATTAAAACAAAACTTTTTTTATAGCTAAACATCCCCAAAATGGCCTCTAATCCTTTCTTAGACTCACCTTATTATTTATTCATTCAAATGAAACAGCCAATGGCAAGTCTCCAGCAGCTTTCAATGTGTTTTTTTTAGACGTACTTCTGTTTATTAAAATTAGAATATGCAATTTGGTTGTGGCATAATATATAGTAGATATAAATTGTATAAGATGTTTATACAGTAAGTGAAAGTGACATATTTGCCAATGTATGGTAACCCATACTTTGACTGTGACCTCTGCATTTAACCCATCCAGTGAACACATGCACTGCAAGTCATAAACACACACACACACCTGGAGCAGTTGGCAGCTATCACTGCAGCACCCGGGGAGCAATTGGGGTTAAGGTGTCTTGCTCAAGTGCACCACAGTTGCAACCCGCCAGTCGTGAGCCTCGAACCAGCAACTCTCGGGTTATGAGCCCGACACTCTAACCCAGTGGTGACCAACCCTGTTCCTGGAGATCTACTGTCCTGCAGAGTTCAGCTCCAACCCCAATCAAACACACTTGAACCTGGCAATCAAGAATTTCAGGGCTACCTAAAAATTTGAGTCAGGTGTGTTGAAGCTGGGTTGGAACTAAAATATGCAGGAGGGTAGATCTCCAGGAACAGGGTTGGTGACCCCTGCTCTAACCACTAGGCTTTATGTGCAGTTTTAAAAACCATTTTTTTTTTTCACAAATGTGACCATAATTTTCTCACAAATGTGACCATGATTTTTTCACAAATGTGACCATGAATTTTTCAAAAATGTGACCATGATTTTTTCACAAATGTGACCATAATTTTTTCACAAATGTGACCATGATTTTTTCACAAATGTGACCATGCAGATTTCCACAAATGTGACCATGATTTTTTCACAAATGTGACCATGATTTTTTCACAAATGTGACCATGCAGATTTCCACAAATGTGACCATGATTTTTTCACAAATGTGACCATGATTTTTTCACAAATGTGACCATGCTGATTTCCACAAATGTGACCATGATTTTTTCACAAATGTGTCCATGATTTTCTTACAAATGTGACCATGATTTTCTTACAAATGTGACCATGATTTTCTTACAAATGAGACCATGATTTTCTCACAATTGTGACCATTATTTTTATATTAACAAGCGCTCAAGTATATCTGGCATAAAATTTTGTCTGTGACAATGACACTCTTTGATAATGAGATTTTGCGTGTCTCTCTCGATGAGTTTGGTGTATGTTCGCGTGCTCTCTTTTGAAGTGAGCTCTGTGTCACATTAGCCCCTTTCACACAGTAAATCCGGTAAATTGCCATGAATTTACCAGAATGAATTTACCAGTAAATACAAAAATGTGCCGTTCACACACGCAGTGACGTTCCGTCTTTTTACTAGTAAGACATCATTCACACATCAGTATAAAAATACCTGTAAATTCGGTGAGAAAGCAGAAGTTATCTGTGGAGCGCGGCGAGCTCAGTGTTGTATTTGTAAACAATCCACGTCCTTCATATCCACATCCGTATTTTGTTGTTTTCACATCTGTAGTAAACACTGCCGTCGCAAAGTTGCTCATGACCAGACAACATTGGATTAGGCAATGTAAAACTGAAACTGCATCTTAAACACTAGTACATTAGGTTCTACAGAGTGTGTGCTAAGGATGTTGACAATTCGGCAAGTAGATGGTAAGCAGTTTTAAACAACTTTGGTGGAAATGTGGACGTAAATGTCACGGAGTGACTTTTTACCGGCAGAACCAAAATGGCGGAACTGATTCCGCCTGGACCCATTCCACGTAACGCCAGGCCGGTTCTGGCCGACTCTGGGCAAAGTAATCAGGCATTATCGGGCTCAGGTGTGCAAAGTGAGCGTGGCGAGGAGTGATTGGCCACTGAAAGGCAAAAGAGGCTCATAAATACGGCGCACAGAAGACCGGAAGGTGATGCTGTTCCTCTGGTTCGCTTGGGGAGCCCCGCTGGGGTGTTGTGAATGGGGGACGGGCGAGGGAAATCCGGGAAAACGAAACAAAGACGAGCGTCTGTATGAAAGAAGCCAATGGCAGAGGAATAATAGCCTTTATGGAAGGAGCGAGGCGGAGGAAAACTACAGTGGCTGAAAAGACGCGCAGCAGTGTTGTTATTGTTTATCCCGGCGATCGCTGTGGAGTGTGGCGGAGGATCGAGGTGAGCTCGGAGAGACGTTTTTGGATCGATTTACAGACTGGGCGAAGATAAGAGAGAGAGAGGACTGGGCGAAGAAAAGACGCTGTTAAGTGTGGAACGTCAATTATACTGTTGTGTTGTGTGGATGATCCTACTGTGCATGTTAAAAGGGAACCTGTGAGACGGAAGGAATGGAAGGACTCAAATAAGCAAAGCTTCGGATGCCAGGACATCTATATGGAGAACGGGGAGAAATTAGAAGTTAAAGGAACAGTGTGTTACATTTGGAAGTTGTCTTATTACTATTTTGTTGTTGCAATCTCACTAATCTTGCCATCCCAGTCTGCTTTTGAGTGTGTTAGCCACCCACCCCGTTGTGGAGACCCATTCTGCTGTGTTGGAACTGAAGAGGAGTAGAAAGGAGGAGTTCTCGTAGTCGCAACTTTAACGTCTACATCTGGTCGTCCTCTGCCCTAATCACTCAACGGTTCAGGACTCGGAATCCGGTCCAAAGTGGTGGCCCTGACCCTATGTCACTGTGAGTGTGTGGAGTGCTGTGGGTGAATCTTTGAGAGTGTACACTTGGAATATTGGATTGTTGTGCCTATTCAGTGTTGTCAGTGATCACTCCCCAGGCTGAAGAAAGAGCCCTGACTACGAAGAGCAGAATGGTGGCAGTGGACAGCTGTCTTCCATGTCTATGCGACTTCGACCGATCTGTAACCCCTTTTCCACCTGGTGGTGGCGTAGCAGCTGTGGAGAGCGCCAGTTCTGTAAGCCCAAGTTAAGAGCCCAGTTATACTTATCCGTGTACCTCCCTGTATGCCCGAACCAAGAGCCCAATTACACTTACCTGTGTACCTGCCTGTATGCCCAAGCCAAGAGCCCAGTTATACTTACCCGTGTACCTACCTGTATGTCCGAGCCAAGAGCCCAAGTACATTTATCTGTGTACTTACCTGTAGTCGGACCTAAATGCCCCCCCCTTCTGTGAGAGCCAAAGGGACAAAGGCCAGAGGACTCTTTTTTTTAAGTATTTAAATCCCCCTACTTGTTTTAATATTTAATAAAAGTTGTTTCGGTTTTATTTCTCTCGTCTGTCTGGTCATTGGGGTGTTTTGGGACCTCCTCGGGGTGGAAACAGAAGGAGGAACGTGACACGCGACAGGGGTGGTCCTCTCCCACCTGTGACATAAACTTCAGGTGTGCTTGACTTTCAAGCAGCGTGTGTCTGGAAAAGTCCGTAAACAGTGCGGGGGTAAATGCGTCATCATTCTCAAAACATTATGATTGGCCTAAAGCTGTCAGCGCGGTCTGACGTCGTTCGTTCTAAATGCCGGCAATCTATATTGTTGTTCACACATAGCGCTAACCGGTAAATTACTGGTAATCTTACAACCTCTCCTACTGGTAAATTGGCAGCACTGATTTACCGGAAAGGTTCTGATCACACATGACCTGTTAACTGCAATTTACCAGTAAATTACCTGCAAAGACTGCATGTGTGAAAGGGACTATTGTATACTTACATGAGCAGAGTTTTACCATTAGAGGTCTTCACGGGAGACCCGGGACACGTACGGTTCTGGGTTTACATTTTAAATGGTCAGTTGGGTCTGGGTTGGTCCTAATTTAATTACTTTGTGTCCCAAGTCTGATTAATATTGTGTATAAAACCCGAGTTGATCAGAGAACGGCCGTAAGAGCTACCGGGCTAAAGCTTGTGTCTCCGGTTTCTATGGCGATAACAGCTGGCTCTTGTTTTGAAACTATGCACTGCATTTTCTTTCTCCCATTTTTATTAATATTATTGTTATTAATAAACCATATCTTTTCTAAAATCTAAAAAGTTTGCACAGAGATGGTAGCAAAAAAGCTAATGATAATGATAATTAGCCTAATGTCAAGCACATTGCACTAAACGAGCAAAGCTCAAGCTGACTCAAGATTATAGATGTGTCACACATTACTAGTTCTTTTTCACATGTATAGTAGACCATTTTTTGTCGTGGGTAATTGCCCTTTTCACTAGCTACCACCTAAATTTCAGATCTGTGGGAAACACTGCGGCCACATTATACATAACAAAATACCAAACAAAGAGTCTGCTGCTTATATTGTGTACTGTGTGTGTACTAAAGCTCTGATTAAATATTATGTTATCTTTACAGCTTTGTCCAGACCTACGGTGAGAACACCACACAGTCCTGTGTTCATTGGAGAGACAGTCACTCTGAAGTGCGAGATAGAGAATCAATACAGATCATTAAACTGGAGATATCAGTGGGCTAACAGTCATACTTCAGTGTTAAAGTCTGGGCATTACACTATAAACAGAGACACTCTCACTATCAATAGAGTTACTGAATCGGATCAGAATAAGTACTGGTGTAGAGGAGAGATACAAGGACGACCACAGACTTCACTATCAAGCTCTACTGTTTATCTCACTGTGAAGGGTGAGTTTAATGTTGCTGTAAAATTTTAGATGAAAACTTTAACCTGTATTAAACACTTCACCTGTGACAATGTTTACGTTGGAAATATGAAAAAAAAGGAAATATGTTTTGCAAGTCACAAGTAAAGGTGGTCGCACACGGACGCGCAGCTCAGCGCAGCACCTCGCTGTTCTAAAAATATCTAACACATTCTAGTTTCTATAGTTTTCTATGAGTGTACGCACACCTGTCCGCGGCGCCCAGCTATGACTCAGGAAGTTGCTGAGCGCCAATCACATAGTTTAACATTAAATAACATCATATTTGTCCCAAATCATTAACGATTAACATTGGCTGCTAACGTATATGCATTTTGAAGTAGACGCTATCTGACTAAGCTTGCGCTATTAATGTGCACTTCCGGTTTACGATACCTCTGAGTTGTGCTAGACGCAACGCGGCTCTGTACTTCTCGTCCGGTGTGCGACCCCCTTAAGTCGTCTTTGCATTCAAGTTTCAAGTCAAGTCCCGAGTCAAAATGGACAAGTCCCAAGTCAAGTCCCGAGTCATGACATGCACCATACTGTACACAATGCTGATTTGGTGAAAGAAATAATTCAATTTAAATTAGTTTAAAGGATCATATTGCTGCTTGCCTAACATGCAATTTTGCACCATAACTTTAAACTCAGATTTAAATTTCAATTATGAATTAATTTAATAGAGGTTTAAATAAAATGAAATTAAAGCACAATGCGCAGTGCGAAGGTTGCAGCAGGATTCCCGAGATGCGGATATCAGACAAACAAAAGAAGTGAAGAATATGATGAACATTAAACCACAGCGGTAAGATGAGGTGAGCACCATTGCGACCACGCCTCTATTTTCTCATGCCTAAATCCTATGTGTCTGCTGGGTGGCGATCAAACGGACAAGGCAATGCTGTCAGGAGCAAAGATGTCAAGCACGACGGGTCAAGTGCAGGCTGCAGGACCCATCTAGAATTTAGATATTGTGATATACTGTTACAAGATGTGCTGACACATTAGTCATGAAGCACCGCCGTGTCTGTTCATTCACTACCCTTCAGTTCCTGACTGGAGCACGCATGACAGAGGAGAAGCACAGTATACGAGCACCGGTAGCTATCACCAGCTGTCAATATTGGCCCTGTCACAAATGGCACACTTGATTTGTGGACCTCCTCAGAGTCCACACTTTGATGACATCATGTAGGGCAGACCTTAGGGACCCTTGACGCGAGTCCAATGGCGCTTTTCCATTGCATAGTACCCCACGGTTTGGTTTAGTTTGGGTCGGGTCAGCTTACTTTTGGGAGCTTTTCCATTGGGTGCAGTACGTAGTACCCGATACTTTTTTTTGTACCACCTCGATTGGGGTTCCAAGCGACCCGAGCTGATACCAAACGTGACGCAAAAACACTGTAGATCACTGATTGGTCTGAGAAAATCGCGTCATCATACAGCGTCATCGCTAATAATGTAGATTAGCTTTACCTGTGCTAGCTTGCGTTGTCTCGAGCAAACATGGAATTTTAATTTTGTGGCGGACTGAGAATAAATACATGTATGGAAGTGTACAATGACGCTGTCATTTGTATGATGTCACAGCAGTATGCAGCACAAATATAATGACACGCCTATAATCCCTCCCACTACGAAGTGATACTAAACTCGATGGAAAAGCTAACCATGCCAAAGTGAGGTGAGCTGACCCGACCCCAAACTAAACTAAACCATGGGGTACTATGCAATGGAAAAGCGCCACAAGAGGGCGCACTGGAGTAGTATTTTGGCACAGACTCGAGTGTCATGCTGGAAATAGGAAGAGAAGTTGACCATCAGTGTGAACTTCTCTTTTCCATTGTCTGATTGGTCTGATTGCTCTTTCGCAAGGACTTCTGGGTTGGTAAAGTGCGCGAAGCCTGCTGCAGTGCAGGCTTCGCAGAAGATCACATCAAGGGTGCAAAGGGGGTGCTGATGAGCACACTTCGGAGCATAAAAATGACAGAAGGGACACCCTACGGACTCGTAGGCTAAGCGAGCATGCGCAATTTAAGGCTACGGGACTGAAAGTCCACATGAAGTGCGCAATTTGGGACAGGGCCATTCTTTTGGAGCGATCAGCCTCTATCCCGTCACGCGTTTTTTCAAAATGATGTCTTGTATGTGCTGTAGGGTAAGGAGGGTATCCCGGACTTGACGCTTCAAAGCCGACAAGACATGTTACACTGTCAAAAATAAAGGTACAAAAGCTGTCACTGGGACAGTACCCTTTGAAAAAGGTCCTAATATGTACCATTTAGGTACAAATATGTATCTTTGAATTACCAATGTGTACCTAATGAAGTACTAATATGCACTATTTGGGTACAAAAGTGTACCTTTTTGAAAGGGTACTGTCCCAGTGACAACTTGTGTACCTTTATTTCTGAGAGTGTACTGAGTCGCGGATTATAACCCCACATTGCAGTGCAAAATGTGTGCAGTGTAAAATAAAAAAGAGTTAGTGTGAAATAAAGACTATTATGTTAGTGATTATTTTGGATCATTAAGTGTTGATCTCATTTTCTTCTTTCCTCAGCTTCACCCAGAGTTACAGTGATAGTAACACCAGACAGATCTGTGTTCACTGGAGAGACAGTCACTCTGAAGTGTGAGATAGAGGATCAGTACAGATCATTAAACTGGAGATATTTGTGGTATAAAGGCACAACTGAAGTCTTTAAGTTTGAGCGTTACACCGTAAACAGAGACTCTCTCACTATCACTGGAGTTACTGAATCTGATCAGAGTAAGTTCACGTGTGGAGTAGAGAGAGATGGACGAGCACAGACTTCACTATCAAGCTCTACTGTGGATCTCACTGTGAAGGGTGAGTTCATTGTTGCTTTAAAATAGGGAAATATACATTCTAAAAATGGCTGGGTTATTTTTGACCCATAATGGGTAAATATTGGACAGAACACACCGCTGGGTTAAAATTGACACAATGCTGCTTTTCCATTACTCTAGACTTACAGTCATGGTCAAAAGTGTTGGCACCCTTGGTAAATCTACAATGTTTCTTCTTTAATGCGTTCATTTAAAAAATCACAAAAATCTGATGTTTCATTGAAGTAAAACAATTGAAAGTGTGTGGGGAACTTACATTATAAAATAAATGTTTTTTTTTCTTATACGCACACACTGGACACAATTATTGGCACCCCTTGAAATGTTTTATGAGTAAAATTGCTCTGAAGTATATTAACATTGATATTAAATTTATTAGCGAACCATGGTGACTTGAAACATGATGTTGTCCAGTCATGGCTTCACGAGAGAATAAATATTAAGTAATACAAATCCAAAATCCCCATAATCCGTCATCACCATGGATACTATAAATCCAAAGACTATATTCTGATGTGCAGCAAAAGATTGTTAAGCTACGCAAAATAGAAGTGGCTTTAAGGAAATTGTTAAAGCATCTCTTCCCACAATCAGGTAGATAATGAACTCCAGTATATTCATTTGCTGAACTGGAACTTTAAACAGGACTGAGTTCTGCGGCCGTACGAAACATAAAAGAGTTTATTGGCACCAGGAACACAAGATGGCCTTGGTGCACACAGGGATTAAAAGGGATTATAGACATGCTCCTTAAGGGGTGGTTTCTCGGACAGAGATTAGTTTATACCAGGTCTAGGCCTAAGTTTAATTGGGAAATATAACTAGTTAACAAACATGCCTTACTAAAAACGTGCATTTTGAGGAAACACTAAGGGCATTTTAAGGTATTTCAGTGCAAGTTGTTAGCAGCTTTTTATGATTTAGGTTTTTAATTTAATTTTAACAGAATCTGATGAAATTTATAAGCTTATTTTCTACTTTCGTCAGCTTTACCCAGAGCTACAGTAAGAGTAACACCAGACAGTCTTGTGTTCACTGGAGAGACAGTCACTCTGAAGTGTGAGATAGATCAGTACAGTGACTGGAGGAGATATCTGTGGTATAAAGATACAACTGGGACTTTAGTGTTTGAGGGAAACATCTACACCATCAGCTCACCATCAGATCAGGATGAATTCTGGTGTAGAGGAGAAAGATATGGACGACCCTCATCCTCACAGTACAGTGATCATGTAACTCTCTCTGTTAAAGGTCAGTAATGAATGTGATTGATTTATTTTTTGAGAAAACAATTTTCATTAATTTGTCAAAAATTTACACTTTTTATTTGATAAAAATAATTTATAATGCAAAGAACCATTGGTTTCCTTTCCTTGCTATTTTTTAATGGGTTGAAAGAAAGAATTTAAGGTCAAAAGTTAACAATTGCCAATGTTTTTTTTAATAGATTGAATAAGGTTGGACATGGGTGAATATGTTAAAAGTAAACAATATTTTAAATGTTTTGGTTTGTGTCTAATCTGAAGTAAATTTTAACATACAGTAGTTTTTATATGCCTCTTCAATTCATGTGGATACAGCATACTGCCTTTCAGAAATCTTTTTATTATCACTTTAAACTAAAATCCAAATCGAAATGAATCAGCAGCCATGAGTCACATAAAGTGTCTTCAACTTCCTCTTTGGCTGATTGGCTAGAGGAGGAGCTGTCAATCTAAAGCTAGTGGACTCTAAAGCCAGCCCTGACATACATGAAACTCTAACTGCAATTTTTGGAAAACCAAGCGCAGAACTTGAAAATATGAGCAGAAAATATCAGAGAGAAGAAAAATCTTTATAGAGTAATATAAAAAAGAAAACATGATTTTGTATAGGTTTTTGTCTTCCAGTTTTGTGCAATATGATTTTAAAATGTTTTAAGTGTTGGCACTTATTATTTTTTCATATATGCTTTTCATTTTTTATCTGTGACCACAATACATTTGGCAGAATAAAGCCCGTAGAGCGGAGCACAACCTACTGTAACACCTTTTGGTTTTGGCTCAATCTTTCAAAAAATATTCAAGTTTGATTAATTATACTTTTACACAAGCAGCGCACACGTCTCTGCTACAAATAAAAAAACACTTAAACTTTGTTTGTGGAACCCACAGTTCACATACAATGAATGAAGTGCAAATGTTATAACATACCCCAAGTGGGGTTTATCATAACAGGCAGAGGGTTTGTCACAACACTTGCTAAAGATATATATTTAAACACAACTAATTACTATTCTATCTATATATTAGAGGTTGTTACTTTTTGTACTGTACATCTGTCTATAATAGATAGATTTAACACATCTACTTGTTATACATCAACACATATGGAGAGATATTTTTAAAAGGGTCGCACAATTGGGAAAAAAATCATAAATGTCAATTATTTCTGCTGATATTGTATTTACAGTTATTATTTTGATTTACGGTACATTGTGTTCATTGCATTAGCATCGTATAACAGTGTGTTACTGTAACAAACCCTGCTTTAAAACCCCATGTAAAAATATTTTTCAATCTACAGTTACTAGGAGTTGTTGACATGTTTCAAAGGTTGGATTTGGTCAATTACACAGTCAACTCAGAAAAAAAGATAAAGAAATTAATCATGCCTCCAAAACAATCTTTGTCCAGTATTTTTTGAAAATACATCAAAACTTTTCACAAATTTACAGAAGATCATCTTCTAACAGTGAAAAAAAGATCAAAAGCACAGATTGTTTGGCTTCGTATAAATAGCTGTGTTAACCTGCATTAAATTGTGATCCGCTCGAAGTGATGGGTCCAGTTTCACATTGAGTTTTATATTGTCCACACATCCATTTAAAATTCATTCAGATCACCAATGAAAATACAAAATATATTTTCAATGTATCTGTACCATTGAATGTGTAAATGAAAAGGTTTGACTTCACTATTGATCACAAAACTATGTTAATAGTTAAAATAAGCTAAAATCATTTATTTTAAAACATATGATGTGATTTGTTTTATAATAAATTCTGGGATATTTTTGACAGAGGATCTTTGTTTTTTTCATGCAGTGTTATGGATTACAGATAACATTTATATGAGTAATTGTTGATTAATGATGTTCTTTGCTCATTTATGCTACAGAAATCAGAGACAATGACAGGTTAATTGTATTTTACACTTTTGGTTCTTACATTTGTATGTTTGAATACCTGAAAAAATTAATTGGACCGTAACAGTGTTTATTTAAATAATATTTTTTACTTGCAAAGTAAGTTTAAATACAAGTTTAAATAGCATGCAGGATTTTTTCTC